>NC_079227.1:10731569-11094069 GCF_029633865.1 Lampris incognitus
ACACATAAGCTGTGGTTAGGGCCAGTAATCCAACCGCCGGTGCTAATGTGTGCTTTTCACCAGAGCATGACGACACTAAGAGCATACACACACACACACACACACACACACACACACACACACACACACACACACACACACACACACACTCACCTTGCACGCTTCCCCCCCATCCGGGGCCTGTGTTTGTGTCCGCGTTGCCACGGCCACAGGTGGGCATGGTTCTTCCTCCCGCTAGGGACCTGACAGCGCTCCCCACCAACCCCGGCCCCGCCAAGCCAGGGCTGGACGTGTCCACCATCGAGGTTTCCACAGAAACCACGTCCACTTAAAACACACATACACACACACACCACCTATAGCCGACCGCCGTGCCGCTACGCCGCGCCAACAGCGGTGCCGCAGTTCTCCCACTCCAGCTTACATAGCGTCAAGCGTCCAAACCTCGAGGGCACGGCGGGTTTGAGAAAAGTAGATTTCACGTTACTTCTCTCTCCCTCCTAGACCATAAAGTAGAGCTGAGACGATGAGTCGATTGATCGGTTCGCTGATCGACAGGCAGTTAATCAGTTTCAACGTTGGTAGCTGATGAAGTGTTTGAGGCTTTCCTCTGATTTGTACCGTTATGAAGTGAACAGCTCGTCCACTGTTGGTCAGACTGAGGGAACAGTTTTAAGGAAAAGCTTCGGATTCCGCAAACGTAAGATGGACATTCATCAGTATTTTTGACTTTTAAAAAACTAAACGATTATTCGATTAATTGGAAAAATGTAAAGAACAACATACAGGGAAAGGTAAAGTGGAGTCCCTTAGTGCTCCACAAAGCTTTGGTATACAAGCACATGACCCCGTGATGCTCGTGTATTTGGTATTGATATAGCAGGGATTCCTGTATTGATTCCTGTATTGATTCCTCCTATGGGATCAGTCATTTTCACAACAATACTTATAAAG
Source organism: Lampris incognitus (assembly GCF_029633865.1). NCBI lineage: Eukaryota > Metazoa > Chordata > Actinopteri > Lampriformes > Lampridae > Lampris > Lampris incognitus. The sequence continues at coordinate 10,732,524 of NC_079227.1, forward strand.
CTAAGATTTTCATTGGGAGTAACGAAGAAGGACAGGATTAGGAACCCTTATATCAGAGGGACCGCTCAGGTTGGACGGTTTGGAGACAAAGCAAGAGAGGCAAGATTGAGATGGTTTGGACATGTGTGGAGGAGAGATGCTGGGTATATTGGGAGAAGGATGCTGAATATGGAGCTGCCAGGGAAGAGGAGAAGAGGAAGGCCAGAGAGGAGGTTTATGGATGTGGTGAGGGAGGACATACAGGTGGCTGGTGTGACAGAGGAAGATGCAGAAGACAGGAAGAGATGGAAACGGATGATCCGCTGTGGCGCCCCCTAACGGGAGCAGCCGAAAGTAGTAGTAGTAGTGGTAGTAGTAGTAGTAGTAGTAGTAGTAGTAGTAGTGGTAGTAGTAGTAGAGCGTTTGTAAATGAGCAGTTAGTTATGTGATGCTATTTGAAATCCTCCATCCATCCATCCATTATCCAAACCACTTATCCTGCTCTCAGGGTCGCAGGGCTGCTGGACCCTATCCCAGCAGTTTTTGGGCAGGAGGCGGGGAGACACCCTGGACAGGCCTCCAGGCCATCACAGGGCCCACACACACACACATTCACACCTAAGGACAGTTTAGTACGGCCGAGTCACCTGACCTACACGTCTTTGGACTGTGGGAGGAAACCGGAGCACCTGGAGGAAACCCACGCAGACACGGGGAGAACATGCAAACTCCACACAGAGGACGACCCGGGACGACCCCCAAGGTCGGACTACCCCGGGGCTCGAACCCAGGACCTTCTTGCTGTGAGTCGACTGTGCTAGCCACTGCGCCGCCGTGCCGCCTGTTTGAAACCAGTCTAATTCTATGTAGTCAACGACAAAAACAAACCACCTGCCAGGACAGATCTGGTTCGGCTCTCCCTACACTAGATGTGCCGAGAGCGGTATCGTTGCAAAGCCGGCGTGAAATTGGAAATAAAGGCGTGTGTGCTGGATTACGTTGTTTAAATCTCAACACGTCCACCAGCAGCAACATCCGCAGTTCATAAATACCCCAACCGCTGAAACGCCGGCATTGAATAAAACCACCGCCTCTCTCAAACCTTTCACGGTGTCTCGACGCTTCAGGTTGATCCGATTTTCCGGACGGACAGAGTCTACGCTCATCCTCCGTCACCAGGAGAACTCTTCAGATCTGAGGGCCGGGTAGCAAGGTCACGTGTCGGAAACTTGCTGTCGGTTAAGAGCAACAGCAAGGCATGGAGTTTTACAGTCAAGGGGGCGGCCGGGTTTCTGAACCGGTTTCTCCTGCTGGTCCACAGACAAGATGATGCTGGTTGTACAGTAAGCAGTCTGATCTGGTTTATTGAGACCGATCCAGTCTGATCTGGTTCGGTGCGGTCCAGGTCAGTCAATGGCGAGCTGTGTCCGTATGAATACCCTCCACTTGGCTGCTGCTCCACCTGTTCTACGGGGAACTGGAGCCGAGTTGTATATATGTTGTGTGTGTGTGTGTGTGTGTGTGGGCACACCTTATGCCCTTGCTGCCCTTATGCTGTGTCGTTATGAAAGACGAGGCGGTCTTATAGTGAGGCTTCTTATGCATAGCTGAGATGTCATCATCCATTCTTATTTCACTCTTCCTCTCTAGCGTGTGACAGCACAGGATGTGTGTCAGCTACACCGTGTTGTGATTTGCTTTGTTTGTGTATGACCTTTTGTGTGTGTGTGTGTGTGTGTGTGTGTGTGTGTGTGTGTGTGTGTGTGGTGATGAAGTATCCCAGTGGCCCAGCACATGCAGGCATGTGGAACGGAGTGGCAGATTGCCACCACACTGTGTGCCAGGCAGTTTGGCCATGAATACATACGCACACACACACACACACACACACACACATTGTCTCATACTTGCCAAAACGGACCATGCCATGAAGCCTGGCCGCGCCACGTCGTGCCACATGGTGCCGTGTTTCTGGTCTGCAGCAGATGGCCGAGGGAGCAAAGAGGAAAAAACAACTTTGGTGATGGATATGAAAAAAAAAGGAAATGCCAAACATTTGAGCGCCGTCGAACCAGCCTCCGAGGAATGAGGAGAACAGTGTGTTTGTGCGTGCGTGTGCGTGTGTGTGTGTGTTGAAACATGCACGTGTGCACTCGTGGCACACGTGTGCATTTGGATCCGTTTCAAGCTGTTGTGGTGAAATCTGTGCTTGTGTCAATCAGAGCTCCTCTATTTCCCTCATGGCCGTCTCCTCCTCTGACTCCTCCTGGTGCGGGGGAGTCCCCCTCCCCCCTTGCCACCACCCTCCGCCCAAACGTGGCCCCCAGCACCTAAAACAAGGCCATTAAGCAGCCAATTAGTTTGATGGCAGTGACCCTCATCTGAAATTCTCTTTAATGGCGCCCCCGTCCTCACGGGACTCGGCGGCGGGAGCTCAGGGTGGCTCCTCGCAGCTGTTCCACGTCTCCGGCAAGGACGGAGGCCATTGTTTGTTTATCGGCGGGGGTGTCCATAATTTTGAAGAACGGCTCTCCAGAAGACAACACCACCCATGCACCCCCGTCCCCTTCTTCCTTCTACCCCACCCTTCCTAGCTCCCAGTCAAAAGCAAATCCTCCGTAGTGGACACTAAGCCGGCGTTCCAGGCCGTCTGTTTGGGTCTGAAATAGAGAGCCCGTTGTTAGCATTAGCATTTGTATTGGGGAGTCGCATACGATTACCGGCAGAGGCCCTGGCAGAGTCCCACGAGCCAAAAAGGCACTTTGAGGCACTCGAAATCGTCCCGTCAACGGCCATCTGTCCATCCGTCCATCTGTCCGGGCCCGCCCGACCGCAGAGCATCCCACCGAGTCGACCCGTTGGCCGTAATGGTGGCTGCTGAAAGGAAATCCACTGTTTCTGTTTTATCCAGTGAACCAGTAGGAACGATCAGCCGCCTGCCCATGTTCATAAAATCTGCCACCCAGAGTCTGCACAGCGCTGATCCGGGTTCATACGTACAAAATACCATGGTCTTGGTTTTACTGCTGCCGAGACTTGTCAGCGGCGGCCCATAGTGAGAGCCAATCAAAATCGAGAGGTGATTTATGTCTCGCATATTTAATATTTGATATTCATCCACGGCCGTGTGAAAACACAACGTGTCGGTGTGTTGTCAAAATGCATTTAAATGTGTAACGCAGTGAGGAAAATGAGCCCTTCTTGGCCTAAGCCGTCGTCCGCATATGAAAAGGATTATTTTCCCTTCATTTTTTCCGTATGACTCCTTCTTTATAATTTTTTTTCTTTTTTACTTTTCCCCCACTTTTTCTCCCCAATTGTATCCAGCCAATTACCCCACTCTTCCGAGCCATCGCGGTCGCTCCTCCACCCCCTCGGCCGATCCGGGGAGGGCTGCAGACTACCACATGCCTCCTCCCATACATGTGGAGTCACCAGCCGCTTCTTTTCACCTGACAGTGAGGAGTTTCACCAGGGGGATGTAGCACGTGGGAGGAGGATCACGCTATTCCCCCCCAGTTCCCTCTCCCCCCTGAACAGGCACCCCGACCGACCAGAGGAGGCGCTAGTGCAGCAGCCAGGACACATGCCCGACATCTGGCTCCCCACCCGCAGACACGGATTGTGTCTGTAGGGACGCCCGACCAAGCCGGAGGTAACATGGGGATTCGAACCGCCGATCCCCGTGTTGGTAGACAACGGAATAGACCGCCACGCCACCCGGACGCCCGTTCTTTATAAATTTGAGTAGAGCAGGCGTCTTGTTGTTCTGTTGAAATCAAAGTGGGCCACGAACCTGACTGGTCAGCAAGACAGAGAAAAGAGAGGAGGTTGTGGTCTGCGATTACAAAATGTCTTTGTATTCTAACAGCTGAGTATTACTCCTTCAACAAATCACCCTCTCCCTCATCCATTCACTGGGCAGCACGGTGGCGCCGTGCTGAGCGCCGTCGCCTCACAGCAGGAAGGTCCCAGGTTCAAACCCCGGGGTTGTCCAACCCTGGGGGGTCATCCCAGGCCGTCCTCTGTGTGGAGTTTGTGTTTTCTCCCCGTGTCTGCGGTGGGATTTCTCCCGGTGCTCCGCTTTCCCCCGCCATCAAAAAGACATGCACGTTAGGGTTAATACTCCTGTCTGTGCCCCTGACCGAGGCACGGCAAGGCGACCCGGAGTCGGTCCCCGGGTGCTGCACAGCGGTGCTGCTCCTGTAGCTAGCTACACAGCTAGGATGGGGGTAAATGCAGAGAGGATAATTTCCCCACGGGGATCAATAAAGTATCTCCAAAAACAAATTCCCAAAATTCCCCCAAAAAAATTCCCATTTCCAACTAATGAATACTGTAGATACTTTTTCAGATTTTATCAGAGTGTTTCAGCCCCGGGGGGGGGGGGGCTTTTATGAATTTCTTATGGGACATGCAAATCTTCCAAATGAGGTGGTGCAGTCAAAACAACACAAACGGTAGAAACGAGGTGTTAATCCCCCGTTTATGCATCAACAAAATGAACCCTCTATATTACTCACAGTGTTACCAGTCTGGGGGGAGGGGGGGGGTCCACAGCCTCCAGTTTGGGAGGCGTAGCGTGCTGTTGTTAGCTAATGTGATCTAGCTGTGTTTGTAGTCTACTGTGGTTTTATTGGTACATTTGAATTGACAGCCTTCCCACGAACCTCTTTGAAAACAATTTTCACGAAAACAGACATAATTCATTTGTCTGACCGAGCATGTGTGTGTGTGTGTGTGTGTGTGTGTGTGTGTGTGTGTGTGTGTGTGTGTACAGCAGGCACGCAGCCTGAGAGGGCATGTGAGATGTTCAAGTAGAGCCAAATGTATTTCGAACAAAATGCTTTTCTAATGCCCATCACACATAAAATAGGAATTTAAACAGGAGCACATAAATGTCATCATTAGTGCTCTCGTTTTGTGTGTTCATACATTGCAAGAGTAGTCGAGCTATAGTTGTGTTATTAATTTTGAGCAGATTTTCTTCTTTTTTTTTGCAATTTAATTCTACTCGGGGGGGGGGCAAAACATTTCAATCTGACTGGAGAAGTTTGGGAAACACTGACTTAGCCTGCATAAAGGTGCACGGACGTGTGTGTGTGTGTGTGTGTGTGTGTGTGTGTGTGTGTGTGTGTGTGTGTGTGTTATTGTGCCAGTAAACAGACTGTTGTTTTTCTTCTGTGTTTTTGCAGAAATCCCTGTGGTCAACCCAACAGCCGTGGTCAGCAGCACAGAGGAACCGGCAGGTCAGTACACACCCGCTGGGCCCCCTCTCCCCCCCCCCCTTAATTACCACCTGTTTATAAGAACAGAAGAAGAAAAAACGCTTTTTAATATTCCGAGGCTCGGTTCTGAAGCCGTGGAATAAAATACTAATGGCGGGTGAGGTCCCCTTTTGATGTTCTGCAAGAGGAAATGGGGCTTTTTGGAGCGCGAGTTGTTTTCCGTTGTCTTAAAACTTTGTGTTATTGGCGCGCGGCAAGCCGTGAGCGAGCCCGCCGAGCGCTGCCATGTTTGAATTAAAACTTGAGCCGGACTCCAAGGCCGATGGAAACCCAGCGGAGGTGAGTCGTCGCAGCTTGGACTGTAAACTCCGTAAAGGAGAAGGGAAGGGGAAGGGGGGGGATGGGGGTTCGAGGTTTTAAAAAAAAAAAAGAGTGTTGGCAAGTTAGTGGAGGGAACATTCTCTCTCTCTCTCTCTCTCTCTCTCTCTCTCTCTCTCTCTCTCTCTCTCTCTCTCTCTCTCTCTCTCTCTCTCTCTCTCTCGCTCTCTCTCTCTCTCGTTTCTCTTCTGCAGTTTAGGCTCCGGTCAGTTACCCTTATTTTTCATTCCACTGCCGTTTGGTTTTGAATGGTGGTGGCGTCGATTTGGAAATGCTGATTCATTTAGCAGGTTTATTGCATAAATCAACACCTAGCCCGCAGATTCTTACCTCCCACCGACACCTCTCAGCAGTCCGCCGAGCACGACGCTTTTTGGCCCGGGACTCGGGTTAAAGACAGTTTAAAGTCGAGAAGAAGTGGAAAAAAAGGCCCTTTTTAACCCGTTCATATCACACTCCCATTCAAAGTGTGCACCTATTTAACAAGATATGCCAAAATCCATTCGTTGTATTTTTATATCAGAGTCCAATCATGTTTTCTTCTCGTAAAACAAAATATGATGCGTGCTTCTGTAGGCTTGATCCAACCAATTTCAACCAATGATATCATGACATCCACCCATATATCAATCTTCACCTTTTTTTTTTTAATTTACATTTTACCCCCTTTTCTCCTCAATTGTACTTAGCCAATTAGCCCGTTCCCCACTCTTCCGAGCCATCCCGGTCACTGCTGCACCCCCTCTGATGATCTGGGGGAAGGCTGCAGACTACCACATGCCTCCTCCCATACATGTGGAGTCGCTGCCAGCCGCTTCTTTTCACCTGACAGTGAGGAGTTTCACCAGGGGGACATAGCGCATGAAAGGATCACACCAGTCCCCCCCCCCCCCTCCCGAGCAGGTGCCCCAACTGACCAGAGGAGGCGCTAGTGCAACGACCAGGACACATACCCACATCCGGCTTCCCACCCGCAGACACGGCCAATTGTGTCTGTAGGGACGCCCGACCAAGCCAGAGGTAACACAGGGATTCAAACTGGCGATCCCCGTGTTGGTAGCAGTCTTCAACTTTTAATGGCACAGAGCTAAGATTCATTAGTTAGCTAGCTAGCAACACGCCCACTTTTCAACATTCAAATCAAATTCCTCCCAACGTCACGTCCCGCCTGTCTGTCCTGTTTCACTCGGAAATACGTCACGATACGGAAATCGGATGCTCTCGAAACGCCATTTCAGCGGGACGTTAAAGTCACCAGCTGAAGTGGTGTATATGCATGTGGCCCTTTTTAAACGTGCAGTTTTTCAACAAATAAAACTTACTTATATTTACGCTTGTTTTTAATTTTAACTGCCTAAGTACATCAGTTTTCTGCTGTTTGGTTAATGTAGTGCACTTTGAACCACATTTAATGTGTTATAATGACTATTAATATGATTAGTGTTATTGTAGGGGTGTGTCAAAAGAGATATGGTGATGAGGATGGAGAAGATGAAGATGGCTTTGAAAGATGTCCAAAAGCAACTGTAAAATCCCAGGAGATACCGGGTTGTCCAAGTCGCCCAAGCAGCTCAAACAACAGCGAATCGACCAATCAGAAAGCCCGTCGTAACGGCCAACGCTGAAATAAAAGCAGCTTAAATAAGCGCTGTACTGCCGCTTCATCACTTTGTCACATTTGCGGCTCCTTCGCTCGTTACACTTTTCCTCTTAAGCGGTCCTCCTTTTCACCCCCTCATCATCTGGGTCTGTGAACTCGGCTCAGAAAAAAAAAAATAAAACAAAAAACAAAACAAAAAAAAGCACTCTTGTGTTTCCTTCCCTGGGAAAGGGTTGCGGAGAAACACAAGGGTTGTTTATCGTCGATTCACTGTGGCGGTACCGAGCACACCAGAGCATTTCCCCTCCATCTTTCTCCTCCTTCAGCCGCCATACAATCGGCTTCACCCTCCGCGGACCCGACGCCCCAAAATGTCTCCCTGTTTTTGTGCGAGGGGCGGTGGATGCAATTTGTCCTTGTCAGGGCACTGTGAAAGGGGCTAAGGGGCTCGGGGAGGCGAGACGGGGGTAACCGGAGCCATGGAGGCGATTGTGTGCTTGTGTGTGTGTGTGTGTGTGTGTGTGTGTGTGTGTGTCTTAATTTCTTCAGCTGCGTGTCTTAATTTCTTCAGCGGGCTGGCCTTCTGGGTCACTGGGCGATTCACCAAGAGCTTTTCCAGGTGAACAGCCCAGTAAGTGACTCTTCATGGGAAAACACACACTGGCCCCCCGCCAGCATTTCACCACTGATAGCCCAGGGCTGGCAACTGTATACCACACACACACACACACACACACACACACACACACACACACACACACACACACACACACACACACACACGTCGATGAACAAATGAAATCCATGCATTCTGTGTACAAATCTATGCATGGCCCTCTCGAATGCAGACCGAGAGCACATTCACAGTAAGTGAACAAGTTAGCAGTAACAGCAAGCTATTTACTGGTGATGTTGCGCTTCCAGGAACCTGAAATACTACTGGTGAAATAAACATCGGTGATGCTTCGCCACAAGCAAGGCATCTGTGCTGTTTATTTCCCCAGTAGTGTTTCAGGTTCCTGGAAGCGTAACATCGCCAGTAAATATCACGCTGTTACTGGTAAATGTCTGCGGGGTCGCTGAATGGTACTGACTGAAGCGAGTTAAATGACTCACGGCGCCCGCCACTCCCCAGACGTCTGCATTGTGTGATGACCCGTTCCCCCCCAAAAAACACTTGATTCACACACGCGGTCCTCAGCAGACTATGCAGCATGTGCTACATACCTGCCAGCGCTCCAGATTCTAGCGGGAGTCTCCCTGTTTTTAACCCTTTCTCCCGCTAATCTCCCGATTTCATAGTGATACAAATCCAATGGGTGTTTCTCCGTTTCTGTGGGGGGAGGGGGGATATGTGTCGTGGTACCTGGCAACCCAACCCAGGGGCAGAGGTGAGCGTGCGCAAACGAGCCTGCCTGACGTTCAAGTCCTCGGTTTGCCGCTGGAAATGTCTGAAGCTAAAAAGAAGACACACGCCTCTAAATGTCCGTCCTCTCGGACAGAGACCTGCCCCTTCCTAACAGCGAGCCGCCTCGGCGAACACCGCGCGTTTCGTAAGCTATGTCGGGCCGACTTTAGCATAGAGCACGGTGGGAGACACGACACGGCACAAACACAACTATACGAACAAGCCGTGGAGGCACAGAGGGCCCTTCGGCGCTCGCTAGCGTCGGCGCTCGTTCATCGTGAGAGAGGTGTGCCGGAGGCTGACCAGGCCACTAAGGCAGGGGTGAAAATGGCTGTGCCAGTCGCCAAGAACAGTATTTCTTTCTTTTTTTAAAATTTATTTTACTGTGAGCTATGAAGTTAAGACTAATTAAAAGTAATTTAACTTTCACATCCTCGTATTTATTCTATTGATCTGTGGTGTCGGGTTATACGGGGGCCGGGGCGTTGAGGGTGGGCCATTTGCCGATACCCCAGAAAGTGTCCCTCTTTTCCACAGCCTGATGTTGGCAGGTATGTGTGCAGATGACGGTAAAACTGAAGTTTTTACCTCGGGCAGAAAAACTCGCATCCAACTGCGTCTTCGTGAAAGCTTTTAAAGTCGAGTTGAGAACACGGGATGTGGATTTTTGGGTTGTTTCTTTTTTTAACCGGCCAATCAAAGAAGGAAGAGGCGGGGTCCGTACGCTGTAGGAAGCCATCAGTTTGATTGGCAGCTCTGCCTCTGTCCTCGAGCCAGAGGAAAAGTATCCCGCTTATGATAATCTTCTCTTCATCTTGGATAAATACAGCAGCTAGTAGTTTGGGATTATTGAATTCGGAGCTGCGTCTCCGCCAGTCCTAAATCAAATTGAGACAACCTGCAAAATCCATGAGGTATAATTTTTAGATCTGCCCGTTACATCATGAACTCAACGGTTTCTGCCATAAAAAATGAAATTAATCAAGAAAAATTCTTAGATATTACATGTTGCTCTGAGTGAGGCGAGGTTAGTTTCTGGGGAGCGAGAGACCTTTGTCTGAAGCCCACATGGGGGAAATATGCAAGATAAAGATTAAATCTTATTTTCCAAGGTTTCCTTCGTTGGCGAGTCTTCTCTTTGACTGCGGTTGAAGAAAACCTGCAGAAACCTGAACCAGTTTTGCACATCAGCATGCACCCACGTGTCTCGTGTTCATCCACGCGTCGTTTTTCTGCTCCTACGGTGTTAAAATGGCGCAGTTTCACCAAGCGACAGCCGCTGTCACCGAAACAGAGCCGCCATTGCGCGATCCTGCCTTCCATAATGTTATCGGTGGAAAATGTGGTGGAGCCGGCTCGTTTCCCACAAGCCAAGTGGAGGAGCGTGAGCGTTTACGCGCACACCCCGACGATGACAAGCTGCAAATGATACACGACATCGTAGCGGAAGTGACCTTCGGCATCATCAAACTTAACCTGAAGTTTAAAGTCTGAATGATGTGCAATACGTTTTTAAACACACACACACACACACACACACACACACACAAATCCATCCACACCTCGGCACCCATCCACATCCACACTTTCACGACAGTGTTTTAAACCTCCTATCTCATGGTTGTTGGGAGCTGCCGTCTGCCCCCTCGCTCTCTCTCTCTCTCTCTCTCTCTCTCTCTCTCTCTCTCTGTCTGTCTGTCTCTGTCCCTCACTCTCTGTCTTTCTCTGTCCCTCTCTCTTTCTCTTGCTGTCCCTCACTCTCTGTCTTTCTCTGTCCCTCTCTCTCTCTGTCCCTCTCTCTCTCTGTCCCTCTCTCTCTCCCGCTCTCTGACTAATAAAGTCTCCAGCTCGCTGATATACCGCCAAGCCTTCTTGACATTTTTACAGGCTCCTCAGCCCCCGTCCTCCCCGCTCCCCTCTCCTTCCTTCCATCACTCCATCCATCCATCCCTCCCAAAGAAGAAAAAAAAAATTCAAAAAACAATGGGTTAAATAACTCCCTCGCTCACATGCGACCTAGAAAGCGTGTGTTCAGGTCCTTTCCGTCTCTCTCTCTCTCTCTCGCTTTCTCTCTCACGTCTATTTTCTAATGTGGGCCAATTCCTGTTACCAATCACTTTTATTTGGTTTGCTTTGGAAAGAAACCACCACTTCCCCTCCTCTCTTAATAAAAGAAAAAAAACCCTCCTGAATGATTTTCCTTTTCAAGTTAGGGAGAGGTTGGCCCGTGGAAATGGACCCCATTTACCGGCCGGTGTCATGGTGGTCTTTATATGCAGACCCCCCCCCCCCTTCAAGATACCTGACAACTCTGCAGAAAATATACATCATATCAAACAGTTAAACGCAGCACGGGATCATAAAATCTTTTTTCTTTTTTTTTTAAACAAGTGGAAAATTCCATTCACTTCCAATCGGGGCTCGAAGTGGGCCGGTACTCACTGGTACACAGTACCGGCCGGTACTCACTGGTACACAGTACCGGCCGGTACTCACTGGTACACAGTACCGGCCCACTTCTGCGTTTTACTCTTTGGCGTACGTGACTTTGTCTTGCTCACCGGTACTCTTTTCTGCCCTCTCCGTATCCGTTTCTCCGGGCGGTTTATAACGGCCCGAAGTAAATTGCATTACCCAGGGGGCACTGGGGGCACCACATGATGCTCACCTGGTCCTGTTCCCGCCTGCCCGTCGGCGGCTAGTCTCAGCAACGTTACACGAACCTCACAACAGCAACCTGAAGTTGTGATGCGGAGGTGCCGGGGATTTAGCCGTGAATACGAGGACCTAAAGGCGTCCCGGCCTGATGACGTCACTGCACCACGCAGTAAAGCGAGTGTACATCGTCACATACTGTTTACCGTAATAACTGAAACGTTTGTCCCCCTGGATTGAATAAAATGATGTTGTGAACATCATCAATACCTCCTGGTATCGTTTACTCACTGTAGAACTGAGAATGGGATAATTTTCCAACTCCCCATGGTGCGAGGCTGGGTTAGGTTAGGTTAGGTTAAGCTAACCCCAAAAACCCTAACCCCACCCCCCAAAACCCTAACCCCCACCCCCCCAAACCTTAACCTCCTAATCGTAACCCGTTCACACCAAGGGGAGTCAGATTCTGCAGGGGAGTCGGAAGATTCTATAACACACACGCCCGCATGTGAATAAGGGGGGGCCTCCATAGCCGAACGTACCACAGGGCCACACAGTCGTAATGTCACCAGTTCAATTCACCAGTCACCTTTGTTGCATGTCATGCCCCTCTCTCCCTCATTTCCTGTCTACCTCTCTACTGCCACTGTCTAATAAAAAGGTAAAAATAATAATAATAAAAAAGTAAAAACGTGACTAGGGCGGCGCGCTGGAACAGTGGTAAGCGCGGTGGCCTCACTGCAAGAAGGTCCTGGGTTCGAGCCCCGGGGTAGTCCAACCTTGGGGGGTCGTCCCGGGTCATCCTCTGTGTGGAGTTTGCATGTTCTCCCCGTGTCTGCGTGGGTTTCCTCCCACAGTCCAAAGACATGTAGGTCAGGTGAATCGGCCGGACTAAATTGTCCCCTAGGTATCAGTGTGTGGGTGGGTGGGTGGGTGGGTGGGTGGAGGAGTGGCCTGGCGGCTTGTCCAGGGTGTCTCCACGCCTGCCGCCCAATGACTACTGGGATAGGCTCCAGCATCCCCGCGACCCTGAGAGCAGGATAGGCGGTTCGGATAATGGATGGATGGAAGATGTGACAGGGGGCACTCGTCTTTTATCACTTCATATCACGGCTTTCAATGCAAGCTCACCCGTGTCAGTCGGGGGGTGTCTTGCTAAAACTCCGGTGATCAACATTGTGTTTAGATGGGGCCGTTTATGCCTAGAAAAGTGGAAGTAAGTGAATGTCCACTGCAGAAAAGATGAGCTTCTCAGGGTATTTTATTTTGTTTTAAGGCTCATCCAGCTTGTGTCGTTATGTGTGCTTATAATTATGAGATTGCTGCACAATGCTTTTCCATTTTCACTGCAAGTAAAATGATCTGACCCAGCTGGAGGATGGTACCGCTGGTGTTCATGTGTACTTCTTTCACGTTTATGAGACTTGTTATAAGACATTTTCCACTAAACAAGAAAAGAAATCTCAAGATAATCTTAACTTGTCAGAGTAAAGGTCTTCGTATCATGAAACTAATACACTTTCTGGAAACAAGCAACACCATCTGCCAGAGGGGTGAGAGCGTTGTACTTTTTATAGTATTGTTATACGCAGTTTCATTCTTACACATGTATTTCTTCATGCGCTACCCCGAGCTCCGGACATTACAACAAGCGTTATCCTGGGAAATCCAGCGGCGCGTCGCTAATGAGCGTCGGTGACCTTCTGCCCCGTTTGTCACGGCTTTCCGCAAAACCACAGCCCTCATTTACCCGCTGGGGCTGAAATGAGGAAAAGGTCCCGACGCCTGTAAACGATCCAGCAGGGCTTCCCCGGATTCCACAGAGGGGCGTCACTGCAGTTTAGGCGACGATGGGGCTTCAGCCGCCGCCGCCGCCATTTTGCTGCCTTGAAGGACCCTTGGGTCATGTTGTTCATGGTTGCATCTTAATGGCGGGGCGGCGTCAGTTCCTCCGGGGTTCACGTGCTCATCCGGACGTCTGCTGGAGCACTGGGACCTAACGCGGCGCTCATCCGTCTGGTTCCCTTGCAGTAAAATGCTCAGACCTGTGCTGGAGATGCTGGGCGTGCGATGCCGCGCTGTGTACGGATGTGAATCCGGGCCTGACGGCTAGATTTCCCAACTATCCCCGCAATGCAAAACAACTAGATCCAGGAGCTCAGACGCCCCGACAGTGATAGTTGGTACATGTGATTTGAGGCCTCTGCCTTCATAGTTTCTGATGGTTTTAGCTCAAACTGGGATGGGTGTTGATGAGTGGATTTAGGGTAAGGGTTAGGGCTGGCCTAAGTTCACCATCTCAAATGCTTATCTGAAAACATCTCGAGCTCAAGAGGTAGAGCAGGTCATCTGATAACCGGAGGGTTATCAGACGATAACCTCCTTACAAAAATGTTGAGGCGTCCCCGAGCAAAACATCTAACCCCTCACTGCTGGCGATGAGCTGGTTGTTACCTTGCATGGTTGACACCATCGTTTTGTGTGTGTGTGTGTGTGTGTGTGTGTGTGGATGAATGTGAGGCATTAATTGTGAAGCACGTTGAGTGGCAGTTGCAGCTCGAAAGGTGCTGTATAAGATGCAGTCCAGTCACCATTTACGTTCACCCCTGTCATGATATCCACATGGTGGCAAACCGGATATTCACCATTTCCCAGTCAGACAGCAACAGACAGCTCTGCCTCCCCTAGCGTTGAATACTGGGCACTGCAACCTCTGACAAAACTTTCCATTAAGACTTACATTTCCTCAACTTGTGCTGTTGTGCCTTAACAGGGACCAACTGCATGTTGTTTAATTTTGGGGTGCAACGTCATCGCCATATTTGCCCCACCAGGGGCAAAAATGCACAGTGGGCCCCAATCATGTCACTTGATATTGTGTTTAAATGGTGCCTATTCCCAAACCAATTTGCAGTTGATCAAATTACCACAAACCAGGGGCGTCCGGGTGGCGTGGCGGTCTATTCTATTGTCTACCAACACGGGGATCGCCGGTTCGAATCCCCGTGTTACCTCCGGCTTGGTCAGGCGTCCCTACAGACACAAATGGCCGTGTCTGCGGGTGGGAAGCCGGATGTGGGTATGTGTCCTGGTTGCTGCACTAGCGCCTCCTCTGGTCGGCAGGGCGCCTGTTCGGGGGAGGGGGGAACTGGGGGGAATAGCGTGATCCTCCCACGTGCTACGTCCCCCTGGTGAAACTCCTCACTGTCAGGTGAAAAGAAGCGGCTGGCGACTCCACATGTATGGGAGGAGGCATGTGGTAGTCTGCAGGCCTCCCCGGATCAGCAGAGGGGGTGGAGCAGCGACCGGGACGGCTCGGAAGAGTGGAGTAATTGGCCAAGTCCAATTGGGGAGAAAAGGCAAGAAAAATCCAAATAAAAAAAATTACCACAAACCAATGAACACATGGTGAACCTGGAGCCACCGGAGGTGGCCCCTGGGCAACAAGGGCCCCGGGGGCAGTTGCCCACTTTTGCCGGGTCAGTAATCCAGCCTTGCGGGGGGGTAGATTTGTAGTGCCTGATTATTTCAGTTGAATCGCACCCTGCGGTGTGTGATACACAAGACTAAAAGACTTTCGAGGCCGTAATGAAACGGTCGCCTGTGAAAGGATGACGCACCGCGTCACTTGTGTCGGACGTCGGAACGGGAACAGCCCTTCTGTGACGCCTCACCGGTGGCGGCTCCGCCGGCGACTGGACGGCAGCGGTCACCTGGCCGGTGTGTGGGCTCAGTCATCACGCCTGCAGCCAAGTCGCAGCCGAGGCCTGTTCACGGCCATCCAGGCGTGACCGCTTTCAGGGTGCTCTGTCTTTCCTCAGTGGCCGAGAAAACACGTCAAGCGAACCTGTTTTTCCTCCGCCAGTATGTTTAACTTGCCTTCCAGTGCCGGCTATTGTGCGGGCCTTCTACGTGTGATTTGTCAGAGGTTGTATTTTACCTTGGGAAAAAAATGGACCCAGACCAAGCATTTCCCAACATCCAGCCAGCTCCAGTTCGTCTTAGACGCAACCCCCCCCCCTTATACACACACACACACACACACACACTTCCTTGCACCAGGAGTTGCAGAATACAGAATGTCTTTTACCCCCGTAATATTTTTCCGAAAGAGGATAAAAATTAGACGCAAAGAAACCCCCCAATAAAACCCGAAACTCAACTGACGTGGCCGTCAGAGCTGCAAATAAGCAGTTATTGTGCAACATAATCGCTCCGATTCGCCAACTTCAGTTCTTTAGTCGCGCTGATGTGCGGGAAAACCGTTTGTGTGACCGCCATTGTTCAAACTGAGAGTGTGCACCAAACCGGGCCCGCCGGTCAAGCCGTCGTGTCTGCGTATTTAACGGGCTCGTCTGCTTTCTTTTTGCTGACTGTGTGCTATCGGCGCCTAGGCCAAATGTAAAAACCACGGAAGAGCCCCCGTCAGCGTGCAGAATGCGGCTGTAAAATGCTCCTTGGACACACAAGCCTAGAAAAGTGTGTCTCGGTCTCTCATTTCAGCTGTGTAAGTGTCCCATTATGCGTGTAACGGCACACCAGTACGTGTGTGTCAGGGAGTCTCTCTGAGAAACTCGGTAGAAACTGACCTGCAGCCTTCTGGTCGTCAGCAAATGTTTTGTTTTTTTTCCCGTCTTTGCAGATTGTGAGTCCTACTGCAAACCGGTGAAAGGCAACCTGAAGATCAACATGAAGAAATACTGCAAGAAGGATTATGGTAAGAGACTCGGAGTCATTTAAAATGCAGGCGGCGGGGGATCGCTGGTTCGAATCCCCATGTTACCTCCGGCTTTGTCGGGCATCCCTACAGACACAATTGGCCAGGTCTGCGGGTGGGAAGCCGGATGTGGGTATGTGTCCTGGTCGCTGCACTAGCGCCTCCTCTGGTTAGTTGGGGCGCCTGTTCAGGAGGGAGGGGGAACTCGGGGGGGGGGAATAGCGTGATCCTCCCACACGCTACATCCCCCTGGTGAAACTCCTCACCGTCAGGTGAAAAGAAGCGGCTGGTGACTCCACATGTATAGGAGGAGGCATGTGGTAGTCTGCAGCCCTCCCTGGATCGGCAGAGGGGGTGGAGCAACAACCGGGACACCTCGGAAGATTGGGGTAATTGGCTGGATACAATTGGGGGGGGGGTAAAGGGGTAAAAAAATGCAGGCGGATAAAAATATTGACTCAGAAACACTCATCAAGAAGGTGTCTGTTTGGCCTACAAACCAACTTAACTGCCTCCTTTCTGAGCCGCTGTACTGAAAGAGTTACTAGCTGAAGTCTGGACCGCTTCAACGGATCAGGACAAACCGGGTCCAGCATCACAGCACTGTGTTCACATGATGTTTAAGTCATCACAGCACTGTGTTCACATGATTTTTAAGTCTTACTCTCTTTTCCATCCTAACTGGATGATTTTCATAGTATTTCTGCTTTTGTGCATTGTGTGTTGTTTGTCTGGCGTTATTTCATTCTGTCATTAGGTGTATGTTGTGTGATTGTTATGTACGCGTTTGTATGTTGTGTGATTGTTATGTACATGTATGTATGTTGTGTGATTGTTATGTACGTGTTTGTATGTTGTGCGATTGTTATGTATGTGTATGTATGTTGTGTGATTGTTATGTACGTGTATGTATGTTGTGTGATTGTTATGTATGTGTATGTATGTTGTGTGATTGTTATGTATGTGTATGTATGTTGTGTGATTGTTATGTATGTGTATGTATGTTGTGTGATTGTTATGTATGTGTATGTATGTTGTGTGATTGTTATGTATGTGTATGTATGTTGTGTGATTGTTATGTATGTGTATGTATGTTGTGTGATTGTTATGTACGTGTATGTATGTTGTATGATTGTTATGCATGTGTTTATATGTTGTGTGATTGTATGTATGTGTATGTATGTTGTATGATTGTTATGTACGTATATGTATGTTGTGTGATTGTTATGTATGTGTATGTATGTTGTGTGATTGTTATGTATGTGTATGTATGTTGTGTGATTGTTATGTACGTGTATGTATGTTGTATGATTGTTATGCATGTGTTTATATGTTGTGTGATTGTATGTATGTGTATGTATGTTGTATGATTGTTATGTATGTGTATGTATGTTGTATGATTGTTATGTACGTGTTTATATGTTGTGTGATTGTATGTACGTGTATGCATGTTGTATGATTGTTATGTATGTGTATGTATGTTGTGTGATTGTTATGTATGTTGTGTGATTGTTATGTATGTGTATGTATGTTGTATGATTGTTATGTATGTTGTATGATTGTTATGTATGTGTATGTATGTTGTGTGATTGTTATGTATGTTGTGTGATTGTTATGTGTGTGTATGTATGTTGTGTGATTGTTATGTATGTTGTGTGATTGTTATGTGTGTGTATGTATGTTGTGTGATTGTTATGTATGTTGTGTGATTGTTATGTATGTTGTGTGATTGTTACGGATGTGTATGTATGTTGTGTGATTGTTATGTATGTTGTGTGATTGTTATGTATGTTGTGTGATTGTTATGTATGTTGTTTGATTGTTATGTATGTTGTGTGATTGTTACGTGTGTGTATGTATGTTGTGTGATTGTTATGTATGTTGTGTGATTGTTACGTGTGTGTATGTATGTTGTGTGATTGTTATGTATGTTGTGTGATTGTTACGTATGTGTATGTATGTTGTGTGATTGTTATGTATGTTGTGTGATTGTTATGTATGTTGTGTGATTGTTACGTGTGTGTATGTATGTTGTGTGATTGTTATGTATGTTGTGTGATTGTTACGTATGTGTATGTATGTTGTGTGATTGTTATGTATGTTGTGTGATTGTTATGTATGTTGTGTGATTGTTATGTACGTGTATGTTAGCAGTGTTTCTGGTCTTCTTTCCAAGCTACTTGGCAGCTTCATGTGGTTCAGTGGAAGCTGGATTGATCTGTTAATCTATTCACGTTTGTCTGTTTCTGCCCACATCGACAGCGGTGCAGGTCAACGTGCTGGACATGGAGACGGTGGGCGACTGGGCCAAGTTCTCCGTTAACGTGGTGTCCGTGTACAAGAGCCGGGGCGAGCCCCTGAAGCGCGGCGACAACCTCCTGTGGATTCACATGAAGGACCTGGCCTGCAAATGCCCCAAGATCCAGATGAGCAAACGTTTCCTGGTGATGGGGGGCATCGAGGGCGGGGCCGGCACGGGGGCGGGGCCAGGGGTGGGGGTGGGCCCCGGGGGAGGAGCCGGCAGCACAGGGGCGGAGCGCGTGGGCCTGCTGGCTGACAAGAACAGCCTGGTCATCCAGTGGAGGGACGTTTGGACGCGGCGCTTGCGGAAGTTCCAGCGCAAAGAGAAGAAGGGCAAGTGCAGCAAAGCATGATGGGAGAACACCTCGCCACCCACCACCTCCCATCACACACACACCCCTCCCACCTCGACGCACCCAAATTCACCCTCGAACTCGACCCCAAAACTTAACCCTGTGACCTTCGTACTTGCATTTGGATATTTGGCAAGACAGGACACAACCCTGTCCCTTTGTCCAACCCCCGATTCCTTCATCCCCCCCCCCGACCCCCTCCCCGATGTAGGGGACACTGCACATTACAAAGACTGCATGTACCTTGCCTGTTATAAGGACCACTTCTTGTGTATATTGTATAATTATTTTCCTTATTATTGTTCAACTTCTTCTATCAGAATGTCGCGTGTCTCTTGCTCTTCTTCTGTCATTTTCCATTGGTCTGCCTTAAAAAGGGACCGTTAAAAAGGGTATGAAGTGTAGACTAAAGCAGACGCCATCCCCCCTCCCTTGACAACGACAAAGAAAATGTCCACTTTTCCCGTGCCAACTGCCCCCACCTCATCGACCCCACCCTCGCCCCGCCGCCCTCCTGTGCCCCAAGACTAACGTTCTCTCGCCGACCTTTTGAAATACTTACATACAAAACAATCAAGGCCCATAATTCCCGGCATTTTCTACATATCGTTTTGTCCTTTTTTTTATATCCATCGAGTCTGTGGGATGACTGCACCCCCCCACGCCCCTTTCCCCCCCCGCACTGCACCGCAACTGGCCTCAAAAACACAAACTGCACCACCTCAAAATGGCTGCCTTCCACATCACCATCCCAACCACCCGGACCTCGAGACTTCACCGTACAGGACGAGTCGCCGTCCCCGTCCAGGCCCTGCTGGCCTTCGCTCTCTGCAGCGCCCTCTTCGAATCGCAACCCGTTTCAAGCGAAATCTTCTTCTTCTTCTTTTTCCATGTGGACACAAGGGCTCCCTTTTTTGGGGGGGGGGGACGTGTTTTCCCGCGGGGACCCCTCAGCCTCGACGCCGCCAAATGCCAAACAGCCCCCTCAGCGGCTCGACTGTTCCCGAGGACTCGTACGTCAGCGCCAGTTTGACGTGCATTGTTTGAGTGTGGTTTATGTTCGCTGTGTGTAGGAATCTGTTGCATCACATCAGAGGGGTCTGGAGGCATCTGTTTACATGTTCCATGCACCCCTGTGGAGGGCGCACACAGGCCCCCAGCCCGCCGAGCCCGTCCTCTTCAACCAGCTCATCCCCTTCAGGGGCGGTTCAAACAGCCGCGCGCCGAGCCCGTGACTCACTACATTGTCATTCCTGGTTTGTGGAAGGAGGGCCGGGGTGGCGTCGCCGCCATCTCAGAAACAATACCCACAATCCTGAGGATAATGATCTCCGCCTTATGAACAATTTCTTCCATTGTTTGGTCGGAAAGCGGTCGCCCCGGATTTTCTCTCGTGTGGCCAAAGTCAGTTGTGCGCGTGCGTGTATGTGCGTGCGTGTGTGTGTGTTTGTGTGTTTTGAGTTATCTGACCGTTTTGTCGGTGATGTGACTTGTGACCGGCAGGCAGTCACTTGCCAGAAAACCAGAGATTGAAACGAGACGTTCCTCTTCATGCAGTAAAAAAAAAGAAAAGAAAAAGACAAAACAAAGTTTTTTGTTTTTTCTCTCCTGCTTGTATTGACAAAGTGAGCGAGGCCAGAAAGTTCCACAACACACCCCGAGCTAGGATTGTGTAATGACATGAGAATATTATATTTCAGTCTTCATGCGCTCTGTTATGTTTGCATGTTTGTGGGTTGTTGTTTTTTTTTGTTTTTGCTGATCCCTCTTTCCCCCCCCCCTTTTTTTTTGGAATTGAACAGTGAGCGGAGCGAAGAGTAAACCACCGTCAGCATCGCCGTCCAGAGCAAAACTCCCTGAGTCGTCTAACCCAGCGCAGCCCTTTGTCATCCTCTGCCAAACAAGCAACGTCTGTTTTTAAATCAAATTAGGAGTATATGGAAGTGGGGATGAACGAAGGAAAGAGAGAGAGAGAACCCGCAGAGGAGCCCATCTGGTTGCTCTCATGCTCTCTATCTGCCTTGTGCTGTTATTTCATTTTGTAAAGTACATTACAACTTATTCAAACAGAGCGCAAGATAAACACGCGGGGCTTCGGAGGCCCGCGCGCCGCTGACAGGCTGTCATGCTAGCTCGCGGCTCTGGCTGCCGCTGGTATGTTTGGTTTGTCATCCCTCCAGGAGCGTCTCTCTCCTTCCCCGCGTCAACCCATCTCTCCCTCGCGCGCGCGCGCACGCCCGTTTCAGCCCAGACTCGACGGTACGTTTGGTGTGTTGGACGTGAGGCTGCAGAGCACCGTGCTGTGCTGCTGGGCTGTAGCTTGTATTTTCATTTCCTGTAAGATATGTCAAACTGTGAAGAACGCACGCACGCACACGCACGCACACACACACCGACACACAAACACATGCGTGCGTGCGAGCGTACGGTCTGATTGTAACTGTTTATGAGATTATGTCGTCAAGCCAAGAGCCGGAGACTGACTGACTGACTGACGGGGGTTTTCACTCGCTAACTGCTAAGTGGGGTTGAAATGTCGTTTAGAGGGAGGGCTGAATGAAGTGCAAACGGCTGTGGATCCTCGCTAACCGCATCAGTCGGTCCAGAAATGCTTCAGCGAGCATAGTTGTCTGATGTGACCGATTGAAGACGCTTTGTAACCCAACTGAGGATGGGGGGGGGGGTTGTATCCAAAAGGAAGGGAGAACACTTGATGCCTACGTAAACCTCGTAGTGACGTTTTGACCTGTCGACAAGGTGGTAGGCCCCTTCCCACGTCACAATTCCCACGGATGGAATTTCATCAGGGAAAAGGTTCTCCCCGTGTCTGCAGTGGGTTTCGTCCGGGCGCTCCGATTTCCCCCCACCATCAAAAAGACATGCATGTTAGGGTTGGTACTCCTGTCTGTGCCCCTGGCCGAGGCATGGCAAGACGAACTGGAGTTGGTCCCCGCGTTCTGCACGGCGGCTGCCCACTGCTCCTATAGCTAGGATAGGTTAAATGCAGAGCGTGATTCCCCTACGGGGATCAATAGAGTATCTCAAAATCAAAATCAAATAAAAAAGAAGAAACGCGATGTGATTCTTTATGAGTCAGCTGTGCGCGGCCGCTGATAAAACCGATGGTATCGCAGTAAGCGCTGTGTGGGACACCGTAACGGATGTCCTGACCCCGGGCCGGCGCGGCCCCCCTCACCCTCAGCCCCGGGGGTCGAGCGATAACACCGCCTGAGTCTATAGTTCTACATCCCCCCCGCCGGATGAGACGCTATTTTAGGTTCTCGCATTCGATGCCTCGCTCGCCGCCGCAACAATGACACAAGACGGCGGTTAAAAGACGAAGACGGCGAGGCTCTCGGTGCTCCACCTCCTCGTTATTTCACTTCTCTTTTCGCCGGCGCCCACCCCTGAGTTTTTGGATGAAAGATAAGAAGGCTGGAGTGAGCCAGATGTGTTGTGAAGGTGAAGGTGGTGGAGGCGGGGGCTGCAGGGTTATTCAGACCCTCATGAAAGCTCTTTAGTAAAGCTCACAGGGAGAGGCTCCCTGTCGTGCTGCTTTAACAAGGCCAACAGCTTGGCAGCGGAACTGAGGCCGTAACTGACTTCAACTCGCATTGTTTGTTCGCTTGCGGGAGTTTCAAAACGCTCACAGGTGTGTGTGCGTGCGTGCGTGCGTGTATTTGTGTTTGTGTGAGCGCGCGTGCTCCTGCGTGCGTGTGTGACTCGTTAGCACAACCGAGTAAACGAATGATGAGATGCAGATGAACTGACAGCTTGCAGATAAGCACTCCTCGTTTGAGACTTTAGTGTGAACGGACAAGGTCAGCCGCTCTGTTGAAGGTTTGCAGCCACGGGTTTCTCGGAAGCCCGTAAGGAGGAATTAGACGAGATCAGAAAACTCTGAGGTTCTCAACCAGGCAGCTGGTCGCGACGCTTAACCCCCCCCCCACCCCCGCCCACAAAATTGCAGTGAACAAGCCCAGAAGCCTCATGTCAGCAGCCATTATCCACCAGTATTACCACGACACTTCACTCGGGTCGCCTAACGAGGTGGAGTGTGTAACGACCACGGATGACTAGACTCGCGAGCCCTTGGCTAACGCGGTCGGATCCTTTAGTTGACTGGTTAGCGCGATCGCCCGTGGTGCGGGAGACCCGGGTTCGCGTCCCGGCTGCGGCGGTCCCCGGCTGCCCCCCGAATTCGTCACATTGGTGTCAGAAGTGGGATGGTGAGGCCGTCGGGAGCGCGTGCGTCCAGTGTGAGGGAGCATGTACGCTGAACGCGCTTCCCGAAAGGGGAGGGGGGGTAGTGTGACGACCACTAGACTCGCTAGCTAACGGGTCGGATCCTTTAGTTGACTGGTTAGCGCAGGCGCGGGACACCCGGGTTGGCGTCCCGGCTGCCCCCACCTACCCCCCCGAAACCGCTACAAGTGCCACTGCGTGTTAGACATGTTGCCATTGAGGTGCTTAGATACGGAAGAGCCGTGGAGGAGAGGCTGTCCACGTGGTCCGGGTCGTCGTCTCAAGTCTGGTGTAAACCGGACAGGCTGGAGGAGCAGATCTTTAAGCTGTCGGCGTCCTCCGCGTCACGTCTTCTGGTCGTGTTCGGATGCAGGTTCGGAGGGCCGTGGGACCAAGACGACGCAAGTCCCCCGTGCGCGTGCCGTCCGTGCGTCCGTGCGTTGTGCAAAAGAAATCAATGCGTTTTTCTGTTTTCTTCTTCTTTTCTTTTTCACATTGTAAATATGTACCGAACCCTGAACTGCCTCTGTCATTTATACCGAGCTCTTGTTTATTTTTGTTTTTTTGTTGTGTTTCTTAAGCGCTGCTTGGCCTGAGATGACTCACTCGCGCGGATGTACAAACCAGATGATGTTATGTGGATGTGAAAACCAGAACCACATGCTCTCTGCCATCGCGACCAGAGGATGTGGTTCAGATATTACCCAGAATGTATTCCTGCAGTTTTACGCTGCTTCCACACACCAGCCCGCTTGTAAATGACTGTCAGGAGAGTTTAGTAAATGTGACACGAGCTGACTCGGACCCCCCCCCCACCCCCCTCCTCGCGCTTTTCTCTGTGGAGGGGAGTCCGGTTTGGGGAAATTGATCCGATGACCCTCCGCTTTTCTGCTTTTGTAACATTTGTGATGGCAAACATAACGGTGGAGCTTTCACACACGAACACACACACACACACACACACACACACACACACACACGCACGCACGCACGCACGCACACACACATGTTGTCCACCTGCTGTTATTGAGCCGACAATGACATGCTTCCCAAAACTCATCGCTTGTGTCATTTTTTTCAAACGCTTCCTTGTACAATTTCCTCTGACGCAACGAACCACTGACTTTTTAATCGTAAATGATAAAAAAATAAATTATTAGTTAATGAGCCACGTGTTGATCGTCTGTCTCTGCCTCCACAGTTTTAAGTTGTGTGTGTGTGACCTAACCTTTCTATCCTGATGGGGACCAAATGTCCTCATCAGGATGGAAAAATCAGAAACCACCAAACAGGTTATTCCTGGGCTGGGGTTATGATCGGTTAGGGCAGGGGTTATGATCGGTTAGAGCTGGGGTTATGATCAGTTAGGGCTGAGGTAATGATCAGTTAGGGCTGGGGTTATGATCGGTTAGAGCTGGGGTTATGATCAGATAGGGCAGGGGTTATGATCAGATAGGGCAGGGGTTATGATCGGTTAGGGCTGAGGTTATGATCAGTTAGGGCTGGGGTTATGATCAGTTAGGGCTGGGGGTTATGATCAGTTAGGGCAGGGGTTATGATCAGATAGGGCAGGGGTTATGATCGGTTAGGGCTGGGGGTTATGATCGGTTAGGGCTGAGGTAATGATCAGTTAGGGCTGGGGTTATAATCGGTTAGTGCTGGGGTTATGATCAGATAGGGCAGGGGTTATGATCAGATAGGGCAGGGGTTATGATCGGTTAGGGCTGAGGTTATGATCGGTTAGGGCTGAGGTTATGATCAGTTAGGACTGGGGGTTATGATCAGTTAGGGCTGGGGGTTATGATCGGTTAGGGCTGAGGTAATGATCAGTTAGGGCAGGGGTTATGATCGGTTGGGACAGGGGTTATGATCAGATAGGGCTGGGATTATGATCAGTTAGGGCAGGGGTTATGATCAGATAGGGCAGGGGTTATGATCGGTTAGGGCTGGGGGTTATGATCGGTTAGGGCAGGGGTTATGATCAGTTAGGGCTGGGGGTTATGATCGGTTAGAGGTGGGGTTATGATCGGTTAGGGCTGAGGTAATGATCAGTTAGGGCAGGGGTTATGATCAGATAGGGCAGGGGTTATGATCGGTTAGGGCTGAGGTTATGATCAGTTAGGGCTGGGGTTATGATCGGTTAGGGCTGGGGTTATGATCGGTTAGGGCTGAGGTTATGATCAGTTAGGGCAGGGGTTATGATCAGTTAGGGCTGGGGTTATGATCGGTTAGGGCTGGGGTTATGATCAGTTAGGGCTGGGGTTATGACGGTTAGGGCAGGGGTTATGATCAGTTAGGGCTGGGGTTATGACGGTTAGGGCAGGGGTTTTGATCGGTTAGGGCTGGGGTTATGATCGGTTAGGGCTGGGGTTATGATCGGTTAGGGCTGGGGTTATGATCAGTTAGGGCTGGGGTTATGACGGTTAGGGCAGGGGTTTTGATCGGTTAGGGCTGGGGTTATGATCGGTTAGGGCTGGGGTTATGATCAGTTAGGGCTGGGGGTTATGATCAGTTAGGGCTGGGGTTATGATCGGTTAGGGCTGGGGTTATGATCAGTTAGGGCTGGGGTTATGATCAGTTAGGGCTGGGGGTTATGATCGGTTAGGGCTGGGGTTATGACGGTTAGGGCAGGGGTTTTGATCGGTTAGGGCTGGGGTTATGACGGTTAGGGCAGGGGTTTTGATCGGTTAGGGCTGGGGTTATGACGGTTAGGGCTGGGGTTATGATCGGTTAGGGCTGGGGTTATGATCGGTAGGGCTGGGGTTATGATCAGTTAGGGCTGGGGTTATGATCCATGTTATATTAAGGTTTAGGCCTGGTATTAAAGTCAGGCTTTAGAACTGGAATCAGATTTAAGGTTTGGGGTGAAGGTTAGGTTAAATTTGGGGTGTCTTGGATGACCTTAGGGTCAGAGTTAGGGCCAGTGGTCGGGTCAGTATTATGGAAAGAGTTAAGGTTGGGGTGGATTTTAGGTTTCAGGGTTAACGAAGTAGGATTTTTACTGAAACGTAAAATTTCATTACACACAAGGATAGAAAGACAAGTAAGTGTGTGTGTTCCCTTTTTCCCAGAATACACCTCACTTAAAGTTCGGTACCAATGCTCTTTTTTTATACCTTTTTCTCCCCAGTTGTATCCGGCCAATTACCCCACTCTTCCTAGCCGTCCTGGTCGTTGCTCCATCCCCTCTGCTGATCCGGGGAGGGCTGCAGACTACCACATGCCTCCTCCGATACATGTGGAGTCGCCAGCCGCTTCTTTTCACCTGACAGTGAGGAGTTTCACCAGGGGGACGTGGCGCGTGGGAGGATCGCGCTATACCCCCCAGTTCCCCCCGAACAGGCGCCCCGACCGACCAGAGGAGGCGCTGGTGCCGCGACCAGGACACATACCCACATCCGGCTTCCCACCCGCAGACACGGCCAGTTGTGTTTGTAAGGACGCCCCCCGACCATGCCGGAGGTAACACGGGGATTCGAACCGGCGATCCCCATGTTGATAGACAACGGAATAGACCGCTACGCTACCCGGACCCCCCCCCTCATGCTCTTTTTTTTGTCGACTGTTCTTTAATGTGCCAGTTACTGGTCACTTTTCTAATTTCTAATTTCACAGGCTGCTATACAATAGACAGGAGTCACTCATTTGGTTTTTGCACGTGACTTTCATATTTTAAAAATGTACAATATTGTAGCGAGCTGGGGGGCGGCAACCACAGACACTGCCCCAGCCGGGACGCGAAACCGTAACTCCTGCACATCGGGGGGCGTCGCTAACCGCTCGACTAAAGGGTCCGACCCGTCCCCCCCGGGCCAACATGTCTATTTATCCATGCACGGTGCACGATGCGGCCCAGCATGCACCGGGACAGACTTTACTGCTGCTTTACTGCTGTTTCAGGCTCCACTGCTGCTTGACTCAGCTGGCACTGAGTTCGGGGCATGTTGTGTTACGTTTGCTGCCCCCATCACAGCGTTTCCACTCCGCCATGCGCAACTGTGCGTGCAAACACGTGGATGGAAACGCTGGCCGGAACCTTCCCACTGTCACGACCCTGCGGTGTGTTTCCACCCGGACTGCAGACGCGGGACACACCGGCGACACAGCTGCGGGGGTGACGGAGGACGCCTCTCCTCCACGCGGAGCGCGGAAGCTAAAGCGAACACATATAAACAGAGGACCGCACACGCGAGCGTACGCCATGCCTCCCAAGCAAACACGACCCCTCGGCCTTGGCAGGAAACATCCTACTACCCCCCCCTCTCTCTCTCACCCCTTGTCTCCCCTCTCTCTTGTTCTTGCTCTCTCTCGCTCTCTCACCCCTTGTCTCCCCTCTCTCTCTCTCTCTCTCTCTCTCTCTCTCTCTCTCTCTCTCTCTCTCTCTCTCTCTCTCTCTCTCTCTCTCTCTCTCTCTCTCTCTCACCCCTTGTCTCCCCTCTCTCTCTTGCTCTCTCTCACTCTCTCACCCCTTGTCTCCCCCATCTCTCACTCACCCCTTGTCTCCCCCCTCTCTCTCACCCCTTGTCTCCCCCTCTCTCTCACCCCTTGTCTCCCCCTCTCTTGTTCTTGCTCTCTCTCGCTCTCTCACCCCTTGTCTCCCCCATCTCTCCCCCCTCTCTCACCCCTTGTCTCCCCTCTCTCTCTCGCTCTCTCCCCCCTTGTCTCCCCCATCTCTCCCCCCTCTTGTTCTTGCTCTCTCTCTCTCTCTCTCACCCCTTGTCTCCCCCTCTCTCTCTCGCTCTCTCACCCCTTGTCTCCCCCATCTCTCACTCACCCCTTGTCTCCCCCCTCTCTCTCACCCCTTGTCCCCCCTCTCTTGTTCTTGCTCTCTCTCGCTCTCTCACCCCTTGTCTCCTCTATCTCTCTCCCCCCTTGTCTCCTCTATCTCTCTCACCCCTTGTCTCCCCCTCTCTCCCTTGCTCTTGCTCTCTCTCACCCCCATGTCTTCTATATCTCTCTCACCCCTTGTCTCCCCTCCTCTCTCTCGCTCTCTCCCCCCATCTCTCACTCACCCCTTGCCTCCCCCCTCTCTCTCACCCCTTGTCTCCCCCTCTCTTGCTCTTGCTCTCTCTCGCTCTCTCACCCCCTTGTCTCCTCTATCTCTTTCCCCCTTGTCTCCTCTATCTCTTTCCCCCCTTGTCTCCTCTCTCTTTCCCCCCTTGTCTCCCCCCTCTCTCTCACCCCTTGTCTCCCCTCTCTTGCTCTCTCTCGCTCTCTCCCCCCTTGTCTCCTCTATCTCTTTCACCCCTTGTCTCTCCCTTGCTCTTGCTCTCTCTCTCTAAATAAAATGGACTTGTCTCCTCTCTCTCTCTCAGCCCTTGTCTCCTCTCTCTCTCTCTCTCTCTCTCTCTCTCTCTCTCTCTCTCTCTCTCTCTCTCTCTCTCTCTCTCTCTCTCTCTCTCTCTCTCTCTCTCTCTCTCTCTCTCTCTCCACCCTCTAACCAAACAGACCTGCGTCATCCATCCTCCTGAATGTAAATACAGGAAAGCGGCCATTTATCACCACTGTCTCCAGGCCTGGCCATCCAGGAATCGGGAGGAAGGTTGCTGAGATGGTCCTGACACACACACAACACAGGCCGTGACATATTTCCACCCAACCACACATCACACCCCACTCCTCTTATTCGCATCCCTCCATCCCGTCAGCTCTTCATCTATCTTCAGCTCCTGTTAGCCTCCAACCAAATCCACAGACAGAGTCCAGTGTCCCGGCTAACCAAGGCTGCGCTCAAAGCTACCGAGCTAACAATGGTTAGAGCCACCATTGGCCATTTTCTTTTACATTAATAAGCCATAATTTTATCCATTTCAGACATGATGGGAATGTGGTGGCTGTGTTGGACAGACAGTCAGTATTCCAGCAGAACATTGGTGTGATATAGCTGGATGTAGGGGGCAGAGAGAAGTAGACCTGACGCTGATTTTCTGGGACTACAAACAAGGTGGAGCAGCCATTGTGGCTGGTGCGCCGTCAGCTCAGCAGTAAACAGTTCCCACCCTTGTAAAAACTGACCCTGGGACCAAAGCTAACACAGACAGTACTACAAACTACATCAACCTGTATGGGGACACTGTTGTACAGTCATATTGGTTGTCACGGCCACATCGGCATCATGTTTGAAACTTTTTCCCTGCTGGAGTTGTTTCCAATACGTACGTGTTTGCCGCTGCACCACAGTGGTGTACAGAGACTGTCTCCGACCATGGCAAAGATTCCCATTAGCATTATATAACCTGACTCCATGACCAGATGGGCAAAATAATTACATATTAATGAAGAAAAGTCAAATGGTTCAGCTTTAACCCAGTCAAGTTCACATATTAACGAGTCCTGCAGTAGACAGGTAGCTAATTCCAGTTTCTATGCAGCTGTGTGTGTGTGTGTGTGTGCGTGTGTGTGTGTATAGACAGACACAGGAGTCCACAGCTGCTATTCAAATTCCATATCCAACGATATTACATTTACCTGTATCTCCACGTACCCTCGTTATACACTTTATGCATTCCAAATAAACGCACAAACCCACACAGATACACCCATTTATTCATTTGGTTTTTATTTTCATGTTTATTCAAAATAGTTAATTATTTGAAGAATTATTCTATACAGGCTTTGGCAATATTTGAAAACTTCCATGCCAATAAAGCCCATAGAAATGAAGTGAATATATAATATGCATAATTTAACTTCACAATAGTCAAGTCGATTTTATTTGCATAGCCCAGGATCACTAATTACACATTTGCCTCAGGGGCTTTACAGCAACACAACATCCTGTCCTCCGGGGCTGGGTGGGCAGTCTTATACAGAAAGGGCCGGTGTGGGAGCAGGTTTTTGGTCCAACCAAGCAATTACACACATGTGTCTCCTAATCAAGTTCCTCAGCAAAGACTGTTAGTGGGATCAGGTGTGTAACTGCTTGGTCGGAACTAACACCTTCACCCACACTGGCCCTTTCTGGAAGAGATTGCGATCGGATAAGGAACAACCGCCTTAAAAAAAACCTTTACTAAGGAGAGAGAGAAAAAGCAGGAAGAAAGCTCTGGGAGAGCAACAGAAGAGAGAGATCTCTCTCCCAAAACGGACAACGTGCAATGGCTGTTGTGTGTACGCCAGAATACAACGCTGCAAGAGGATAACAGGATTATAATGGAATTATAAAATATATTGTAACGTACACGAGTAAGTAGACACGTTAGCCCTTTGCTAACGGGTCGGACCCGTTAGTCGACTGGTTAGCGTTGTCGCCCGTGGTGCGGGAGACACAGGTTCGCGTCCCGGCCATGGCGACGGTCTCCCAGACTGCCCCCCGAATTCACTACAATATGAAGACTGATGAGGAGGACGACCAGGAGTGTCCAGACGCCACCGGAACAGCCCAGAAAACACAAGTTGAAGGTTTTATTCCCCTGTAAAACAGCAGCGGTGGGGCAGATCGTTTGTCTTGGACAGACCTCGTGACAAAATCCCTTTACGGGCGGACTCGTGTTTCGCCACGCGCGCTGCCGGGAAGAAGACCTTCCGCCGGAAATACAACCGGAAGGGTTTGCGTGCGGCAGTTGCCGCACATTAGCGTGGCAATAAAAAATGGTGAGTTTTATGACTGAGATTCCAATGTGTATTAAATTCCCCGTTTAATAGATAGCAAGTTAAAAACGGCCGTGAATTGGCAGATTTCCCAGGGTCGGTAATGTAGCACGGGTGCTCCGGTCTCCCGCTAAACGCGTTGCCATGAGAACCACGGTGACGTTGCGTGACCGCGTGCTCAGTGCGCGGGTGCGCCGTTATGGGATAACCGCGGAACAGACGGAGAACAAGGCCGCCTCAGTGGTCCTCTTTAGACGGCTTTTTAACACAACAAAACAAAACAAAACCAAAAAAAAGGCTAAATTCAGAGCAGCACGGTGCTGAGAAGGGAGACACAGTCGGCGAAATGCCGTCTAACGCAGCTCAGCCTAGCGTTACCTCTCAGGCGCTACCTAGCGTTAGCAGTGCTAGCATAAGGAACGATAGCAGTAAAAGTAACGAAGCGCAGAGAGCCGCGGCTAGCAAGCGTCCCAGTCGGGGACGGGAGAACATTCTCGATG
The DNA here is from genome assembly GCF_029633865.1 of Lampris incognitus. Classification (NCBI taxonomy): domain Eukaryota; kingdom Metazoa; phylum Chordata; class Actinopteri; order Lampriformes; family Lampridae; genus Lampris; species Lampris incognitus. The sequence continues at coordinate 10,763,478 of NC_079227.1, forward strand.
CAACGCCACATGACGGGTTGAATATCCCGTCTCCGAGGAAGCCGCTGTTGGCTTCGCTTGCCGGCATTTGGGTGGTTTGTTTGTCACCTGGACCGTGAGAGAGATGCGGAGCACGAGCGAGGTGTTACCTGCTGGGAGCGTGCACAGCGAGGGGAACGTTCAGGCGTCCCGCCACACGGAGGTGCCGTGAAAACATGGACGGAATGGCAGGATGTTTGCGCCGGTAAAAAGCCGTTTATAGAAATAGTCATTAACAGCGATAGATCGGCAAAGGTGAGGAAAATCGACGTCGCTACGAGCAGCAAGTTACGCGGGCCGTCAGTCTGTCCTTTCGTGGACACGATGAGCGTAAGGAGTCAAGCCAACAAGTCGGTTTGTATAGCCGTGTTTCTCAACCGGGGGTCCGCGGACCCCTAGTGGTCCGTGGTGTAATTGCAAGGGGTCCGTGAAAATAAAATATCTTTAAAAAAAGATCCTATGACATTTATAGAAATAGGATTATTTTACTCAAATGTGACTGAGACCTTTATCTACCTAAACTATAAAGGGTAACAGGACTTTTTTCTCTAATTACATCTGTTTCACAAGTGTAATTTATTGTATTTTAATAAGAGATCTCGCTCCCGTTTGCATTGTCAAAAGTTACTGCATAAAAATTCTGTTGTTACATATATCTGAAAGTTACTGAATACATATTCTGTTTTGTTACATATGTCTGAAAGTTACTGCATAAGAATTCTGTTTTGTTAACTATATCTAAGTTACAACTGAAAGCTCTTATTTTTGCCCCAAAGAGTGAATAAATGCTATAATGCAACTTAAAATGCAGTTTCTACTGTTTCCAAGATCAGGTGGAGGGGTCCTCAGGGTAGATCAAAAATACGCAGGGGGTCCAGGACCCCAAAAAGGTTGAGAACCACTGGTATAGCCCAATCACCAAAAAAACCCCAAAAACATAACAAACCGCACGTCTGGAGAAATGGACAGTGCAATGAAGGCGAGGATGGACAGAACATATGGACATTATACGAGAAAGGTCAGTCAGAATGATCATGTCACAGTTTTTGCTTTTTGTTCCACTTTTGGTCGATGAAATCAAAGACTTGTCTAACTAAGAAGGAGCAGTTTACAATTCTTTTGCAGTATGTATATTCTGGTGTCGTAAAAGAGCGTGCAATAGGGACTTTACATATGCAGGACCTGTGCGCAGATTCGCTTTTTAACTTCATTGTTAATCAGCTGACTGATTTGGTTGTAGCCATGCAGTTTTGCATTGGACAATGCTACAACGGTGCAAGTGTTATGCGAGGCTCCGTCAATGGAGTTCATACCTCGTGCAGTGTATGCTCATTGCTACGCCCATAGACTAAATTTAGTTCTTGTAAACGCTGTTAGCAAAATTCCTGAACGGACAGACTTTTTTGACGTGGTGCAAATGCTGTATTCCTTTGTTGCAAACGGCAATACAAAACATGCAATGTTAATGGAAGCTCAAAAACCGCTGGGACAGAGAGTAAAATGGCTGGAATGGACCTGTACAACTAGGTGGCTGTACTGGTACAGAACTGTCCAGAAACTGTACTGCGCTACGAGGCAGTCATGGCTGTTTTGGATGCAACTGCTACTTCTTCCAAGGATGGCTCGTTTGAAGCTGTTGGTCTAAAGGCAAAACTGGATTCATACAATTTTATTGTGAAACTTCAAATTGTTGAGAAGATTTTAGCTATTACATTTGCACTGTCTGAACAGCTCTAAGAGTCTTGCCTCGTTGTGCTCAAAGCAGTAGCTCTGATCATGAACACAAAACGGCAACTTTAGATGATCAGATCTGATGCTGAATGGGGGGCACTAATCAGAAAAGGCATTGCTGTCACACTCTGTGTGACACCTGAGGAAAGAACCACGGTATCCAACTCCCGACCAGCAAGACTACAAAAGTTATTATCACTCTTGAGCGGGTACCCAACTAACTCCACTAGAGAGAGTGTGGGAATAGACGACACAAAAAGGCTATACTACACTGTCAAAGACTGTTTCATTGCTGAATTCAGTGGTTGCTTCAGTGACGAGGGCCTTCTGCATTCATTAGAGGCATTTGACAAAAGCTCACCTGAGTTCATGGATCTCACCAAAACGAAATTTGCACAGTACTAAGCACCACACAGAGATGAAATTGTACTACAGACCCAGGTCAGCTCTGCCAAGATGTTCCTAACTATGGGGGACACTCAAACAGAAGACAACATTTTGTCAGATCTCATAAGATTGCAGTCTTTGCCAATTGCATTAACTGAAATGGTCAAACTGTTTCAAATTGTCGTAACTCTACCCATATCAACAGCCTCAAATGAACTCTTTTTCTCAGTCCTTAACAGGGTGAAGACATATTTGAGGACCACGATGGGAGATGAAAGACTGAGCCACTTGATTCTAATGTCAGTGGAAAAAGAACTGGTGAAAACATTCGATTTGGAGGAGCACGTGAGTACATTTGCTCAGCTGTGACCTTGCCAGTACCCTCTCATGGAATAACCTAACGCCTTTAAGGTAAGACCTGTGTTTTTATATATCCTTTCAAAAAAACAACACTTTAAAACCCCAATCCACAATTTGTAGGACACATTAGCGATCGCAAAATGATTGAGCTGAATATTTTGAGTCTGCATTGCCTAGACCTATAGAATAAATAGGCTATAGTTGAGTCCACATGGTTAATAACTGGATTGGGGCTTTAAATAATAGCATAAGCATTTGTGTGGAGAGACGGTATTTACAACATCTGCAGTGTTCGTTTTGCATTGTTAAGGCATCTTCTACATTGTGTTTATAGCTTTTATGCGCAGGTGTGTTTGAGCAGTTTTCATGTGGAGACTTATAAGCGGATCTTGTCTCTTCTCTCTAGCTATAGGTTGTGTACATTGCCAGTTAGATTTCAACATAGGTTTTATTTGTTCTCATGTTGAGATTATTTGGTCCTGAGAGTCTAAGGAATTTTATGGTGCCATTATGTACGTTAAGGGCAGTGCAACATTCCAATGCGAGACACACACTGTAGTTGTGTTTTGTTGTCATCATCGGCAGTCACTCGGGGTCGAGTATGACTGTCCTCCTTCTAGGTCCTTGTGGGTATCTTTGCGGGAGGATGCCTGCACGTAACAGCTTTTTACGTGGAGTAGCTGATGCACCTGCAGCCACCACACGGTCCTTGGCAGGGGGTGGCCAGAGTCCAATGGCACGGAGAACCAAGACGATTGGGGACCACCCTCTGTTGCAGGCTTCATCCGCCTTCACTGGCATTGTCTTTTGCCAGTTCTGCCGTTGAGGTCTTGGTTGGCTCGCGCTTCGTCTGGAAGCTCCCCCTTGACCCATCTGACTTGGGTGACCCTAAGGAGCCAAGCTCCAGACGGCATAGCTCTTGGGATTATTAGTGCACGCAAGCTTCTCCACCATGACAAGGTGGCGATCCAGGAGAAGGTTTTGTTATCACTCTGCCATACGCTTGGTTTTGGTGAAATGCCGCCACTGGTCACCTCCATATTTGATGACATTGGAGATCACATTCACATCCACGCGATATTTGAAATTCGAGATTTACGTTCAGAGCAAATATCACGTTATTACAAGCTTACTGATAGTGCTGTAAGCTTGAGGAGTGAATCCTGTTATGCGTACATGTGTGTGTGGACGGACACAGAACGTTAGTGACTCCGGCTAATGAGTCGAGCCCAAAGATGCTAATGTAAAAGAGGGCCAAGAGAAGAACTAAAAGCAGCTAAGCCCGCCAAAGAATGAGTGATCATATCAATAATGATGTTTGATTTATAACTAATTGTTAATTGAAAAGCTGCTGAAAGTTAAAAGATATTTAAGGGGAGCACTACAAGAAGTACGCACATCAATAATTTTTCTTAAATAAGTAATTTAAACGCATCGTGTTGATGGTGTGGTCCTTGCTAGTGAAACCTCCCTTTAATGCCAGGATCAACCGTCACTATACTGCCCAATTGCAAATGTTATCAAGCGAAACAATAACTCGGCGTGAACTGTGTTTAGTAAACAGCCTCAAAATTGGGGCGCCAAACTGGTAATTTTAAGCGTTGGTGGTTGAGATCCAGTGAGCAACTGGTAGTTGTGTAATAGAATGCAAGCCAGAGCCATGCCAAATACTATTCTAAGCTCTCTCTCTTTCTCTCTCACACACACACACACACACACACACACACACGTAGACGCAACACGGCCGAGGGGCGGATAGGTGGGGGGGAGCTTAGCGATCATGCTTTCATAACCTGCCAAAGCAGTTTCATTGGCTTCAAATGGTACCTCATTACCACTGTGCTTCAAAGCTGAACAATGGTGTTTTCCAGCATGAGGTCTGTGTGTGTGTGTGTGTGTGTGTGTGTGTGTGTCCAGGATCTTCTCATTTCTCTTGTCCTCCCCTTCTGTTTCCCTTTACATCCTTTTCTTTGCCGCTTTTTTCCATCTCTCTCATTTTCTCTCTCTCTCTCCGTCTCTGTCTCTCAATTCAAGACTGTGCTCTTCCTCCACCCTCCCATTCTACTCTCTCTCTCTCTCTCTCTCTCTCTATTTCTGGTGGGACAGAGAGAGCCTGTGTGATCATGTGTATCTGTGAACATGCATGTTTGCATGTCCATAAGGAGTGGGTCACCACACTGAATCCCCTCCCCCCAAAAAAAAGAAAACAAAAAAATATGGCAAGAAATGTATGTAGGGTGAAATCAGAATTATTCAGTGATGCAGTGATGAAGGTCCCCTCTCTCTCTGTCTCGCTCTCTCTCTCTCCCTCTCTCGCCTTTGAGTGAAACCAGCTGTTCTCTGAAAAGACATCCATCCCTCTGGAACTACAAACGTGCATGACAATGACCACACCTTCACCAGCACATCTGTCAACCCTCATTCTCTCCATGGCTTTGTCTTTCCATTCAAAAAAAAAAACACACACACACACACACACACACACACACACACACACACACACACACACACACACACACACACACACACACACACACACTCTTCCTCCAAGAAGAATCTCATCATCTCAGTTTGGAACATAGCAGAGCCTTCAGCCGACAACATCCTCATCCTCACCTGAACCCAACTCCTGATTCTAAAATAGACACACACACACACATACACACACACAACCACACACACACACATGAAAGCACACGCACTGGTCCGTCACACTACCCCGCTACCCAAACTGGCCTTATTTTATGTGTAACTTCGATAGTCTGTTTGACTCGTTCTCGTGTAAAGCTCATTGTGTGGTGCATAAGCAGTTTGATTGATAGATCGTGTTTGAACACCAGTGACGTTTGACGAATGCTTTCCCACAAACAGAAAACGTTGCCGACTGGAGATACGCCGTCGGTTCCCAAACTGGACTCGGTCTTTTTTTAATTGGAGAAACAAAGTTTATTGGGCCAGTGAGTGATGGAAAGAGAGGAGGAATAGGGGGTAATTTAAAACCCGTGTGGTCGCTGAGATAGGAGCATTGTGTCTCTACGGTCTGTTTCGGGGCTAATCCGGTCCTCAGCTTTGTGTTTGATTGGGTACTGTTGAAAATGGGGATGAGTCTGCCTCTTCAAAGCCAGTCGCGTAAGAGGAATGTGTGTGTGTGTGTGTGTGTGTGTGTGTGTGTGTGTGTGTGTGTGTGTGTGTGTGTGTGTGTGTGTTCTGATGAGCGCCTCTGACGCCCATTCCTACAGATGGTCACAAATAGGATTGAATAGACTTCCAAATACTTGTTTCTTTAACCAGTTTCACAACTTCACTGTTTCCAGCACATTCCACGTTTACTAGCTTTGCTTTGAGAATTACAAGTGCCTGTAAATCTTCCACTTCAGTGTGTTAGCAACCTCCTTTAATGATTTGTGTTTAAAAAAAAACCCAGCACTTTTTAACAAGTGGTATTGTTTTTGGCTTGCAATGTATCGCACGATCACGGCGGGCGACTTCAATATCGAGCCGGGGGGGGCGACCATTTTGGATTTGGGATAAAGATTGGGTGGAGAAATCAGAGCTGGACTTGGCTCCCACTATGTCGATTTCTAAGGAGGGAGTAAGGTGAACACAAACAGCTCGGGTCATTCTCCTCCCAGGCTTAGAAACGGGCTTCTTGGCCTGGATGAGAAAGAGGAAGAAGAAGCACAAATAATCAAACTGCTCTGTCCTAAACTTGTTGGATCACATGTTAAATGGCAAACTAAAGACCCACAATGTGTACATTAAGACACTCTTTAGAGAAAGAGAGACATATAGATGTGTGATCTTGACAAATAAGAAATGTATTCTTTTATTTTTTTACCCCCCCCCCCCTTGCGCTCCAGTTCTACTCGTCCAATTTCCCCATTCTTCCGAGCTGATCCGGGGAGGGCTGCAGACTACCACATGCCTCCTCCGATACATGCGGAGTCGCCAGCCACTTCTTTTCACCCGACAGTGAGGAGTTTCACCCGGGGGACGTAGCACGTGGGAGGATCACGCTATTCCCCCCAGTTACCCCCTGAACAGGCGCCCTGACCGACCAGAGGAGGCGCTAGTGCAGCGACCAGGACACATACGCACATCCGGCTTCCCACCCGCAGACACGGCCAATTGTGTCTGTAGGGATGCCCGACCAAGCCAGAGGTAACATGGGGATTCAAACCGGCGATCCCTGTGTTGGTAGGCAATGGAAAGGACCACTACGCTACCCGGACGCCCCTAAGAAATGTATTCTGACGTAATTCAGAATGAGTGACTCATTCAGACTTTGCACGTGATGAAGACTGGTAAGATGAACGATGGCTCGTTTAGCAGCATCCATTTTGGATCAGTTTGCAGTTATGTTTGTTGTTTAAACAGGCCAACGATCCATCCATTTTCTGAACCGCTTATCCTGCTCTCAGGGTCACGGGGATGCTGGGATAGGGATGCTGGGATAAGCAGGCCAACGATTTCATACAAAAATCCATAATTCAGAAGTGAATGAGTAAAGAACAACATGTTTGAAACGGATCTGACTCATTTTGGGGTGAACCGTAAACAAGCGGTACATCTTCAAACACAGGACTGAAAGGAGACAAACAACAAAAGGCACGTTTAAGATTGTGTGTGTCTCACTGCTGTCTGGGATAGAAGACCTTCAGTGTTACACACACACACACACACACACACACTCTCCTCTGTCTTTGTGGGGACCCCTCATTGGCTAAATTCATTCCCCAGCCCTTAACCCTAACCTTAACCCATCATAACTACATACCTAACCTTAACCCTGCCCCTAACCTCACCCTAATCCTAAAATACAACCGTAAAGGAGTGAAGACCAGCCGAAATGTCCTCTCTTTGCAAATTAGTCCCCATAAAGATAGAAGTACAAGGAAAAAAACACACACACACACACACACACAAAGAGCCGCAGAAGACTTATGTTGACAACACCTCTCCTGCGTTATGACGCCATTTTCCAAAAATCTGACTCGGGATGGATCCTCGCCCGAGACAAGGCCGCTGAAAAATGTCTTACTGTCTTCCAGTGGAATATCGATCAGCTGTTCTCCATTCCTCTGGTCGCCTCTTGGCAAACGTCCGGTTAGTTTTTACCCAGCTGAGAAATCGGAGCATCCAACTACGTTTCCATCCACACGTTTTCATGCCAACATTGTCAAATAAGGCTTGAAGGACACCGCAAATGTGGAATAAAATCCCCAAATTTGCATAAAAGTTTTGACACTCGCCTGAGGTGAATAAAAAGAAATGCGATGGAGAAGAATTTGCCAGATTAAAAAAAAAAGTAGTGCAAATAGAATTTAATCACCTAATCACGTTAAGAGTTCATCACGTGTGTGTGTGTGTGTGTGTATTTCTTTTACTAAGATTTGCCTTTGTGACAGCAATTAAAACTTGTCGTATCAGAATCAGTTCCTGATAGACTGTCCATCTTTCTGCTGGATGTTTGGGTACGGACAGATGACGTGGGATGTGGAGGTCAACGTTTAGGACTGTGCATTCACTGTTCAGATAGAGACCAACCCTGGTTTACATCTTACCCGTCCGGCCGGCATCTGTTGGCGTTTAACACGGTCCGTCCACGCCTCTCCGCTGATCTCCGGTCCATATTAACTGGCCTAATTTGTCTGCTGCGGCCCGCTCTGATTGCTACCATGTGACGTTACGTGAAAGGTGAAGGTGAAGGATGGCCATTTATCTGTGAAAGGAGGAGTGGGGTGGGGGGACCCACACACTCCAGAGTGAGAGAGCAGCAGCCATGATGGAAAGCCAGAGAGGTCAGGGAGAAGACAGCGGAGGAGGAGAAGAGAGGAAGTAATGGAGACAGATTGTGACAGGAGGGAGAGGAGACAAGATGACAGCATGGAGGAGGGAATGGGGGGGGGGTGTAGACAGCAAGCGGTAGAGGGAGGATGAAAATTTGACCTGTTGGGTTTGGTGGAACTGAGATGTCATGTGACCCCCCAGCAATCCCAAGGGCTCTTTGGTGTCACAGCCTGCAAGAAAAAAAATCTCTCTCTTTTTGTGTGTTTTTCCCCTTTGGAAAAGCGCTAAATCCCTGCTGTATTTCCCAAATCCCCGTTCTCCCTGCATGTTTCCGAGAAGAAGAAAAAGGAAACAAGAAGGAGGGAGTTGCGTTCTTTTTCCGTGTGACAGTCGGACGAGGGACGGAAGAGACTCGCAAGCAGAAAGCCCCGACGGTTTTTCTGTCACGGAGAAATCATTTCCTCTAAAACAACATCACTAAAGCAGATCGGTACACTGGGCCAGACTGGGCCTTCGGGGTCTGAGCGATCCGACACAGCGTCCACTTTCTGTGTGTTTGAAGGGCATCCTCGCCCACACTGCTCAATGAGTCACTTCTAAAATAGTTTTGGTTTTACATTGTTTTGTATGGTGTAAATTGTTTGAGTCTGCCTGCTGATGCACAATGCAGGATCCTTATGAGAATTTATCTTCTTCTTCTTCTTTCGGCTTGTTCCCTGTTTCCAGGGGTCAACAGAGCGGATTTGATAGTTTCCATCGGTACCCTGTGAGGGCACAGCACCGATGGTGGTTGTTGTCAACCCAGGCCTTGACCGATCCAGTATGGTCTTGTCAATCTGCATAATAATTTGGCAAAATTTTGCATCGGATGCCCTTCCTGACACAACCACTAACCCTATGGACGGGGGCACAGGTAAAGCACTGGATGTATTCATGGACTTGTGCCCACGCCTGTTGCCATCCTTATGAGAATTTTCAAGTTTACTAAATCTCAATTTAGTAGCAGTAGTAGTACATTTGCTACCTAGTAATCATATCATAGTATAGTACTGTATGAAGTATTAGTGGTAATACCTTTACTACATAGTAATCATATCACAGCCAGGAGTGCATGTCAAGTACTCACATAGGCATGGGGTGAGGCTGAGGATGGGCAAGGCTAATATTTGACCAACTGTCATACTTGTTTCAGTGACCTGTAGCATGCTGTTCAATAGCTGCCTTTCCTTTGCTGCTCACATCAACGTCGGCTCGGTAGAGCTCGCAAAATGCATGAAATTCATTCTTGGCACTTTTCGTAATGAATGTGTGTTCTTTACACCACTCAGGGTTGTATAAGTACAGTTTTTCGTTTCGGCATTTATACTGACTTTTACAGTCAGCGTTTACACATTAATGAGAGCGTTTACACATTAAACCAATGAAATACAAGATCGTTGATTTGACAGGTACATAAGCCTGTAAAATAATAACCTAACCTGTAAAATAACATAACCTGTAAAATAATTATGAAGTTGAAAATAACTGCAATCATAAATATGCACTTTCAGAGTGCCCGCTTGCACCATTAGCCAATCAAAATGCATACTTCTTTCACAGTAGCCAATAAGACGCAGTGTAACAAAGTGTGCTGTAGCGCGCCGAGAGTGAAATTACGAGCGCACAGGATTTTTATTCAAAACCATCGAAAGGAGGACAAATAGGCGACCATTCAGATGTTGGGCCGGATGCCGGACAGAGAGCTGAAAAACCCAACTGTCCATCCAAAAGCTGGACATATGGCCGTGTAGGGTGCACAGTAGTCAGAAGTTAGGGAAGGTTTAGCCCTTTTAGCACATTATCTGCCGCCCCTGAGTACTTGGCTCATCTGTCTCATTTGTGTCAATGTAAGTCTACGTTGTACTTTACTATTTATAACACTACTATACTATGTGATTACTATGTGACAAATTTACTACTACTACCTTATGTAGTACTACTATGATATGATTACTATGTGACACGCTACGATGCCAGTTAATAACATTTGAATTTATCTACGAATTGCTGACTCTCTTGTAAGTCACTTTGGATAAAAGCATCTGTCAATGGGCGTCCGGGTAGCGTGGCGGTCTATTCCGTTGCCTACCAACACAGGGATCTTCGGTTCGAATCCCCATGTTACCTCCGACTTGGTCGGGCGTCTACAGACACAATTGGCCGTGTCTGCAGGAGGGAAGCTGGATGTGCGTATGTGTCCTGGTCGCTGCACTAGTGCCTCCTCTGGTCAGTCAGGGCGCCTGTTCAGGAGGCAACTGGGGGGAATAGCGTGATCCTCCCTCGCGCTATGTCCCCCTGGTGAAACTCCTCACTGTTGGGTCAAAAGAAGCGGCTGGCGACTCCGCATGTATCGGAGGAGGCATGTGGTAGTCTGCAGCCCTCCCTGGATTGGCAGAGGGAGTGGAGCAGCAACCGGGATGGCTCAAAAGAGTGGGGTAATTGGCCAGGTGTAATTGGGGAGAAAAAGGGGGACAATTTTCACACAAAAAAAAGAAAAAAGAAAAGCATCTGTCAAGTAAGTACATGTAAATGTATATTTATTTCATCACATATCATCCCATCTCATCTCAAGTCAGTTTGAACCCTATTCCTTGCCTCGTCTAACATTTCCGAGAAAAGGCTCTAGTGTGACAAGAGTCCTGTCCCGTCCAACAGGAACCTGCAGGGAATTCAAATCTGACCTGTCCACAGACTTGCAATCGTCTCGCACTCACCACCGCCATCGCCGCCCCAGCCTGGTCACAGAGGGACTACCGTGAGCCAACAGAGCAAGCTCTTAACCCCCTACCCACCCTTCTCACACACACACACACACACACACACACACACACACACACACACACACACACACACACACACACACACACACACACACACACACACACACACACTCACAGAGCCACCCAACAAAGACATAAGCCAGCTGTGGTTAACAGAGCTGGCGTGACTTTACCCCACCAACTCTCCCTGCGCTGTGGTTTTGCAAGGAGGCCCGTACACCTGAGGAGCCATCACAGCTAATGACGGGCACAGGGCCATTACTCCTCCATTCAGCCAAGATCCGACATGGGATATTTGCACTTAAACATGTTGATGTAACACGTGAAACAGCCAGGTAGCCAAGAGGGTTGACACACAAGGCTTACTTTATTGCCTCTTTTGGGATTTTTTTTTCCTTCATTTTTTTTTTTTTTTGATGGTCCGTCAAAATCACACAAACTACCAAAAATGTCACTGGCTCAAAAAAAATTAGCTAAAACAGTAGCTGGGAAGTGGGAGAGTTTGCGGTGGCACAAATCGGCCCCAAGCAAGGTTCGTATTCAACACCAAACGCTTGGATTCTCAGATACATAAACTCAATAATAAATCCAAATAATCAATGTACATTAGGGCAGGATGGGGCTGGGAATGGGGGTCGATGGGAGCAAGAGGGTGGACCTTTTCAAGGTGGAATGCTTCCTAAGGGAGCCAAGTTGCGGGCCTCCTTCAACAGAGGAAGTTCTGGACAACCGGGCCCTTGTGTCTGCCAGGGAAAGCAGGAGTCGGGCTCGAGGTTCAACAACGCCGGCACCTGTGAAAATACAGGCGGCGCAGCACGTATCAAACCAAATAAACTCACCTTGGCGAGGAGCGCCGACTCACTCCGATGACAGATGCCACTCCACAGCCCCGCCCAGGGCCAATAAAACAAGAGGATATACAGTTTACTATTAGGACGGTGAACGGATGATGGCCGGGCTTCACGTGTTGATTAGTGTCAAATATTTGGACTTTATGGTCTTTGCATGTAAGAAGGGACTCAAAGCATGCGAGTGTCTGAAATCAAATGAAACCCCCTCTGGATTAAAAAGTCTTTTAATGCCGTAATGAACTCTGGCCAGCAAAATGGAAAACAAAATAAAAGCAAAGACGCATTTTGTCATTGACACAAACCACGACTCTTTTTACAAAATTGTCCCTTATTAAAGAGTTGTTGATGTTGAGAGCTTTTCAGTGCGTTCGCTGCCTAAAACAACACTGAACAGTGGTCGTGTGTCTTTACTATGACACGAGAATGATACGGGATCATTGTCTGAAGTTTGTAACTGAAGTATGTCTAGTATTGACCGCACATTTACAAATGAGCTAATTTTACATATTATTTACATCATATCTTGACTGGATGCCTAACGCTAACGTTGTAGAATAGATGCTTTTAGCAGTGGTTCAACAAAGCTAAAGTTAGCTCGTCTGAATCAGGTTTTTGGCTAACGGACATCCCAGAGACGCAAGCTGACACATCAGAGACACTTCAAAACTTTTCTCCCCCCCCCCTTTCCTCCCCAATTGTACTTAGCCAATTACCCCACTTTTCTGAGCCGTTCTGCTCGCTGCTCCACCCCCTCTGCTGATCCGGGGAGGGCTGCAGACTAGCACATGCCTCCTCTGATACATATGGAGTCACCAGCTGCTTCTTTTCACCTGACAGTGAGGAGTCTCACCAGGGGGATGTAGCGTGTGGGAGGATCACACTATCCCCCACCCCCGAAAGGTGCCCCGACCGACCAGAGGAGGAGCTAGTGCAGCGACCAGGGCACATACTCGCATCTGGCTTCCCACCCGCAGACATGGCCAATTGTGTCTGTAGGGACGCCCGACCAAGCCGGAGGTAACAGGGATTCGAACCGGCAAGCCCCGTATTGGTAGGGTATGGAATAGACCGCTACCCTACCCGGACGCCCTAGACGGCACATTTTCAGTTGAGCTAACAGTACCATTTACATCATATCCTGACTGGACGCTTACCATTGACATTGTAAAACAGATGCTTTTAGCAGTGGTTCAACAAAGCTAAATTTAGCTTGTCTGAATCAGGTTTTTGGCTAACGGACATCCCAGAGGCGCAAGCTAACACATCAGAGACACTTCAAAACTTTTCTCTAAATACTGTTAGGTTTGAGCAGGTCAAAGGTGATACAGAACGTCTTACTTGCATCTCTGTTGAAGGCGCTGCTGTAAAATCCTACTACGAATGAAACCACATGGACAATACCAAGTGATAGAATATGAGGGAGAGACTAAGAGAAAATAGTGGCGGGGAAAAGGAAAAAATACATTTACATATATATTTTTTAATTATATATAGTTCAAGTTCAAGTACTTTATTTGTCACATGCACAGAAATACAAAGTAAAACATGCAGTGAAATGAAGAGGGGTACTCCGTCTGTCATTATGTGAAAAGATATAGACCTAGATAAAAGACAAAAGATCAGTGCATTTTTTTTCCTCTTTTTTTTTAAGTCAAAATAAACAATGAATAAAAAACAATAAAAAAAATAACTAGCTGTCTCAAGTATGTGAAAGGTCGTACATGTTGACAGTTCTTATGGCCTGTGGATAGAAGCTTCCCTTTAGTCTCTCTGTTTTGGTCCTAAGACTACAGAGGTGTCTACCAGATCCCAACAGCCTGAACAGTCTGTTGTTAGGGTGAGAAGTGTGATCTTCTTGGCTCTCGTCCTCACCCTTCTGGTGTAAGTGTCCTGCAGGATGGGGAGGGATGTTCTGGTGGTGCGTTCAGCTGAACGTACCACTCTCTGCAGGTCAACTCAGTCACGGGCAGAACATTTGCCATACCAGGCGGTGTGCAACCTGGTAGGACGCTCTCCACAGCCGAGGAATAGAATGTCTTCAGGATAGAGGGTAAGACCTTGAATTTCCTCAGCCTTCGGGGGAAGTAGAGCCTCTGTCTGGACTTCTTTAGAGTGTGCTGAGTGTGAAGAGTCCAGGTGAGGTCCTCAGCGATGTGTACGCCGAAGTATTTAAAGCTGGAGACCCTCTCCACAGGTTCCCCGTTGATCTTTAGTGGGTTGTATCCTTTCCCCTGCTGTCTCCTGGAGGCCATCACCAGTTCTTTGGTCTTGCTGATGTTCAGGGTCAGGTTGCTGGACTGGCACCACTGTGCCAGGTCATCTATTTGGTTCAGATAGGGCTGTTCGTTGTTGTTGGAAATCAGGCTTATTACCACGGTGTAGTCTGCAAATTTGATGATGGAGGTGGAACTGTCCGTGGCTTTGCAGTCATGTGTGTAGATGTTGTACAGCAGAGGGCTCAGCACACAACCCTGAGGAGCACCTGTGTTGAGGATCAATGTTCCGGAGGTTAGGCTGCCCACCCTAACTACCTTGGGCCGGTCAGTGAGAAAATTGTACACCCAATTGCACAACAGGGTGTTGATTCCTAGCAACCTCATCTTCGTGACCAGATTGAGGGGGACTATAGTATTAAACGCTGAACTGTAGTCAATGAACAGCATACGTATGTAGTTCCCTCTCCCCCCATCCAGGTGGGTTAAGGTGGTGTGCAAGAGGTTGGAGATGGCATCATCTCTGCACCTGTTGTTTTTATAGGCAAACTGGAGGGGGTCGAATGAGCTGGGCAGGGATAAGCAGATGAAATCTTTCATCAACCTCTCAAAGCACTTCACTACTGATGTCAGGGCCACTGGTCGGTAGTCATTCAGGCATGATGAACTGTTGTTCTTTGGCATAGGGACAATAATGGACCGCTTGAAGCATGAGGGGACGACAGCTTGGGCCAGGGATGTGTTAAAGATGTATGTAAACACTGGCGCTAGCTGGTTAGCGTAGGATTTTAAGACCCGGCCAGCGATCTCATCAGGTCCTGCAGCTTTTTTGCCATTTACCCCCCTAAGGACCCTCCTCACATTGCTCTCAGTAACGGTGAATGGGGGTTCCCCACTGTCTACTGTGGCCATTTGGCTGTTGTTGGTGCTGTTAGCCTCGTAACGTGCGTAAAACATGTTCAGTTTGTCAGCTAGGGAGGGATCCACACTCATAGCCGAGCAAGGCTTGTTTTTAAAACCCGTAATGACCCGTAGTCCATTCCACATGTGAGCGGAGTCACCTTCATTAAAGTCAGCTTCCACTTTGTCCTTATAGTGCCACTGAGCCTCTTTGACTGTCTTCCGCAGGCTGTAAGATGCTGCTTTATAATCAGTCAATTTTATTACCAATGACAATTATAATGTTAATTAAAAAAACATTAAATGTTTATAGTTTTACAACAGCATATAACTTTATAGGCACTCACATTTTATTCAGGGAATGGACCCCCCCCCCCAACTCAGGTGGTACAGCTAAATGTGAGAGTGAGTCAGAAGCTGGGTTCATTAGGTGATTCACATCTGAAAAAATAAAGGTAATAAGTAAAACATAAAAAGTATGTAGTGTGGCTTATGTCTAGTAATACCAGTTATATGATGTTTAAACTAACTTGATCAGTCATCTTGAGTTTACAACGCTTACTAGCCCTAAATGTAATGTAGCCGCATTATGAATGCTAGCACTGTTCTTGGCTACCATCAGTCATCTGTAATGAAGGCAAATTTCTATGACCGCCTGTCACAGTCCTGCTGTGTCTGATGCTATTAGCGGGGCAGTGGAGGGCACAAGGCCTGACACGGCGTGGTGAAACCAGAGGAAACCGCATTTCCTCTCTCTCGCTCTCTCTCCCACCCCGCCGCCGCCTGTATGGGCAATGTTGGCTGCCGCCAAACTCTGTCCAGGGCAATTCAGCCAATGGCTGCAAGTGTTGCAACCAGGCCACAAAGGAAGGAAGGCCTCCTGTTTAGCTTGGCGCCCTGAAACCACTCAGAGCACTGCACCGCCCTCCGCAGTAACCTTCACCACCAGCTGCTCAGAATCCGGCCTTTGCCAGCCGGGCACCGGGCTGGACATCAGATCCATCCTGGCAAGGCCCTGTTGGTGTTTCCTTCTGCCCCTGAGCAACATAATGAGCAATCCCCCCCGCTTGGCAGCCGGTCAGTGTCCTTCACAGCGGTGTGGTGTGCCGGTAAATTGTACCATTTGAGCGGCGTTAGCGGCAGAGAAACAGGTACCTCATTGTACAAACATATGTGTCCGGTCAAACGATCAATACCCAGAGTTGCTGGAGCGTCACTTGCCAACGCTCGTAACCGGACTTTTAAAAGCTCCTTCCTCTTTTTAATACAGGAGGCTTGGGGCCTTGGTGCACGGATGTTTGACTATATATATATATATATATATATATATATATATATGCACACAGCACATTGTTTCCATTCTGAGCAAACCTTTTTGGGTTGCTTTTCACCTCTGAAGTGGAGCTTGAAATGTAGCTTCTGGTTATCTGGTCACTGCGTAGGTATGTATCGCTGCAATGCTAGGATCACTTTTAATGGCCGTTGCTGGAAATTTGTTTTGGCTGAAGCTTCGGAGCCTGTTTGGCCTCTCTCTGAGCTCTCTCTCTCTCTCTCTCACACACACACACACACACACACACACACACACACACACACACACACACACACACACACACACACACACACACACACACACACACACACACACAAAAGCAGCAACGAACGTGTTCGATGCCTGAGCCAGAAATGTTCACTTTGAAGTGACTGCATTAGATGAACAGTGCATGTGGCACTCCAACGGGAAGAAGAGAAAGAAAGGATGAGGAAAAATGCCGTCAGTTTATCCTTATTCCTATCTGAGAAATGAGACTGTGAGTGAGGAGAAACAGAAAGTCCAGGTAAGGACAGAGGGGCAGGACATTTTGGAGCTTTATAAGGAGTCGTGAACTTTCATCTGTTTAGTTCATATTTCATTGGTTGCCATTGTCTCTTGATGTTAAATTTTATCTATTTGTTTATTCACTCTTCCATCCATTTACACTTTTCTGATATCCCTTCTGTGCTGGGTCGAACTGTGATTTACAGTTTGTTCCGTAATCTGTTGTAAAAGCACACAAAAAAAGGAAATGACTGACAACACTGGTTTTGACTCTACCTCTGAACAGGAGGATTAAGCGGGAAACCCAAATTTTGCAGGATTTCATAGTTTTAGTTTGTTTAAAACCACGACACTTTTTCCAAGTTCCCAGGCTGTACATCACTTTACTCCACCAGCCAACGTGCACTCTCACCACGTGCACTCTCACAAGGCCCTCCGTGGTGTATTGCTCACCGCACCGTAGAGCTTGAAGGATAACAGATAATAACGGACACATTCGCCCGATGTTTTCATAGCCCACCGTCACAAAAGCTGACCGTTTCTCAGAGAGATGAAGCCACTAGGCCGGGTAATCAAAAACACAGCCTGCTTGAAGAAGCACTTAACTTCTCTATTTGATTCAAATCCCTGCAATCCCCCGCGAAAATCCTACAAACGACGCTTACCTCAGAGGAAGGATTGTGTGTGTGTGTGTGTGTGTGTGTGTGCGTTTTTGTGTGTGTGTGTGTGTATTTGGGGGGGAGCTTGCAAGGCCTCCTGGGCCGGGTAAGACCGGTGGGGGTGGGGGGGTATGTGTGCCAAGGTGCCATGGAGAAGTTATGTTTATTGTTTTAAGCCCTTAGGTGAGGTAGGAAGGTGTGTGTGTGTGTGTGTTCGTGCATACGTGCATGTGTGTGTGTGGGGTGGGGGTGGGGGGGTTGAAGCTGTACCACACAAAAGCATGTGTAATAACAACCAGGTGAAATAGACTTCGTAAGCCCCCTGGAATGCAACAGATTCCCAAAACTACCTCTGATTATAAAAATCAGGCAAAAGACATAAGAGAGACACAAGAGAGAGACAGAGGGAGAGACAGAGGGAGAAAGAAGCCAGTTTATGTGTTTAGAAAGGTCACACTCAGGTATGCCACATACTCCAGAGAACGCTGACCTGCCGTTCATTACAGCACTGCAGAGCCGACCCCACAGGGCGTTGCGCCGTCAAAGTCGCTTTTATAAAAGACTAAGACGTGTTCACGTCTGCCCCGCCAGACGCACCAAAGGCCTCTGGAATCCCACGTCTGTTTTCCACCTAAACCACAACTTCCACCGCTCCTCACTCACTATTTATGTTTTCCAACAGTCTGCCGGCCGAGCCGGTCAGTAAAAGTCGACATTCTGTGGGAGTCAATTAAAGGACACTTCTCAGGCGTCCCCCGGACACCTATTACTTTGCGGTGTGAACAACAGGGTATCACATTACACCCAAGGTGAGCCGCAACAAGCCGACAGCAGTTGGAAGGTGTTGAGCTACAATACGGCTACTGCCGGTGGTACGATAACCACTGTGGTTATGACTTTTCAGCAGTGACCCCAGCTCCAGGGTTTGATGGACTCGGGTCCTCTGGAGTGAACTGGTGTTGGCTTGCAGCCATTGGCCTTTTACCTGTCTCGTTATTGTTGCTTGCCTATTGCTTTTGAACTGAATATGTTTCAAGCAGGTTTATGTTAAACGGTTTATCTTCATTACACTGAAAATTTGAGTATGGTGACAAAACAGTTTTTTTTTTTTTGTTTGCAAAGTTTACAATGTGAGTTAAGTTTTTACCACTTTTCCAAAGACAAACGTGAAACTAGGTGTAAATCTGGATCTGGTTGCACAAAAATAGATTATGACTCAGATCCAGCACATAGAGTTCAGATAGATGTCTAACTTCACTTGTTGCACAAAGCTGTCTAATTTCAGTAATAATAATAACAGTTTTTCAGTTACTTTTTTCAGTAAAAGTAACTGAAAAACTGTCGAAATATAAACACCTTGAAATCGAGATTGAACGAATGTGGGGAATGAAAACCACAACAATACCAGTTGTGATAGGAGCCCTGGGACTTGTAAAAAAAGGGTTGGAGAAACATACCCAACGGATCCCAGGTAACATCAAAATACAAGAACTACAGAAGATCACACTACTTGGAACATCTCATATCCTAAGAAAGGCACTATCCATCAAATTCTACCTCATTCTAACCCTAGGCCCAAGGAATGGGCCCGGTTATTATGTTCTATTATAGCATGAAGATAAAGGAAATTTGTATAATGATAATAATAAGCTTAATTATGTATCCTGGGTAAATTAAGACTCTTTTCAAACACTGAAAAACATGGCTGACAAAGCAACCGCTTCAAACTGCTCACCTCTTCCCTCCAGCAGAAAACGTGTGCCTAATGCAAGAAAACAACATATTTTGTTAGGAAAATTTAATGATGAATGAAGCAACGTCTCTAAATAAGTCTCCAAAAGCTCTTGTCATTGCTCGCTCCATGATGTTGGTAGCAAACCACAAATGATGAGCAATGTTTTCCTCCTTTTTTTTGTTTGTTAGTTGTCAGCAGGTGTCATTGACTGTTCCCATGGAAACACAGCTCTTGGCTGTCTGAGCTAGCCTGGTGGTGGGATGGCTAACATTTTAGCCTTAGTCTTTTTTTTCTTTTTTTTTTTGGTGGAACTGTTTAGACCAGTCTGAGAACAAAACTAAGTAAGTCTGGTCTAACGCTGTAGAGTGACTCAGAATCTGTATTTGAATCTGTTTTATTTGCCAAGTACACCAGAAATTTGACTTGATTCATTGCTCACTGTGACACTTAGACATAACACAGAATAAAAAACAAAGTGAAACGGTAGATATGTACGCTTATCTAAGAACATAGCCTACACCTAAGTACAACTCCCTACACCTACATAGGTGGCGAGTATTGGGCTAGATGTCCTACTTGCCAAAAGGAATGCGAAGCGGTGTGGTGGCCTCTCGCTTCCTGGTGTAGTGATCGCCACGGGTCCATCAGGACCTTAGCATATGGCTGCTCCTACGCAGATGTGTCAGCAGCACCACCTTCTCGTGGTACCTCCTGTTTTCACAAAGTCTGCTGCTGGGGCGACCGGGTTCCTGGCCGTATAACCGGGTGGGTCGATTGGACTCGTTGGCCTTGGCTGGCAGCCAGTTTAGGAGAAAGACAATTCTGATTTCAAACCCAGATAGATGTAGCTCGTTAGCCTTGTCAGGCAGTTCAGAAGAAGGAAAACTCTGATTTAAAACCTCCGCTGCCTTGCAGGTGTACTCGTTTACGGGAAAGGCTTCAGGAAGAAACCCTGAGGAAAAATCTGCATCCATCTCCATTGCCAGTCGCCTCACTTAGTCTTGCCACTGATAGTAGGTGGTCTCGGACGAGAGAGTGGGGTTGATGATGCGCAACTGTTCCTCACTTTAATCATTGCACAAGTCATCAGTCATCCATCACAGGATGACTAGATAGATGGTCCTCGTTGCTGCGACGGATGAATAACAGCCTACATAATGTGATGCCACTAAGTCAAGTCAAGTCAATTTTATTTGTATAGCCGAATATCACAAATTACAAATTTGCCTCAAGGGGTTTTACAACAACACAACATCCTGATCTTAGACCCTCACATTGGATAAGGAACAACTCCCTACAAAAAAAAAAACCCTTTATCAGAGAGAAAAAATAGGAAGAAACCTCAGGGAGAGCAAAAGAGGAGGGATCTCTCCCAAGACAGACAACGTGCAATGAATGTTGTGTTTACACAGTTTACAGAACCAACTAATCTACTAATTTACTAATCTACTAACCCTGAGCATGGAAAGTTTGAACCAAGAACAAAATCCTTTTCTGAATTTTTGCCCTGTAATGAACAGATAAGTGTTTTTTTTTAACACGTAGCCCCCTGCAAGCAAAGTTTGTAGACAATGCAGGTGTGGTCTCCAAACCTTGAGTTCGGTCCGGTTGTCCTCCTCACTCTCCCAAAGTGTTCCCTCATTTCTCTCATCCTTATTTTACAGCCACCACATGGTCTCGATTAAGACGCCATCTGGATCTCCCTGCTACCCCCATCGCACACTCACCACACACACACACACACACACACACACACACACACACACACACACACACACACACACACACACAAGATGGAAAGTTACAAGAACCCAGGTTTGTACCTGAGTGCTAAAATCTCGCTGAGAAGGGGAGTAGCTAATGGAGCCTAAAACCGACGGACAGCGGACGGCTTGCTGCTAAACGCTGCGATTCAGGTTGTCTTAACCTGGGATAACGCTCAATGTGTTGACTACGTCATCTTCCAACTGAAGGCCATTACAAATGAGATGATGTATTGCTAATTTACCAATTCAGTTAGTTGACCGTTAGCCTGTTAGAGGCTAACCATTAGCCTGTACGAAGAGCTTAGCGTCATATCTCGCGCAGCATAGTACAGAAGACTTAAACATCATGTTGTAAAGTAGAAAATCACACTAGAGTGTTGGGAATTTTGTCAAGGATTTTAATTGGAGTATCTGTGTACCTAAGAGGATCTGAGGAATGAAGGGGTGATGGGTATCTATGCTATTCTATTCTATTCATTAGCATTAACATCGTGGGTTGATTCAGCTAATGCACGCGTTGGAAGGGTCCTCCTTAAAGGCCCAGTCTGTGATTTATCTGACTGTATAAAATTGAGGAATATTTAGAAAAGTCGTTGAAGAGTTTGAGTTATAGATTGAAAATAAGCATTTTGTGTCTTTCTGAAACGATGACGATTGAAAATAAGGGTTTGTTTTACTCCGATCTTCACGACCATTACTGATATGAACAAACCTTCGAAAGCATCGGAAAACATTAGAGACTCAGATTTAGGTGTGGTTAGACGTTGATAGTGTTTTGTATTAAGAGACCTGTCAATCAATTTGGAATTAATAGCGGGTTCAAATCCTGTGTTTTGTGTTTTGGTAGCGGGGCAACCCTGTTGTTGACATTTGAATTAAGAATTGTACCTTTAAGTGTCATTAATGCACCCAGCAACTAAAACGGAATGTGATTTTGTCACTGGGAATCCTCTGTTGCCAAAATATTTTGTCAGTGAAATCACGTCTGCAACAAAAACCAGTCTTTTTGCTGCTGCGACAGTGCTACAAGCAACGGGAGTCTTCTGTGCGGCGAAACCTGAACGCATTAGCGTCTGAGACGGATCCCTGCATGAGACACGGGTGTGAAACACTAGATGACAGACAGACAGAAGGAACCGGAGCAAACTGATGGATTTAAAGACAGCCGTGTCTCCCCTTCCAAAATACGTTAAGCTTTTATCTTCCAAAAGCGAGCGCGCGGTGCTCATACACCAGCACTGTTTCAGTCATGCTGCCCTCCTCTGTTATATTACACTTAATCCTCAGCGGCAAGGACGACATGCAGGCTTCCTGTTGGGCCAAGTCTCTGTGGAACTTTTAAACCCACAAAATACTAGACGGTCAATTTAAACGTCTTGCTGTTCACTCCATGAGGATCTGCTTTTTTTTTCTTTAGTTTTTTCCACTTGTAATACTCTATTGATCTCCAGGGGGAAACGCTCCAAGTCAGAGGTCAAAGGTCAGTTAAAGAGCAGCGGCAGGGGTTGCGTAACTGAGAATTTTCCATCACTTACCAATTTCTTTTTAAAAAAAATTTTATGAGGCGTTGACAGATAATCCTAAATGGCGTCTGTCATTTTGACAAAATCAACACAAGGAAGCAGCTTTGTCGGCTTTTTGAGAAAACCCGTGGATTCTATTCCTGTCAGTTGTGTTGCAGACACACTGGAGCAAGGTGGAGGAATCTCACTAGAGCAATTGTGATGCAGACACACTGGAGCAAGGTGGAGGAATATCACCGGGCAAAATTGAGTCAGGTCATTACATGCAACGTGGAATATATGAATAAATTGCAAATTTTTTAAATCATCCATAGCTTTTAACATTTTTAGTAAGCACAGCCCTAGTAAGGCCTATTGGCCTGAAGCATTATGAATCACACATATGCAAATGCAGTGCAAAATTTGATATTGCTTAAAATGAAAACAAATGTGATGGTTAAAAATGGACTATGGCGGGATTTTTACATCGTCCATCACAGGGACGGATCATGATTGATTATATCATAACCCCTAAGCAGCACCCTGTAGAGGTAGTAGGGATTTAGTGCCTTGCTCAAGGACACATTGGTAGGAAAAGCAGATGTGATGGAGAACTGAAGCTCATTGAACTCTGCAACCTTTCACCTCACATTTAGATTCACATTAGTGGATTGAGCCTCAAAGATATAAACCCTATCTAGTTATTTGTTCTTTTCCCAACCGACTCGGCTGCAGTCTTACAATGAGTCACTCCTCGGTATTTATTATTCCACCGAAATCTCGCCAAGCCCCGACACCTTTGAAATGCCTCGACATGCCTCTCTCCCCCCGCCCTCAACAACATGAGGATTCCCCTCTCCCTCAGTTTGTTTGACTTTGCTTTGTGTACTCCTGTACTCACTTGCGGCCGCCGTCGTCAGGCTGCGCACGGCGGCAGACCCCCACCCAGACAGAGTATTTTCACCCCAGCAGCCCCCCTCACATACTTGTGGCCAAACTCAGCTCCAGAAGCACAAACACTCACAGACGGCCTGCATTCCTTTACAGCCTGAGCCCACTGGTCTGCTTAGCTTCAGCTGGCCCGGCCGTGGGACCGCCGCCGTCCTGTTGTGGAAACGTTAGCCTAACGTTTCGTGACATTAGAGGTGGGAACTACACAGCTGCGGCCCAGGTGGCGACCCCAGACGAGCGAGGCAGGGAAAGTCGGCTGCAGCCCTTCACCCGAAGCCTGGCTAGCCACACCTGCGCCATATGGCCAACGCCCGACCAACACATACACACATACAATGAAACACACATGGCCCAAACACGCCTCAGACAAGCTCACACACACTGACTCGCTACTCACTTGACTCCCCTCCTGTCTCTCATAACACAGCCCAGAGATAGGGAGTTGTTAAAAATAGAAGGCAACCATGACCCAGTTGTTTCAATAAAATCAATTAAAAGCTTTGTTGGCATTGTATCCAATCGACAAGGGGACACCTTCATGTGTGATCCTATATTAAAAAATTTGGGTAAGGGAAATCAGGATGAAGTGGCTCAGGGTGTCATGTTCTGGGAATCAACATCAGTCGAAGTCACACAAGGCATTATATTAACCCCGATAGACTCAACTTTCTCTGTAAAGTAAGTCAAAAAAGTTTCACAGTCAGCATCACATTCAACAGCAACATTTGGAGGGTCTGGAATTACTAGTTGATCGATAGTCTTCAATAAAAACCTGGGCTTACACTGATTCACTGATATGAGATTTGAGAACTAATGTGTCCTTGTGTCTCACCATTATATGATAATACATGTTATTTGTGGGCGCCTATCAGATAATTATAATGAAGGTAATTATAATGAAGTAGAAGCTCCTTCATAGCCATGAAGTGGATCTGAAGACCAGCTTTCTTCCACTAAAAAAATCACAAGCAAGAGTATTGGATGAGTCATCAATGTTAATGTTAAAATTACCACAGAGAACAACCTTGTCTAATTTATCACAAGACTAGATGAGAAATTAGAGAACCACAATTTGATTTCGGGGGACGGTACATTAAAACCACAAGGACGGGTTGTGAACCATGGAGCTTAAACGTTGGCACCTTAAAGGGGGAACACTCATGACCAGATGTGTGGTTATGATTTTTTTTCCCCGATACATCCTCACTAGGCCAACCCCACGTCTGCTACTCCTACACCGGCTTAAACAACCATGGAAGGGAGGACACAGCTCAATGACCTGACTCCGGTCATTGGGATGTAACCAAGACGCGGTCAAAAACATGAATTCTAGATGTCTGGGTGGCGTAGTGTAGCAGTCTATTCTGTTGCCTACCAACATGGGGATCGCCGGTTCGAATCCCCGTGTTACCTCTGGCTTTCATCCCTACAGACACAATTGGCCATGTCTGTGGGTGGGAAGCCGGATGTGGGTATGTGTCCTGGTCGCTGCACTAGCACCTCCTCTGGTCGGTCGAGGCACCTGTTTGGGGGGGGGGGACTGGGGGGAATAGCGTGATCCTCCCACGTGCTACGTCCCCCTGGCGGAACTCCTCACTGTCAGGTGAAAAGAAGCGGCTGGTGACTCCACATGTATCGGAGGAGGCATGTGGTAGTTTACAGACCCCCCCCCCCGGATTGGCAGAGGGGGTGAAGCAGAGATTGGGACGGCTCGGAAGAGTGGGGTAATTGGCCGGATACAAGTGGGGGGGGGGCATGAATTCTAGGTTTGCCAACAAAATGAAGTCATTTAAAACAGAAGTTTTACAGGAGAGAGACCTCACATTACAAAGTGCCATTCTAAGCAGGCTGACTTTTTCTGGTGAGGGTGTCCGAATCTTAACCAGATTATACCTGTTTCTGTGTACATGTGCGTTCCATTTAACAGATGTTCGAGTAATAATTACAGGACTATTAACAATACTAGGAACGGTGGTATAGAAAGACGGACGCAATCTGAGGTCACAATTACAAATACAAATGCAGTTTTAAGAGAACAAAATGAACAGTCTTAAATGCCAACCATATGGACTCTCCACCAGTAACATGTTTAACCAGTTAAACTTTATCTCTTGCAGAAACACTCTTGCTTGGCGGGATATACCTGTTCATTGGTGTCCTTCTGTCTCGGCCTGTGAGCTGCTGTTGATTGAATGAACTCCTGAGTGAATCTTGGCCCCAATAACTAAACACAGACCTGAGGGCCATTTATCACTTGATTAAACAGGAAGCATTAGCCATGGATCCAATCCAGGTCAAATAAAACTCACTTGCTGCCTAGACCGGTTTAGTTAGGTGGTTAACCATATGTGTGTGTGTGTGTGTGTATGTGTGTGTGTGTGTGTGTGTGTGTGTGTGTGTGTGTTTGTTTGTGTGTGTGGTCAGTCATGATTGCATTTTGTCTGTATCTTAGTAGGCTATACGTCTGCTTGTATGCATGTATTTACATGTGTGTAACCACTTCTGTACTTAAGGGTAATTACATTGTGTCTTTTTGTCTTTGTGAGGACTCACACATGTGATTTCACACACACACACACACACACACGTTCTTGTGTGTACGTCTGACCCAGCCGGTCTCGTTAAATGCGTCTTCAGGCTTGTAAAGGCCCTTAAGAGAGGCACACCTGAGCCGCCTCGTAAAGCATCGAGCCACGGCGAGTGCTGCAGCTGTCTGGTTGTCTTGCAGGTCGCTGCAGCCTGCAACACCACACCGCGCTACACTCACCTACTATCAGCATCGTAAGGCCCCAATCAGACAGAGTGCTTTCTAGCAGCCTGGGAGCGTTAGTTTGTTGTTGTTTTTTTTTAAATGAGAGTGAAGCTTTTTACTCGCTGCTTTTGCGTTACTGAGCACCTCGCGTTTTCCCGCTCTATGAGCCACACGTTCTTGCAGGAGCGGCCTGATCGCCTCGGGTTGAAAAAACTTCAACTCAGAGCAGAAATCCGCCTGAGGTCATTTACGTTTTTCTCATTGTCCAATCGGATGAACTGCAGGGCGGGCCTTCTCTGGTGGTGGAGACAACATGGAGGACAAACTGGTGGCGGTTGTTGCTGGATACCCGGAGCAATATGACTTTACCAGCTGTAGTAGCCTCCCTCATTCTCAGTCAGAGCCTGTCCATTTTTTATCAGGAATATTTATTTTGTGGTGGTACGCAATTGAGGGTAGATTCACCAGGGGCTGCTGCTCCTTTAAGGCAGATGTTCAGAGCGCTGACGTAGGCACTGCTGAGAGTTTCCGGGGTGGAGCCATGTTTGCAGCAGCCTGGCGGTTAGCTGGTTGCCACGAGAGATTGTGCTGTATCAGTGTCGTTTTGTATGGCGAGTAAACGGAATTGACTCGACTCGATCTCTCCGTCTCCTCATTCCTGCACTCCCGCAATTTGTCATTTCATTCCATGCACCTGCGCACATGAAATAAAACAAAATGTCGTTTCCCCCAGCCCACAGCAGTGCAGCACAAAGACAAAGACACGTATCCAAACTACAAGAACACATATATTTAACCTACAAAAAAACTACAAAAACTACAAAATACATAAATCCATTATATCCAAAAAAAAAAGAAAGAAAGAAATTCACTGTCCAAGAGAGTGAATTTGCATGGGCTAGCAGTTAGCTTAGCCTGCCCCGCTTCCACGTTCTGTCAGACCACCCTCGGTGTTTCCTCCTCAGGCGCAGCTCCGGGCAGGGCCGTGGTCCCAGGGCCCACAGGACGCAGCAGACCAAGCTCTCCCAGCTGATCCAACGCCAGCTCTCCCAGCCAGACCCCCCCGACACACCTCCCCGCACTCCACACGACATTATTATGTCAGATGATGCAGGTGTTTATTCACTACTAGCTACTAATTAGCTAACTAACTTACCATCAGGGAGCATGTCTATGTTCCCTCAAGCCAATCTCACTGAACTTACCTAAACTTAACCCAGCTTACCTTAACCTCAACCTCTACCTAACCCTAACCTGAACCCAATGCTTACCGTAACCTAACCTTAATTAATAGCTAGCCTATTCCACGGCTAACCCACAGGGCTGAGGGCACATAGGGCTGAACCCAGCTATCAACTAGCAAGTTAACTACTTTTAGCTAACTAGAATAAAAAGTACAGATGTGTGAGTTTACTTCACAGCAAAATAACCGTTAGGCTAAGGACAGGTGATTCAGTGGTTGCCTAGCAACAACAACAAAAAAGACTGCCCCCCCCCCCTTTGCGTTTTGCAACCTGCAAAAAGAACTCTGTGTAATCGGGGCCTTAAAGTCCATCCACGTGCAGCATTGATTAAAGTAACCACTTGTTATCCAGTTGGCTAGAGACTCGTTCCAGCGGTGCTGATGGAGCCGTGTCTCCTTGGTTGATATGGTGAATCCGCATTCAGTCTAGGGCTGAAACGATTCCTTGAGTAACCTGTAAATTCTTTGCATCGCACCTTTGTTTAATCCGTGTACACACAAATAAACACACACAGACACGCTACTTTCAGACTGTAGGCAAAAGTGGTCCAAATCTGATTTTTTTTTTTTTTTTGCCTACATGTGACACAGATCAGATTTTTTCTAAGTACTGTAAACACACAAATCTGGCCCAAATCTGATCTTTTCGAATCAGATTTGGGTCACTTTCATATGTGGTCCTAAATCCTATACAGGTCTTGAGTTTTTGCTGTGTGCGTGTGTGTGTGTGTGTGTGTGTGTGTGTGTGTGTGTGTGTGTGTGTGTGTGTGTGTGTATGTGTCCGCAACTAATCTGGCATACCACGGGACCTGTCAGCCTAATATTTTTTGTGCACAGTTATGATTGTATGATCAAGAACCTCTCATGTTTGCGGTGATTCAAAACCTTTGAAAAAATTTTGTTCTTACTATCGCCGCTCCCTCTCTGCATTCACTCTGTAGCTTATTCGACCAACGCTGCTCTCTCTCTCTCTCTCTCTCTCTCTCTCTCTCTCTCTCTCTCTCTCTCTCTCTCTCTCTCTCTCTCTCTCTCTCTCTCTCTCTCCCCCTCTCCGTGTCTCTGACCTGACCGTGGTTTTCCGGAGCATTAGCGAAGGCAGAGCCACTAGACTGCGACCAAAATGGTTGCATAGTAAATGTTTCCTTTTTGGAAAGTACAAGTTGAGATTAGACTTGGTCACATTCATGAGAGGGTCCACCAAGGAGGCTGCACATCCACAGACTGACAGGCAAAATGGTTTTATTGGGTAGATTTTTTTAGCTTGAGGGCTGCATATTAAAAACTTTTTCCCCCCATATTTCCCATTAAATCGAATTACGCGCTGTGCAAAAGCCTGGTTTTTCTGTCCATGTGTGTGTGGATCTGTCCGCTGCTAACCTCGCATACTACTGGGTCTGTCAGCCTAATAATTTTTGTGCACAGTTATGACTGTACGATTGAGGACCTCTCATTTAATTTGTAATTTGAAAATCGTTTGACACTACAATTGGCTGCCAAGTTTCTCCCCGAGTTTTGCTCAACACACAGGGTAGCCTACAGTCCGGAGAAGTGGAGATATGCCTGGCGGAGGTCTGCACTCTACTGAGTGCACTCTTCCAGTTTGTGTTTAGTTTCGTCTGTCTCACAATTTTGATTTTTTTTTTGTGTTTTGTTTTGTGTTTGCTGATACGCGGAGGCGGATTAGGTTATCTGCTGTAAATGCACATGCGGTGGGTTTCAGGGCCGCAGTCTTTTCACACTAATGTCAGATATAGATCACTTTACAAACATGAATGTGAACGACCAGGTGAAAAGACCAGATCAGGGCAAAAGAATCAGAATTGAGCATTAAGGCCTACGGTCTGAACTTGGCCATAGAAATCTGTTGTGGTAATCCTCATTTACTTTCCTTCCCTCCAGGACTAGATAATAACACATTTTGTGTACAGAAAACACAAGATGTGTGCACAAGGTATGAGTATAAAACAAATACGCACACACACACACACACACACACACACACACACACACACACACACGACACCCCATACTTGTGGCGACACCTCATTGACTATGTTCATTCCCTAGCCCTTAACCCTAACCTTAACCATCATAACTACATGCCTAACCTTAACCTAATCCTAATTCTAATTTTAACCCTAAACCGAAGTCCTAACCCTAAAATAGACCCTTTTCCTAATGGGGACCCATACAATGTCCCCAAAAGTTTGGTTGGTTTCAGGTTTTTCTATCCTAATGGGGACATCCCATTAGGATAGAAACCTATAGAAAATAGATAGAAAACCTGGTACATGTGAACACACACACACACACACACACACACACACACACACACACACACACACACACACACACACACACACACACACACACACACACACACACACACACGACGCTCCTCTTTGAGTCCTGTTCTACCTACCAGGCCTAGGAGGGTTTGCAGACATGCCCCCCATGTGAATGTCAGGATACACTTTACTTTATCCCTGTGGGAAAAATTACATTACAAAAGCTGCTAGCTCACTTGCTTGCTCACTATCTGGCGTGAACGCTAACAGCTAGCAGTGCAGGAAGTGAGCATGTCCCACAAGGAACTCTCTCAGCTTGCCTTTCATTATTCCACCTCCAGGGCTAAACACCCCACCACCACCAGCCCCCCTTTCTTGCTATCACAATAAGCTTCCTATTTATCGGCATGTCCAGACGGAAGCGGCATTCCAAGGAATTAGGCTCAATTTCAGCTGGCCTCCAGTGTTTTTCGGGAATACTGCACTGCCATACCTTCTCTCCCCTCCATACCCCCTCCCCCACCCCCCCACACACACACAAAATACCACCGATGGAACATTGTGTTTCACTGAGGAAAGAGGATCATATCTCCATCGATACGGCATCGTTGTTTTTCTAGGATGGAGCCGATTAATTTGGTTTGTTTGCTTGGCTGGCCATTAACAGCCAGGTGGTAGAGAGAGTAGATCATTTCAAATTCCTTGGGACTACAATCTCCTCCTCCCTGAAATGGGAAGACGACTTCACCATGATCCAGAAGAAAGATCACCAAAGACTATTCTTTCTCAGGCACCTTAGGAAATATGGAGTGTCAAGGGCTGCTGTGTTATAGTTCTACAGAGCTGTAGTAGAAAGAAGGCTCACTTTCTCAATAACTGTACGGTATAACAATTCTGCAGCCAATGAGAAAAAAACTGTTGGACAGGCGTGCACACAGCTTCAAAAGTAATTGGCTTTTAACTCCCCAACCATTTCTGAATTATATCATTTTCGCATTCAGTGGAAAGGTTTCAAATTGTGAAGGACTCCTTATACCCAGCCAACCTCCTATTCAATCATCTCCCTTCGGGTAAAAACTCCGCAGTATCAAGACCAGAAGATCTCGCTTCCACAATAGCACTTACCCTGCAGCAATCCACATCCTAAATGCTTCACTGATTGTACAAGTATAGTCTCCTTAAGCACATGCACTTTAATTTGTCACTTTAAGGGCATGGGACATATGGTCGCATTAACTGAATTATAATTGTAACAGTATGTTTTTGTGAACACTCCTTGTGTGTATTGTGTGGTTATACCGAAACAAATTCCAAATCAACTGTGAAGTTGATATGGCAAAAATTATTGAATCTGGACTGTTGTATCTCAGCTGAGAGGATTTTTGTGGCTGGTCGTGTGGTACACTACTCCAGTCGGACGGTACGAGTTATCGAACGCTCCATCTCGCCATTTCCATGTGACTATTACACAAAAGGTTAACGTAGAAATTCCCCATTATTAGATTAGGGGCAAAGTATGATGGGAAATACAGTGTGTCTCCAGTACTGTTTCTGTCATGCCAAGTGGCCTCCAACGTGAGACCAACCAAAAAAAACAACAACTGGTGTTTGTGATGTTGTAAGGCTGTGTTCACTTTTCAGCACTTTATAAAGACATTTTGGGATGACAAAATAGGAAAAAATGTCAACTGGCTTCAGTACTTGATCAATTAAATTGTTCATTTAGCAAACTTTGTACAAATTTAACACAACAAACTTCAACAGTCAATGGAAGTTGGAACTAGATTGGGTATACAGAGGAGATGAGTAGCCACTTATTTCTAAATTATATTGGGACTATGTACACCAATCAGCGAAAACATAAAAACCACCTGCCTAATATTGTGTTGGTCCCCCTCGTGCTGCCAAAACACCTCTGATCCGCCGAGGCATGGACTCCACAAGACCTCTGAAGGTGTCCTCTGGTATCTGGCACCAAGACGTCAGCAGCAGATCCTTTAAGTCCTGTAAGTTGCGAAGTGGGGCCTCCATGGATTGGACTTGTTTTTTCAGCACATCCCACAGATGCGCAATCGGATTGAGATCTGGGGGAATTTGGAGGCCAAGGCAACACCTTGAACTCTTTGTCATGTCAAACCATTCCTGAACAGTTTTTGTGGTGTGGCAGGGCTCATTATCCTGCTGAAAGAGGCTACTGCCATCAGGGAATACCATTGCCCTGAAGGGGTCATCATGGGCACTCTGACTGGTCTGCAGCTACGCAGGCCCATACGCAGCAAGCTGTGATGCACTGTGTTCTGACACCTGTCTATCATAGCCAGCATTAACTTTTTCAGCAATTTGAGCTACAGTACCTCTTCTGTGAGATCGGACCAGCCAGGCTACCCTTTGCTCCTCATGCCCATCAATGAGCATTGGGCAGCCATGATCTTGTCGCCGGTTCACCTGTTGTCCTTCCTTGGACAACTTTTGGTTGTTACTGACCACTGCATGCCAGGAACACCCCACAAGACCTGCTGTTTTGGAGATGCTCTGATCCAGGCATCTAGCCCTCACAGTTTTGCCTTTGTCAAAGTCACTCAGATCCTTAGGCGTTCCCATTTTTCCTGCTTCCAACACATCAACTTCAAGAACTGACTGTTCACTTGCTGCCAAATATAGCCCACCCCTTGACAGGTGCCATTGTAATGACATAATCAATGTTATTCGCCTACCTGTCAGTGGTTTTAATGTTTTGGCTGGTCAGTGTATAGTAGATGTATGGTGTCAGTGATTATCACTGCCACAGATGTGCCTTCCCACCGATCTCCTCTGCAGCTCCCAGAGAGGAGCCTGTCATTGATGGGAGAAATCATCTGTCAAACTGTCAGAGGCCCACACAATCTGTTCACACATCAACCATACAAACACAAATCGGGTTTATATATATTGATCCAAATTGCAAACACATGCTCCTCACACACACACACACATATTATCCACTTACACAAACCACAAACATACACACAAGAACAACCACATGCATACATTTATCTGTGCATCTGTGCGCGTGCACACACGCGCACACACACGCGCACACGCACACACACACACACACACACACACACAGTATTCATGCACATGGATCCACATACACTCACATACAGACAAAACATGCATTGTTCACACACACAAACGAGCACAACCACATGCACACATTTATCTATGCGTGTGTGCGCGCACACACACACACACACACACACACACACACACACACACACACACACACACACATCAGGCATGCATATGCTGAAGCTGAAGCATGCAGATTGATAAAACATGAAACATGCAGACTGATAAAAACACCACTGGACTTCATCTTATGGACATACTTAGGATTGACTTACAGAGCATTGTATGCAACAATGCACACTACACTAACCTTCATGTTTTGTATGGCCAACACTACAAGCAACCAACAGTAGAGAAGTCAAGGGTCAGAGCTACCAATGCAATGCAATGGTGTCAATACCCTAACATTATTGCTGGTACTATGGGATGATCACCTTAGAGAGAAGAAAAAAGGAAGACATGGTGAAAAAATAGGAAAAGGTACAGAAAGCCTTTTAAAAAAGATCCCTTTTAGATCCTTTCAAAGCATTCGGATGACATGCAGGACATGGCGACAAAACAGGCTCTCAGCCCACAACAGGACAATTTCACAGCCGCACAAACGTGCAGATGGATGTAAAGACGCAGCAACAGCTGCCCAACCATCTGTCACCTGCTAGCTTACCAAATTACTTCGTCTGTGAACCAAATTCCCCCACAGCTGCTTGAGTGTCAGGGAACTGTAACAAGCCTTCACACTAGAGGAACTGATATGTCTCCTGTTCTCCTGATCAAACGCAAGTCAAGCACAGGAAACACAACCTGAGATGCAACAATTCCTTTAAAGAAATGAAATGGTGGGTAGCCAAACTTAAGCATTGATCCTGTCACAAAACACCAATTTACACAGTGGAGTCATAAAACGTTAGGTCTAAGATGTCCCCTGCAGAGGTGTGATGGAGGGGCCATGGTGCTGTTAGTGGTGGGCCCAGTCCCAGTCTCACCAAAAAATTGGCAGGGCGAAATTTATTCATGTGACCTTGGTGAACAAAAACACTTAAGACAGTTAAATTAATGAAACGTTGTTAGACCATCTACTCCTGCTTCATGACTGACTGCATGAATGATGACACATATTTTGTGCAGCAGTTGTCATATGTTGTGTATTGTCATATATTATACTGGCTGTAAAACCCTGCGGGACTACCTTGTGATTTTGGGCTATACAAATACACTTGACTTAACTTGACTTGACACTTTATTCAGGCAGAGCACAGTTGTTTAAAATTGGATGCTGTGACACTGCTAAAATGTTAGCTTCCTCCATTTTGGCGTTTCACTAGAGACCGCCCCATCATAGGTCAGTACAGTCAAAGCAGTTTTGCTGTTGGTCCACCATGGGAATTCACATGTCAATGTTGACCAAAGTTAAACTTTATGTGAAGACATCACATGAATTTACTTCTGCTGGGAGCAAATCCACTGAGTGCTACAATTCCATTCAAAGGAGTTGATTTTGATGCAAAATATCTCTGATATAAGTACCGGTGGGGGCGGCATGTTGGCGCAGTGGTTAGCGCGGTTGCCTCACAGCAAGAAGGTCCTGGGTTCGAGCACTGGGGTAGTCCAACCTTGGTGGGTCGTCCCGGATTGTCCTCTGTGTGGAGTTTGCATGTTCTCCCCGTGTCTGCGTGGGTTTCCTCCGGGTGCTCCGGTTTCCTCCCACAGTCCAAAGACATGTAGGTCAGGTGAATCGGCCATACTAAACTGTCCCTAGGTATGAGTGTGTGTGTGTGTGTGTGTGGGCTCTGTGATGACCTGGTGGCCTGTCCAGGGGTGTCTCCCCACCCGCCGTCCAATGACTGGGATAGGCTCCAGCATCCCCGCAACCCCGATTGGGATAAGCGGCTCGGATAATGGATGGATGGATAAATACCAGTGCGACCAGGACCTAACACTGAAATAACACTAAGTAGGGATTGATGGTTTTGCTGGTCTAACTGGACAGATTTGACATGATTGGTTAATTGACAGATCATGTGCGGAGTGATTGTTTAACAGAGTATGGGTGACAGGTGGGAGAGGTAAATCAAGGTCGAAGGTCATCCTAACTGAATGTTGATTAAGAACCTAATTTCTTGTAGTAATGTTGTACCATTTCAGCTCTTTAGCCTCCAAGTTTTTGTAGTCACGCCATAGGAGGTGTGTTGGCGCTCCTCGGGAGAAGGAAGCCAAAACTAGGAGAGTAAACTGGCCAAGAGGGAAATTAAATGGTCTTTCCTCTTCCCTAACTTAAGTTTTGCGGGGAAGTTCCCCCACATCAAAGAGATTGAATGGTTGTTCGTTATGGTGCCTAAAGGCTCAGTTTCCAAACAGCCATGACCTTGTGATCTGAGACAAACACTAGCACTGGTGAAATGGGTGAAAACACTGGATAGGGAAACTGTATATTTAGTCTCTGGGTCAAACTTCTATTCTAACTAAGTACAGTCAGAAAAAGACAAACTCAGATGAAAAGCTCCCAAATAATATGAAGTGATCTCTTTAAGTTTTGTCTGTTATCATACATCAAGGATGCATTAAGGCCTATCATACTGCAGACTATGACAAGCCGTGAGTGACACAAACTATTTTTTTCAAGAATTCCTGAAGCTAATAAGCAAGATGTTTCTACATCAGAGACTCGGCAGTTCATTTTTTTCAAATTTATGTGGGGGCATGACCTTGGCAACATTTTCTTTATGGTTCTTCAAAATGGCCTTGATCGAAGAATTAGATGGAAAGAAAAAAATGTGTGTTAATCTGTAATTATCAGTTTTGTGGGTTTTGATTTGCTGAATAGTTCTGGTAGTCTGGTAGGTTCTGGTATTCAAACACATAATATCCCAAAGAAATCTCGAATCTTATTCCCCCTCAGCTCTTTCTGCCTCTCTTGCCAGTAAAATGTCTGCCTCCCCTCCTCCACTGTCTGATAATCCCTCCGATCTTGTCAATTATTATAATGAGACACTCTCCTCCTGTCTTGATAGCTGGCTCCCATTAAAACCAAAATAGTCTCATTCACACACTCAGCTCCCTGGTATACTCATGAACTCCATCAAATGAAAAACCTTCAGCACCAGCTTGAAAAACTTTGCAAGAAAACTGGTTTAACAGTGCATCTCCAAGCCTACACAGACTACCTTCAACAATACAAAGATACTCTCATCACAGCCCAGTCCACCTACTACTCACACCTCATACACTCTGGCTCCACCAACCCCAATCCTGTCTTTTCCACAATAAACAAACTTCTCAAACCCAGTGACAATTCCTCCAATTCATTCACAGTTAACGGCAACCCTTTCCTTCCATTTTTCAAAACTAAAATTTGACACCATCTACAGCAACCTGACCACCTCCCCTGCTCTCTCCATCCCCCAACCACCTTACCACTCAGCCCTTGTCAAAGTTCTCCCCTGTGTCCCTAATGGAATTGTCCAGCTTTATGGTAGGAATGAGAAGCTCCTCTTGTGTTTTGGATCCCATCCCATCCAATCTTGTTAGGGACTGTCTCCCAGCTATCTCCTCACTAATCACAGAAATTATTAACTCATCCTTCCACTCTGGTTCAGTCCCCCATACATTTAAACTGGCTCCTGTCACCCCCATCCTCAAAAAACCTGGACTCAACCCTGATATCATGAGCAATTTCCGGCCTATCTCCAGTTTCCCCCTTCTGTCAAAAATAATGGAACGTGTTGTTGCCTCCCAAATCAAAGCTCACCTCATCTGCTCCTAGCTACACAGGTAGGATGGGTTAAACGCAGAGAGTGAATTTCATTGTATGAATTTACAAATGACGAATAAAGTGTATTCTGTATCTCCAACAATCTGTTTGAGCCATTTCAATCTCGTTTCCACTCACAGCACCGCACAGCACAGAAACAACCTACATTAAATTCACTAATGACCTCCTCCTCTCTACAAATTCTGACCACCTCAGCATTCTCATCCACCTCTGCCTCACTGCAGCTTTTGACACCATCAACCACACCATTCTTCTCTCCTGCCTTGAATCCTCCTCAACATCACCTGTACTGCCCTCTCCTGGCTAAAGCCATATCTCACAAACAGACAACAGTTCATCAGCATCAACAACTGCACTTCCTTCACTGCTCCTCTGTCCCAATGCGTCGCCCAGGGTTCGATGCTTGGTCCTCTCCTATTCATCCTTTACATGCTCCCCTTGGCAACCTCATACATCATCATGGTCTCCACTTCCACTGTTACGCCAATGATGTCCAGCTCTACATCACAACTAAATCCATCACCGCTATAACTTACTCCAGTCTTCCCAACTGCCTCACGGAAATCAAATCATGGATGCAAGCCAACTTCCTCAAACTAAATTGTGATGAATCTGACATGATCATCATTGGTCCCAAATCCCTTACCAAAACCACTCATAATTTCTGCTTTACCATCAACAACTCCACTCCGCCCCCCTCCCCACACATCTTCAACCTTGGAATCATTTTCGACAGCAACCTCTCCTTTGAGTACCACGTCAATCAAATCACCAAAAATGCCCTTTTCCACCTAAAAAGCGTAGCTCATCTCTGCCCATCACTTTCCTTCTCTGCTGCTGAAACCTTGATCCATACGTTCATAACATCCAGAATTGACTACTACAAAAACTTTCTCTACGGCTAATCATCTTAAGCTCTAAACAAACTCCAGTACATCCAGAACTCTGCTGCCTACCTGCTCACCCACTCCCAAGAGCGTGACCACATCACCCCTGTCCTCCAGAACCTCCACTAGCTCCCTGTCCCACAAAGGATCCAATTTAAATTCCTGCTCCTCCCTCACAAATCCCTCCGTAACCAGACCCCCTCCTACCTCACTGACCTGCTCTACTACCTCACTCCTTCCCACAGCCTTTGCTCCTATGATGCCAACCTCATGTGTCCACCACACAGGACTAAGCACCGGACCTGGGGCAACAGAGCCTTCTCCATTGCTGCTCCCTCCCTCTGGAACTCCCTCCCCAAGCAAATCAGAGAATGCACTGATCTGTCCATATTCAAATCATTAATCAAAGCTCACCTCTTCAGAATTGCTTTTAATGTGTGATTAATGTTGTGTGTTTTATGCCTTCTCCAGGAAAGCCACCTTGCCCAGGTGGAGAAGCTTGTGCGTACTAATGATCCTAAGAGCTATGTTCCTGGTAGGGTCACCCAAGGCAGATGGATAGGTCAAGGCGGAGGTTCCAGACAAAGCGAGATCCAGCAAAGACCTCAATAGCGGAACTGGCAGGAGATGTCTTCAGGTCACAATGCCAGTGAAGGGAGATGAAGGCTGCAACAGAGGGTGGTCCCCAGTTATCTTGGTTCTACATGCAATTGGGCTTTGGTCATCCCCTGCCAAGGACCATGTGGTGGCTGCAGGTGCATAAGCCTCTCCATGTAAGAAGCTGTCACCCACAGGCATCCTCCCGCAAGGATCAACTCATCAACATCCTGGGTCAAAGCCCTGTGGCGATCAGGAAGAAGTGATGGGGGCAGGACAGTGAGGTATGGCAGCCCCTAGCCACAACCTGGCACACAGGTGGTGGGTGTATGATCATTCGCTAAGCTCTGGGACTGAGGAAGAGGGGCTTCTCGGCTGCTGCACTCACAACTGAGTAGCCCTACTGGGGATCCGCTCTGCTCATCTCAGGTGGGGAGAGGGCTAGAAAAGGTGCCCTAAACATAGTCTGCCTCATACTTCGTTTCTGGACCATTGCATCCAGAGGGATCACCACCATGCGGTCAGAAATAGAAACTCGTATATTTTGGAGCCTGGAACATACACTCACCGGCCACTTTATTAGGCACACCTGTCCAACTGCTCGTTAACGCAAATTTCTAATCAGCCAATCACATGGCAGCAACTCAATGCATTTAGGCATGTAGACATGGTCAAGACGATCTGCTGCAGTTCAAACCGAGCATCAGAATGGGGAAGAAAGGTGATTTAAGTGACTTTGAACGTAGCATGGTTGTTGGTGCCAGACGGGCTGGTCTGAGTATTTCAGAAACTGCTGATCTACTGGGATTTTCACGCACAACCCTCTCTAGGGTTTACAGAGAATGGTCCGAAAAAGAGAAAATATCCAGTGAGCGGCAGTTCTGTGGGCGAAAATGCCTTGTTGATGCCAGAGGTCAGAGGAGAATGGCCAGACTGGTTCGAGCTGACAGAAAGGCAACAGTAACTTAAATAACCACTCATTACAACCGAGGTATGCAGAAGAGCATCTCTGAATGCACAACACGTCGAACCTTGAGGCAGATGGGCTACAGCAGCAGAAGACCACACCGGGTGCCACTCCTGTCAGCTAAGAACAGGAAACTGAGGCTACAATTCGCACAGGCTCACCAAAATTGGACAATAGAAGATTGGAAAAACGTTGCCTGGTCTGATGAGTCTCGATTTCTGCTGCGACATTCGGATGGTAGGGTCAGAATTTGGCGTCAACAACATGAAAGCATGGATCCATCCTGCCTTGTATCAAGGGTTCAGGCTGGTGGTGGTGGTGTAATGGTGTGGGGGATATTTTCTTGGCACACTTTGGGCCCCTTAGTACCAACTGAGCATCGTGTCAACGCCACAGCCTACCTGAGTATTGTTGCTGACCATGTCCATCCCTTTATGACCACAGTGTTCCCATCTTCTGATGGCTACTTCCAGCAGGATAACGCGCCATGTCATAAAGCTCGAATCATCTCAGACTGGTTTCTTGAACATGACAATGAGTTCACTGTACTCAAATGGCCTCCACAGTCCCCAGATCTCAATCCAATAGAGCACCTTTGGGATGTGGTGGACCGGGAGATTCGCATCATGGATGTGCAGCCGACAAATCTGCAGCAACTGCGTGATGCTATCATGTCAATATGGACCAAACTCTCTGAGGAATGTTTCCAGTACCTTGTTGAATCTATGCCACGAAGGATTAAGGCAGTTCTGAAGGCAAAAGGGGGTCCAATCCGGTACTAGCAAGGTGTACCTAATAAAGTGGCCAGTGAGTGTATGAACCCTCAAAAACAGTCTCACTTGCCACCTTGCTGAGTTTCCTCTGGGCATCAATGAATGCCTGATGACAATACAACTGGTGCTTGTAATATGACTGGCACTTGTAAATAAGCAAAGCGTCACTGTCATCAGTACATACGCTCCAACACTTGATTCACGTAATGATGCCAACCTGGACAATGTTCTCACCAAAGTGCTGAAGGAGGATAAGCTATTCCTTCTTGGGGATTTCAGTGCCAGAGTGGGATAAGATTACAACTTGTGGAGAGGCATAATTGGCAAAGAAGGAGTTGGAAACACAAACTCCATCGGCATCCTGCTGTTAACAACATGCTCAGAACACAGCCTAACCATTACCAACACGTTCTTCCGCCAGAAGAACAAATTTAACACAACCTGGAGGCACCCTCGTTTTAACATTTGGCACCGTATTGACTACATTATCATCCATCAAAGAGACTGACGTGAGGTACTTAACACCAGAGTGATGGTCAGTGTAGATGACTGCTGGACTAACCACCGCCTTATACGTGCCACCCTGTCCATCCATCTTCACCGGAAAAGAACAGTGTAGAGAAAGCAGAGCCACCTAAATCTCAACCTGGAGTGACTTACTGATACCGCCTCTCGTCAACAGTTCCAGGCCATGCTCAGTAGATCAATGCCGAAGCAGTATCCAGATGATATTGAAAGCCACTGGAATATGCTCAGGACTGCAATCACTGGCACCTGTAAAACCACTCTTGGACACAAGGCGAAGAACCACCACAATTGTTTTGATGAGAATGAGCTGGAAATCCATCGCTTAATCAACATCAAGAGGCAAGCCTTTACCATCTAGCAGAATTACATCAATACCAAAATAAATGAGCTGCCCATGCAAGAGCAAAATCAGCTGTCCGAAGCCTGGTCAGGGAATTGAAGAACCAGTGGTGGACGAAGAAGGCCCTTGATAGCCAACACCTTGCAGACTCTGGGGGTACCCGAGGCTTCTTGAACGCTACTAAAACAATATACTACATTCCCAACCACTGCTGTCTAACCCCCCCCCCCTCACTCCAAAGATGGGCACACACTGCTAACAGACGAGTCAATCAAAGAGAGGTGGAAAGAGCACTACCAAGACATTTTAAACTGGGACTCTAGCCCTGAGATGGATTCCCTCCAACAACTCCCTCAACAACCCAAAGAGGAGGGCATGGCAGCACCACCTATTCTAAGAGAAGTCTAGGATGCCATCAGGAAGATGAAAATCAACAAGGCTGCTGGTCCTGATGGAATACTGGCAGAAGTACTGAGGGCAGGTGGACCTACACTCCCCAGACATCCATGTCCGGCTACTTAAAATATGGGAAAAAGAGGAAATCCCTGTGCAACTTACAGATGCACTCATTGTCTCTATTTATTTAAGAAAGAGGACGAAGCTGAGTGCGGAAACTACCATGGGATTTCTCTGCTTTCCACCACAAGGAAAGCCCTGGCTAAGGTCTTGGCCAACAGACTGCTTACAGTATCAGAGTAAATTCTGCCAAAATCCCAGTGCAGTTTTTTCCTAACAGAGGCACAATTGACATGATTTTTACTGCTTGCCAACTCCAAGAAAAAGCCCAAGAACAGATTCAGCCATTTTACATGGCCTTTATAGACTTAACCAAAGTTTTTGATTCCATAAACCGCCGGGCCCTCTGGGTAGTTCTGTCAAAAATAGGCTGCCCTGACAAATATATCAGAGTACTATGACTACTGCATGACAATATGTCAGCTAGAGTACTCAGCAGTTATGGAGACGAGACATTCAAGGTCCACACAGGCGTTAAATAAGGCTGTGTCATTGCCCCAACCCTGTTCTCTGTCTTCATTGCCACCATCCTCCACCTCACAGGTCCCAATCTGCTTCAGGGAGTCAAAATCATGTACAGAACTGATGGGAATTTTCTGAACATTAACAGATTCGGGGACTAAAGGTAAAACCACGACCACATCCATCACTGAGCTGAAGTATGCAGATGACAATGCCTTAGTGTCCCTCATAGAAGAGGAACTACAGAACATACTGGATGCCTTTGCAAAGGCATACAAGCAGCATGGCATGGCCATTTACATAATAAAGACCCATATCCTTAACCAACCCCCATCCAACAGAAATATGCCTGCTCTGCCCCCATCTAACGTGGAACAGTTACCATATCTTGGCAGACTTCTCTCCTCCAAAGTCAACATTGACATTGAAATACACCGTCATCTCAGTTGTGCCAGCTGGTCCTTCTTATGATTGAGTAAAGGAATTTTTGAAAACCGCAGCCTTCAGGCCAGAACAAAAATTCTGGTGTACAAAGCAGTAGTTCTGCCCACATTGCAGTATGGGTCAGAAACCTGCACCACATATAGCAGGCACCTGAAGGCACTTGAGGCATATCATCAGCGATGCCTCTGGAAGAACCCTAATATAAGCTGGGAGGATAAGCGCACCAACTTCAGAATCCTCAAGGAGGCCAACATGCCTCCTATAACTGTCACCATCACACAACATCAGCTAGGATGGACTGGCCATGTCTTCTGCATGTCTGACTCTCACCTCCTGAAACAAGTCCTTTACTCTCAGTTTGTGACAGGACGCCATGGCCCAGAATGACAAAAGAAGTGATATAAAGATAACATCAAGGCCCATATCAAAAGATTTGGCATCAACCTTAACACCTGGGAACAAGCAGCAAAAAAACAGGGAGGCTTGGAGACTGGCTGTCTTTGAGGGTGCTGGGCACTACAACTATGACCTCCACCATGCGGCTGAAAACAAGCGCAGACTCAGAAAGGAGTGTGTTAACAGAAAGGCCCAAACCACATCCTCCACCAGGATGTAACTACTCCACTTAGGAGTAGTTATGTGATTTTGTGGAGTGGTGTAATAAGTATAATTTTTTTCCAGCTAAAACATATCTTGTTGGTGTCAAGGTAGGGTAGCAGTCTATTCCATTGCCTGCCAATATGGGGATCGCCGGTTCAAATCCCTGCGTTGCCTCTGGTTTGGTCGGGCATCCCTACAGGCACAGTTGGCTGTGATGGTGGGTGCAAAGCCGGGTGTGGGTGTGTGTTCTGGTCGCTGTACTGGCCTCCTCTGGTCGGTCGAGGAACCTGTTCGGGGGGAGGGGGAACTGGGGGTAATAGCATGAGCCTCCCATGGGCTATGTCTCCCTGGCGAATCTCTTCACTGTCAGGTGAAAAGAAGCGGCTAGCGGCTCCACTTCTATCGGAGGAAGCATGTGGTAGTCTGTAGCCCTCCCCGGCTCACTAGAGTGGGTGGAGCAGCAACCGGGACAGCTTGGAATAGTGGGGTAATTGGCCGGTTGCAATTGGGGAGAAAAGGGGGGGGGGAATTAAAAAAATCTTGTTTATCATCCTCTGGACGACATGGGGCTCTGCTACCTATTTCTGCTGTTTTACACAATAAAGTAGAATCTCAATTTTACGCAATGAAATAAATCTAAGCAACTTTAACAGTGGAATGATTGTTGGTAGCAGACCAGGTGTTTCCGGTATCTGCTAACCTCCTTAGATTTGATTTTCAGACACTACTGGAAATCTTGCTGTCCGCTAAAATGCACATACTATGAAAACAAAAATCGAAAATATGTTGCGACATGTATACTTCA
Source organism: Lampris incognitus (assembly GCF_029633865.1). Lineage (NCBI taxonomy): Eukaryota > Metazoa > Chordata > Actinopteri > Lampriformes > Lampridae > Lampris > Lampris incognitus. The sequence goes on from NC_079227.1 coordinate 10,807,061, forward strand.
CCCCAAAGACTTAGTGACGTAGAAAAAAAGGATATTTAAACCCTTTTTTTCAGGTCTCAGATGACTAGTCATCTTCTAGCTGGGTTGTTAAAAGGCTTTCATTGGTTTGCTGCTTGTATGGGTGCATCCTTTTGGTCTTGCCGCCGGCATACTGGATATTAAATAGCAGCAAAGCTGGGGAAAACCGCTAAAATGGGAGTGCTGGTGGCAGCAATTGCATTCAATCCCTACTGGCTGATGATCAAACAATAGTAGATAATGTGGCAGAAGTTGTTGTAATGCTCCCAGAGTTATCTCAATACAATAACTTTTCAATTTTTATCCAGCCATGCCAATCCATGTCAGTTTTTATCATTTGCTATAGTTTTGGTACATGTGGTACTTTACTTGCTGCTACTAGCCTGCAATGGAATCAGCCCTATGTTCCCTCAGCCCTGTGGGTTGGTTATCAAATAAGTTAGCTATCGATTAAGGTTAGTTTAAGGTAAGCATCAGGTTAAGGTTAGGGTCAGGTAGAGGTTGAGGTTAAGTCAGGTTAAGTTTAGTTAAGTGCAATAAAATAGGGTTGAGGGAACGTCGGACTGAGGGAACATAGACACGCTCCCCCTTCGATTCAGGTAGACACAAGCCACATGTGCCATTTCGAGTGTAAAAATTAAAGGCATACTGAGTAGGATTCCCTCCCCCAAAATAGCATAAATTTATTCAGAAATGTACGACTCAGTCATTACTTATGGCCCATGGGTAGTCTGCGTCGGTGTCAGTGTCTGAAGACAAATTGCCTTCTGCATGTATTTGTTGTTTTTCAAATACATTTCTGGGCGTCCACAATTTTGGCAGTGGGTATGTCAGTTAACTTCTGCAACCAATAGTGTGGCGCACCTAAAATAGTGTGACCGCATTTATCCGATAAAGTTTGAGAGTAATTATCACACTAATAATTTTGGGTTATCGCACACATTTATGTTTGTGTTTAGAAAAAAAACAGAAACAAAGCCCATTCATCCAATGATAATACTGAGGTCCAAGCTAGTTCTCATTGCACTAATGGAGTGAGGGATACTTATTTTTTTTCTTAGGGTAGTAGTGAGACAGAACATTCATGTCCGCTTTAGTTGCTCCGGGGTATTGGTGAGAGAGAGTTCCCATTTCCGCTGTTTCCTCAGAAGTAATCTGGAAGGAAACAAGATGCAACAAGTCCCCATTGCTCCTGTTTTTACCTGCTTTATACGGGTTGGTAGACCAGAGTTGCCAACTTTGGTAACCTTGCTGGAGTGAGATTTTGCGCGCGTGTGCACTTTCAATCTTCTCTCTGCCGTGCACTTAACGTTAGACAGCTAAAGTAAGCTAGCTGGATGTTAACAGAGCATTTATTCATCATGGAGATAAGCGTCCTGCACAAATCAGAGTAATTTAATATGCATCTCCATGGACACACCCACATAAAAGACCCAGTTTTCAAATACTCAGCTGTCTTCTAGAGTCATTCGCTTGGTTTAGCCATTACTATACCAGAAAGACTTTTATGTTCTCCCGTTCATCTCTGTTGCTGTCGCAGTGTTTCGGCGTGAGATTTGCCTTGGTGTCATGAAAGCATGAGACTCATGCTAAATGCGTGAGAGTTGGCATTCCTGTGGTAAACTGTAAATAAACCATAACTATCTACCTTATAAGGCCGGGTTTTATAAATGGTGCTGTCTGCTAAAAGTTCAGTGTTTGGAAAAGGCGTAGGGTGAGTTTTATGAGAGGTTAGACACTGATTCACTAGACAGAGAGACTAAGCTGGGAAGGATGTGCAGCAGGTAAGGGCAATCAAGGATAGAGATGGAAATGCGCTGACAAGTGAGGAGAGTGTGTTGAGAAGGTGGAAGAAGTACTTTGAGGGGCTGATGAATGGTGATGGACAGGTTGACGGACGAGATCAGGCAGGAGTCTCCGTGGACTATGATATTTGCGGATGACAGTGTGATCTGTAGCGAGAGTAGGTTGCAGGTGGAGGAGAGCCTGGAGAGGTGTAGGGATGCACTAGAGAGAAGAGGAATGAAAGTCAGTAGGAGCAAAGTAACGGGGAGTGCAGAAGATAGGTGAAGAAGAGAGTGCAGGCAGGGTGGAGTGGGTGGAGAAGCATGTCAGGAGTGATTTGTGACAGAAGGGTACCAGTAAGAGTTAAAAGGGATGGTTTACAAGATGGTTGTGAGACCAGCTATGTTATATGGTCTGGAGACAGTGGCACTGATGAGAAGACAGGAGGCGGGGCTGGAGGTGGCAGAGTTGAAGATGCTAAGATTTTCATTGGGAGTGATGAAGAAGGACAGGATTAGGAACCAGTATATCAGAGGGACAGCTCAGGTTGGACGGTTTGGAGACAAAGCAAGAGAGGCAAGATTGAGATGGTTTGGACATGTGTGGAGGAGAGATGCTGGGTATATTGGGAGAAGGATGCTGAATATGGAGCTGCCAGGGAAGAGGAAAAGAGGAAGGCCAAAGAGGAGGTTTACGGATGTGGTGAGAGAGGACATGCAGGTGGCTGGTGTGACAGAGGAAGTTGCAGAGGACAGGAAGAAATGGATGATTTGCTGTGACGAGTAGTGATTTTGACATGCATAAAAGACTGAAAGAAAAAAAGTCTGTTTGTCGAAGTTTTCTGTGGCCTGACAGTTCAGTTCACCATGGTAGAGTGTTTATGAAGGCTGCTGCACGCTGTGAATGTTTCAGACATTTATTGTTTACTGAGGCGTTTATAATTAACATGCATTTTTTAAGATTACCAACTGAAGATAGTAAATTGAATTTTGGTTGTTAGTGATACATTTCTGTTTTCTGCTAAAACAAGGTTGAAACTTGTAACATAAGCATTTCCTATGAAACACATTTCAGTGGCCTGGAGAAGCTTAATGTCAAGTTTGGTATATGTAAAAGGACATTGTATACCACATTTGAATTACACTAGATGTGAACGGTAGTCGGGCTGAACAATTTGGGAATATCTAATTCTGATTTTTTTCCCCCCTCCGACCAATATTGTGATCGCGATTTAGTATGCGATTTTTTTTTTCAAGGTTCATTATCTTCTGTATTATCCACTAAACATAGCAATAAATCATTCTGTCATATGACCAACACATCAGTCAACATATAAACCACTCTTTCCTGTATGCCATGCCTGCGTGTTATGATGACATGAGATGAACTGATCCATGAATCGATATGAATGACATCCGTCCGTCCATCCATCCATCCATCCGTTATCCAAACCGCTTATCCTGCTCTCAGGGTCGCGGGGATGCTGCAGCCTATCCCAGCAGTCATGAATGAATATGAATAACATATCTTCATTTAACTATTTATTTGTAAAAAGAAGAACCTTCAGTCACAGTAGAATATTGACTGATTTAACTTTAATGTGTGTTAATTACTAAAGATGTTTATTGAAGATAAAAGTCTATGTAAGTGTGTTTATCACAGAAATAGTAATTGACTGCAGTGAATGTGTGTTTTATTGAAACTGAGAATATTGAATTAAGAGATAGATCTAGTGAACTTAGGGAATGGACTGAACAAAAACTTAAAGAATAGAAATGCATAGGACAGAAATGTGTGGTGTTTTACATGGTTTTGGGTTTAATAATAAAACAACCAGAGAAGCAGTCTGGAGGGAAATGAGACGGTGTGTCCTCGTTGCTCCGGTTGTACCTGCTTGATACGGGTTACATTTGTGTAAATGTGGTACTCATCCCTGGGACCCGTAACAACAGCACCGCTTATGAGGGTGGAATTTATTTTTTTCCTCCCTAATTGTACCTGGCCAATCACCCCTCTCTCCGAGCTGTCCCAGTCGCTGCTCCACCCCCTCTGCTGATCCAGGGAGGGTCGCAGACTACCACATGCCTCCTCCGATACATGTGGAGTTGCCAGCCGCTTCTTTTCACCTGACAGTGAGAGTTTTCGCCAGGGGGACGTAGTGCATGGGAGGATCACGCTATCCCCCACCTCGAACAGGCACCCTGACCGACCAGAGGAGGCGCTAGTGCAGTGACCAGGACACATTCCCGCATCCAGCTTCCCACCTGCAGACATGCCCAGTTGTGTCTGTAGGGACACCTGACCAAGCCAGAGGTAACACAGGGATTCAAACAGGCGATCCCCGTGTTGGTAGGCAACAGAATAGACCACTATGTTACCCCGGATGCCACAGGGTGGGATTCTTTTAAACTGCAGCATTCAGTAGATGGACTAGATCTATACAGCAGAAATTATACAAAACTGCGGTGGATGGAGCACCTTAAAAACAAAAATGCATACTCTGACACCAGAGTGAATCTGGGGTGGACTTATGTCCACTGGTCGACCACCGAAGGAGTGGATGGAGATGAAAAACGATACGGAGTTGTGAGCTTTGCGTCTTGTTGAGCGAGGAAGGGGGTGCCAACATTTCAAGTTGTGATTAAAAGCCACAAGCGGCAAAATGTTATACAGTATTCCTTTAAATGGTGTAGAAACCACGCCCATTTGCACTGCACCAGGTCGCTTTTTGGCGATTACCCGTTTTCTGTTCTATATTGAGTATTTGAACGCGGAAGAGTTGATGGGGAATAAACTTTGATTCCACCTGTTGTGATTCACTTTTCTCCCACCGTGGTGAAGAAATAAGTGCTTCAGCGTGTGTTACCCTATTAGTGTTTTACCATCACTGGTTAAAGGAGAGCAGTGGGTGGGCGGGGGGTGGGGGGGTGACCTTGGGCAATGGGCCCGCCACCTCCATCTGACTCTTTGTACCCCGCACCCCACCTGTAATTATGTGGGGATTACCCCTTTATACGAGCAGTTTTTACAGCATCCAGAGGGACTTCCTGCTTCCCCCAAAAAAAATCTTCCAATAAAAGGCCACCTCAGCAGTGTCCCAGCAGGGCAACGGCCAATCAGATTCCTTCGCTAGGATTCCAAACTACCTGTGGCCTCATAGGAAAGTTTAAGAACCATTTACAGTTCATGTGACAAATGGAAATAAAAACATAGAAGTGTCTCTGATACACCTGTAATCTGACAAATCACACTGACGTTTAGAGTTTAGTCGAGGTAAACGGCGCAATTGGCGAAGTATTTCGAAAACCTGCATGTCTTTCAACCACCTCCGCCCACAATATATGGGATGTTTTTTCCATCAGTCGGCCCCATAGCACGGCCCGTTTCAATCTTTCATTTGCTTTTTTGGATTGCTGAACCAAGTTTACACACCACATTTGAATTGGGTTCCCCCGAGTGGGACTAGCTTACGCTGGCTATCGGTCAACGCGTGGCTCTTGCTGACCGAATCATTGCCGGGCTTTAAAGTATGGCTGCCGCAGGTCATTGAGTATGTGTAGATTGTCTCAGGTTTCGTTCCAGCTCCGATCATATAGGATCCTGTCCTGCGCCCCCAACACACACACGCACACACACACACACGCACGCACGCGCGCGCGCACACACACACACACACACACACACGCACACACACCTAGAAGTGCACATTGCAGAGGGTGAGAGGGAAAAGGAAAGAACTGTAAAATCAGGCAGGAATTCTGTTTATGGGGCGCCAAGACGCAGCTGCCGCCCGGGCCCGCCGATTGATGACCATATCACCAGAGGCAACGTTTGGGTCCACCGGGCCGGGCGGTGCTGCCAGATGGCCAAGTGCTCCAGCAGAACAAACACACACACACACACACACACACACGAGGAATTTTGATCTGACGTGAGACATACCCGCCGCCTGAGTACAGGAAGATGTACTGTTACACAAATATTTGCATAACGTTTTTTTCTTTTTTAAGGTTGAGAGACAGCTAGAGATGGTAATGTTTACCTTCTGATAGACTCATCAGCGGTTTCTATGTGACAGATCCTGAATTAGCAAGAGCAAAATGTGCGTCTGGGGATGGTTGCGTTGGAGCAGGAGGCTGACAGATCCAGTTATCTAAAGTGATGGGTCTGATATGAAACAGGCGTGTCATACAAAGAAATATGCAAGTGTGAATGGAGTTTTATGTTTTAGACACAGTTTTATACGCTGGGCCCACAGGTGCACACATGTTGCCTCAATCATACAGTAAAACACACACATATACACTTACTTACATGGACACACACACACATCCACTCAGTTGCACAGACACACACCTCATACTGTGCACCAGCCATATAATTTCGCCTGGACTGAGTGTCCAAAGTCTGTCGCACGCGATGTGTCGACCCTCAAGTCACATTTGGAGAGAGTGAGCGAGTGGGGGGGGGGGGGTCAGAGTGTGAGGGGAGGAAAGAGAGAGTGTAGACATAATGTAAAAAGAGAAAGGAAAAAAAAACACCCAATAAGAGATTCTTTCTGGCTCTACCAAACATGGTCACACCCGCCTCAAAGGATCATGGGATCAGCCGAGTCTCGCCGCTTCTGAGCTGCCAACGCTGAAAATGTAATTTCACGGATGTAGATTGAAATCTCTCTTAGAGTGGACAAAATATGGGGAAATCCCACAAAACCCCCGGTTAATTTGAAGAAGAAAAAAAAGGAGCGTCATTGGCTCCGTCTTCTGTCGAAATTCACAGCTTGCGGGGCAAAAATTGAAAACGTCTAAAACAACAATTGGGATGTACGGGTGGCATCAAGGACCAAATTCTATCAATCCCCCCCGAAAAATGCTAAAGTCGGATTGTGCCCAGACGGTGTCCTTGTCCAGCAAAAAATAGTCACAGATGAGAAATGATGAGAAGCACAGACTTTTAAAAGGCCCTGCAAAACCTCTTCTGAATGACACCCGTGAAACGTTACGGTGATCTTCTCGGTGCCATCTGAGAACAATCTGGAGTTCCCTCACCGGAGGAGTCGTCGCTGACCTTAAGAGGAAACAGACCCTCATCCATTTTGACAGAATGAGAGGAGAAGGAATGGGGCCTCAGAAATAAGGCCATATTTATCTCTAATCATCTGCTAATAATATCTTCTTTAAAACTAATGATGACTTCTGGAGGAAATCCAAACACCAGCAGGAGAAATTCTATCATCAAATGTTCAATCAATCAATCAATCAATCAATCAATAAACTGATCTATCTGTCTATCTATCTGTCATCTTGTGTTGAATCTATCTGTATCAGTCTATCAATCTATATATTATGCAATGTTTAATGTATCAGTGAATCAGTCAATCAATCAATCTATCTATTTATCGAGTGCTGAATTTAATAATCAATCTATCAATAATCAATCTATACTTTAATCTATAATCTATACTTTAATAATCAATCTATAAATAATCAATCTATACTGCCTGTATACCCTATATGCTTACAAAAGCATTAGTATGAGTATCACAACAAACGCAACAAACTGTCTGTCAGGTCCTTGATGTCACTCCCTCAGAGGATGATGTACTCGTACTCAAAGACTTCGTCGTGGTCGGGGGGGAATCAGTCTGTCGTTAGAGCGGTCTTCAGTGCCTAAGGAGTGAACTTTGGTGAGAGCCACAGTGGAGTTTTCAGTGTCGATGGTGTACAGAATTCCCTCGTATCGGATCTCAGCCTTTGAAGTGAGGAGTCAAGGGAACCAAACCGTCTTAAGTGTTTCGAAAAGGTAGTCCCATTCGACACAGTCAAATGCCTTGGCTGCATCTAATGACAAGGCAAATGTTGGAGAACTGGAATCGTGAACAGCACATTGTATGTTGACCAGCCTTCTAAGGTTGTCAGATCTGTGGCAATGAGCAATAAAGCCCGCCTGGTCCATGTTGGTGGCCTGGTGGCGCAGTGGTTAGTGCGGTCACCTCACAGCAAGAAGGTCCTGGGTTCGAGCCCCGAGGTAGTCCAACCTTGGGGGTCATCCCGGGTCGTCCTCTGTGTGGAGTTTGCATGTTCTCCCCATGTCTGTGTGGGTTTCCTCCGGGTGCTCCAGTTTCCTCCCACAGTCCAAAGACATGCAAGTCCCAATAACTGCTGGGATAGGCTCCAGGATCCCCACGACCCTGAGAGCAGGATAAGCGGTTTGGATAATGGATGGATGGATAGATGGACTTATTGAACTGTTTGGGGAAAAGAAATATCAGAAATATCAATATCCTCCATGTCAGCGGTTCTTAGACTCGTGAAGTTGGCCCTGAAAAAAATCACTCCTGTCCAAACCCACATCAGTTATTTACAAGCGTTATCGCGGTTTTAAAACACATGTGGTAAATCTTACACCATGACAGCATTTTTCACAAAGATGGGTGGTTTTTGGGCTTTTTCTTCAAGAGTGCAAAAAAGGCAGGGCGTTACCAGCTCTATTCCCACACTGTAAAATCCAATTGGTTTGGTCCATCTGTTTGTTTTATGGTGTGAAGAGGAGGAGGAGTGAAATATCTGTTACCCAGTTATGGCAACACTTGTCTGTCTTATTCTGGCTCTGACTTTATTTGACAGAAAAAACATCTTATGGTTTTCTACTTTGCTCTGCTGTGACTGAAACAAAAGCCTGTTCCCAGATCTAAAGGATACCGCCATTAACACCCCACCAGTAACACCAGTAATGCTCTCCGCTGGTAACGCCTCACACACAAGTAACATTTCATTAGTGAAACTCCAACAGTGTCTGTTCCCAAACAAGTAACACTTAGCAGAGAGACACCAGTGAATACAGAGGGATTTGTTTATCAGGTGTTTGCTGTTGAATCAGTGTTTTAAGATTCAAGATGACTTTATTTGTCCTGAGGGATATTTGTCTTGGACATAAAGGCTGCCACATAAAAATACATACATTATAGTGCAGTAACAGACATAAAGTGCGTAGCACAGACAAGTGCAGACTTAAAGTATATTCTAATACCTGCATCACCACTCCTCATGTCACACCCTCCTTGTGTCCTGAGTTTAGGAGACTTGCTGATAGAGGGATGAAAGAGTTTTTATACCTGTTCAGGTATCTTTTCCTGCATTCAATTGGAACCCTGTAGTGTCTAGCTGGTACTACCATCACAACGGGGCCCTAAGTCACTAGCTAGACTCTTCTCTTCTGTAGTTCCATGTTGATGGAATGACTTACCAAACTCCATTCGATCCGCTGAGTCCCTCTCCACCCCCCCTTTTTTCTCTCTTAATTGTATCTGGCCAGTTACCCCACTCTTCCAAGCCTTCCCGGTCGCTGCTCCACCTCCTCTGTCGATTTGGGGAGGGCTGCAGACTACCACATGCCTCCCCCGATACATGTGGAGTTGCCAGCCGCTTCTTCACCTGACAGTTAGGAGTTTCATCAGGGGGACGTAGCACGTGGAAGGATCACGCTATTGCCCCCAGTTCCCCCTTTTCCCTGAACAGGCGTCCCGACCGACCAGAGGAGGCACCAGTGCAGTGACCAGGACACATACCCACATCCAGCTTCCCACCTGCAGACATGACCAATTGTGTCTGTAGCGATGCCCGACCAAGCCGGAGGTAACATGGGGATTTGATCCGGCGATCCCTGTGTTGATAGGCAATGGAATAGAGCACTACGCTACCTGGATGCCTGCATCCCTCTCCATCTTTATGAAGAAGCTAAAGACCCAGCTCTTTTGCAAACACCTCTGCACGTGATGGACTGCAGGAAAATAAAAATCTGCTTCTATGCGTTCTATGCATTGCCTCTGTGCACTGCCTGTTGGCACCTACGTCCTATCAGACTCGAACTTAGCTTTGTGGCTCTTACCTCATGTTGTTCTTTCCTGCCTCGGTCATTGCTTGTGTTCTGTCAGCTCTCAAATGTATGTTGCTTTGGATAAAAGCGTCTGCTAAATGAAATTGTAATTGTCTACTTGATGAGGGTGGTTTGTATTCTGAATACAGGAAATGAGAGGGGTCAGTGATAATTTTCCTAGCCTGTTTAGCTACTGTCTTCTCAAAGAGCATTTCGAGGGAGGGATGCTCCCTAACCACCATCACTTTCATTGCTGTGTTGAACTGGTCTGTTTTGTTTGTGATTTAACCGAACTGATATGTTACCAGACCAAGCTGAAACTCCGTAACGTAATATACTCTGTATCACAGAACGATCAAATAACTTCATTACCCTCTGTCCAAACCCAAAAACCCTGAGTCTGCACAAAAAGTAGATGCTGCCGGATCCCTGTACATACAGAATTCACATGGACATGCCAAGAGAGATTATACTCAATACGTACACCCAAGTATTTGTAAGAATGAATCTGGGTAAAATGAGCATCATGGATCAGTAGTGGAGAATGATCCCCCCAGATGTTCTGGATCAAAAATCATTACTTCTGTTTTCTTAGTGTTTACAATGAGATGGTGATCATCATGCCAGTGTCTCTATCCGTAAGTCCCAAGATGGCAGTGTCATCAGAAAATTTGACAACAAAGGTGCTGGGATGACTGCTTGTACAATCATTTGTATAGAATGGGATAACTCACCCATCCTTGAGGAACACCTGTGTTGATGACTTTAGACTCAGATAATGTCTGGTTCACTCGGACCTGCTGGGTCCTGTTGGTGAAAAGGGAGTGATACCACCTGATTATATATGGGTTAGCAGACATGTGTCTGAGTTTACTGAGGGGGACGTGTGGCTGCAGGGTATTAAAAGCAGAGCTGACGTCTACAAACAGCAGTCTGACATGGGCCTTGGGGTTTTTGAGGTGTTGCAAAATAAAGTGTATTATGGTTAGTATTGCATCATCAGTGCCACGATTGTCTTTATAGGCCAACTGGTGAGAATCTAGCTGACCATTTATGGTTATTTTAAGCTTCCACACCATCATCTTTTCCAGACACTTCGTTAGAATAGAGTTCAGGGCTACTGGTCTATAGTCTTATATTGGGCTATAGTCATTATTTTTCTGGGGAACAGACTTTGATGGATATAAACCCCAGACACAAGATAACTGTAGTAGATTTTACTTGCAAGTTTATTCTCCTTTTTATTTTCCTTTTTCGCATTCAAACCCATTATTGATTAGTAGTAGTAGTAGTAGTAGAGCGATGCATCTGTTTTATTATTATTATTATCATCAGCCACTTCTCCAGGGTCAGGTCATGGTGACAGCAAGCTAAGTAGGGCACTCCAGACATCCCTCTCCCTAGCAACGCCCTCCAGCTCGTCCTGGGAGATCCCAAGGCATTCCCTGGCCAGATTGGACATGTACTCTCTCCAGCGAGTTCTGGGTCTACCCCGGGGTCTCCTCCCAGTTGGATTTGCCTGGAAAACCTCCAAAGTAAGGCCCCCAGGAGGCATCATGATCAGATGCCTGAACCACTTCATCTGGCTCCTTTAGACGCAAAGGAGCAGCAGCTCTACTCCGAGCTCCCTCTGGATGTCCGAGCTCCTCACCCTATCTCTAAGGCTGAGCCCAGACACCCTACAGAGGAAACTCATTTCAGCCGCTTGTATCCACAATCTCTCCCTTTTGGTTACTACCCAAAGCTCATGACCATAGGCGAGGGTTGGAACGAAGATTGACCGGTAAATTGAGAGCTTTGCCTTCCGGCTCAGCTCCCTCTTCACCACAATGGTCCAGTACAACGTCCGCATTACTGCTGGTGCTGCACCAATCCACCTGTCAATCTCCCGCTCCATCCTACCCTCACTCGTGAACAAGACTTTATTATTTGGATAAGACTTCATTATCAGTTTTATTATTATTACAGTTTGGCTGTCCCTGTCCCAGTGCATCTGACTTAACATAGACAATCTTTACTGCTATTCAGTTGTCCTTAGAGGATTTGGCAACAGTAAGAAAGATAGATACCTATAGATGGATAGGTTGGCGTGTGGACAGACAGACAGACACATACACATGCATCATTGCCATGCATATTGGTTTGCACTGCAGTGGGACAACACACAGTAACATAACAAGAGCAGGAAACAGTCAGTAAGATGTGGTCATAAGACGTGGCAATAGAAACACTGAACACTGTTGTGCATTAAAAGAAAATCGTGCACAATCCAAAAAAAAACAATGTAGTTTGTGGCATGGTGGTAGAACGTAACAAACAGGAAGTACAGTTGTGCAAAAGAGACAATGTGCAACCTAAATAAACTCGTGCAAACATGAGTGGATCTGGGAAATGTTCACGGGTAAAAGTTACGCGTGAGTTGGCGATGTGACTGTCATGGTCATGGCAGACAAGCAAACTGAGCTAAACAGAACTGAGAGAGGGAGAGACTGGCCTGTCCTCATGTAGTTACCCCCCCCACCCCCTCCAACAACCACAACCAGATGCAGAGCCGGGGGTCACGGGGGGTCATTCCCTTTTATTAAAAGAGTTTATTAAAAAATAATAGGCGCTGAGGGTGGGGGCGCAGGGTAAAAAAAAAATCATACTCTAATACTCTCATACACTCCTTCTATTTTCCTCCTCGTTTCGTCTGGCGGCACACGCGCCCATCGCAGGTGCTGACATTGTTTTCACCCCACCGCATCCCCCCACCCTTTTCCTCCTCGTTCCTTTTCTCCCCTTCTTCCTTCGCTCCCTTACTCCCAAATCTACCACACCTTCTCCCAACCTCTCCTCCCTCTCTCCCGGCGCTCGCACTCTCTCTCCTCCTCTCTTATTGTGGACGCCCCCCCCCCTCCATTTTTTCCCTCTTTTTAATGGCAGATATAAAAATGGCTGAACGCCGCGCAGCCTTTGATGAGGAGGGGCATTCCGGGCGTCTCTCGCATGTCTGCGGTGCTTCGCGGTAACCCGACGCCGGTTGAAAGCATTTTCCTGAGAAGAAAGAGAGAGGGAGAGCGAGGCGGCCTATGGTCGGCACGGGGACACCTGCAGCTCTGCCGTAACGGTGATTACAGATGAACGCTGGACATGGCTCAATGTCGGGCCACGGTGTGATAGCGCAGACGCGCGCAAACACACATGCTAACACACACGTGCCAACATGCATATTCACATACACTTAGAGAGACAGGCAGGCGCTAACACAAATACACACAGACACACACATACAAACACACACATGCTAACGCATACATCTGCATCTGCACAAAGCCACAGACTGACACAGGCAAGCACACACACACACACACACACCATATCACATACTTCAAATACACACACACACACACACACACACACACACACACACACACACACACACACACACACACACATCGTACCCATTACCCACTCGGCTGATGTCTGGACTGATGAGAGCAATAAGATGGAAATGAGGACAGCTGCTTCCATAAAACCAGTCATCAATTTGTCCCCATCATTAAAATTGGCTGTAATTGGCCTAATTGCGGTCAATCACGACCGCCAATGGCGCAGAAAAGTACGGGGTATCCCTTTACAAGCACCGCGGCTGTCGGGGGCAGAGCAGACGTCTCTGTTCCAGAACAGCGACTGTCGAGTTTGATGTCTTTCTAATCCTCGCCACAGACTACCTATCAGATCAAAAAGAGGACAGACAGTGCAGTAATGGCCGCCAGGCCGAAACAACCGGTTTAGTCTGTCTCGGAGTACCGCCCCTGGCTGTCAACTACAACTCCCATGATACCACTCAACCGGCATCTGTTTTTTAGTTTACTTTTCCACTTTTAATAGATTCAATGAAGGCCTTGTGGTCAGAACCAACATGATGCACCCCCATGACTCATTTTTACCTCCTAATCCGGTTGTATAAAGTCTACAGGCCGTTTGGTAGGCGGTGTTAGCACGACCATTTCTTTTTGCATCTTTGTGTCCCAAGTGAGCAACCAGCCAAATTGCTGGCCCTTAAAACTTTACATGGCAGATAAACAAAAACACATGTGGTGATGCTGACTCTCAGATGCACTGGAAGGTTCTGTAGAGATGACCCAGACAAAGCAATCAACCAGTAAATCAGTCTATCTATCTATCTATCTATCTATCTATCTATCTATCTATCTATCTATCTATCTATCTATCTATCTATCTATCTATCTATCTATCTATCTGTCTGTCTGTCTGTCTGTCTGTCTCTATATCTATCTCTATATCTATCTATCTAGCTGTCTATCTATCTAGCTAGCTAGCTGTCTGTCTGTCTGTCTGTCTGTCTGTCTGTCTATCTATCTATCTATCTATCTATCTATCTATCTATCTATCTATCTATCTATCTATCTATCTATCTATCTATCTATCTATCTATCTATCTATCTATCTCTCTGTCTGTCTGTCTCTATCTGTCTATCCATCTCTCTGTCTGTCTATCTATCTGTCTATCTTTCTGTCTATCTATCTATCTATCTATGTCTGTCTGTCTGTCTGTCTGTCTGTCTGTCTGTCTGTCTGTCTGTCTGTCTATCTACCTATCTATGTCTGTCTGTCTGTCTGTCTGTCTGTCTGTCTGTCTGTCTGTCTGTCTGTCTGTCTGTCTGTCTGTCTGTCTGTATCTATCTACCTATCTATGTCTGTCTGTCTGTCTGTCTGCCTGCCTGCCTGTCTGTCTGTCTGTCTCTATCTATCTACCTATCTACCTATCTAGGTCTATCTACCTATCTAGGTCTATCTACCTATCTAGGTCTGTCTCTCTCTCTCTCTCTCTATCTATCTATCTATCTATCTATCTATCTATCTATCTATCTATCTGTCTATCTGTCTATCTGTCTATCTGTCTGTCTGTCTGTCTGTCTGTCTGTCTGTCTAGGTTCATATGACACATTAGGTACGTTAGTCTTCAGTGTGATGTATTTTACATGAGTGCAAGGTAAACGTGAGGGTGGAACAGAGTTTGTGGGTCCGTCGGGACGTCAGCTGTCACTCCTAACGGGGGAATGAGCGGCTCCTCAATTCAAAACAAACACACACACTCAGTCTCTCTCTCACTCTCTCTCTCTCACACACACACACATATCAACTGTTGGAAGACTGTGACGGACGGCCGTGACTGACAGCTGAGCATGCTGGGAGGTGGGCGAAGGTTATGTGTGTGTGTGTGTGTGTGTGTGTGTGTGTGTGTGTGTGTGTGTGTGTGTGTGTGTGTGTGTGGGGCACCCAAGGTCGACGGCTCACATGGGTGCACCGCCAGGAATTTCTCTTACGATCGCCTTCCCAAATCGTTTCCAGCCTGCGGCCATCAAATCGCTGTCAGATCACACATTCTCTCCCTCTCTCTCTCTCTGTCTGTGTGTGTGTCGCGCTCTCGCTCTCGCTCTTTCTCTCACTCTCTTTCTCTCTATTCTCTCTTTCTGTGTGTGTGTGTGTCTCTCGCTCTCTCTTTCTGTCTCTCTCTCTTTCTGTCTGTCTCTCTCTTCTCTCCTCTGTCTTTCTGTCTCGTTCTGTCTCTCTCCCTCTCTCTCTTTCTGTCTGAGTCTCTCTCGCGCTCGCTCTCTTTCTGTCTGTGTGTGTGTCGCGCTCTCGCTCTTTCTCTCTATTCTCTCTTTCTGTGTGTGTGTGTGTGTGTGTGTCTCTCTCGCTCTCTCTTTCTGTTTCTCTCTCTTTCTGTCTGTCTCTCTGTTCTCTCCTCCCTCTTTCTGTCTCGTTCTGTCTCTCTCCCTCTCTCTCTTTCTGTCTGAGTCTCTCTCTCGCTCGCTCTCTTTCTGTCTCTCGTTCTGTCTGTCTCTCTCCCTCTCTCTCTTTCTGTCTGTGTCTCTCTCGCTCGCTCTCTTTCTGTCTCTCGCTCTCTCGTTCTCTCTGTTCTCCCTCTTTCTGTCTCTCTGTTCTCTCTCTTTCTGTCTCTGTCCTCTCCGTTCTCTCTTTCTGTGTGTCTGTGTGTCTCTCTTTGTCTCTGTCTCTCTCTGTTCTTTCTTCTCTCTCTTTCTGTCCGTCTCTCTCTCTCCTCCCTCTTTCCGTCTCTTTCTCTGTGTTTTTGTGCCTCTGTCTACTTTTATCTCTCACTCTTTCTCTCATATGCCCCCTTCACTCCTTCTGTCCCTCTCTCTCTCTCTGTTTCTCTCCATCTTTCTCCGTCTTCCCCTCCACTTTGAGGCTAAGCTTACACAAACAGTCAGAGGGCAGTGAGAAGGGGGTAGTCTCTGCGCGCGCATGTGTGTGTGTGTGTGTGTGTGAGAGAGAGTGTGTGTGTGTGTGTGTGTGTGAGAGAGAGAGAGAGCGAGAGAGAGAGAGAGAGAGAGCATGTCAAAACGTAGTACTTCATCTCAAAAGGTCAAACTCTGGGGTGAAAAAAATGGAGCTGTAAATTTACCCCCCCCCAAAGGAAACCGTCTGTATGATTTCATGCATACTTGCGAGCGCTAATCGGGGACTTTGAGGTGGTGGCGAGTTTCATTGGAGAATCAAACAAATTGTGTGAGTAGTTTGATATGGGGGCAGCACGCTGTGTAAAAGCGGCCATGATTTCACGTGTTTATGTCGACGCAGCGATGCCATACGCTCCCTAATCACTCCATTTGCTTTCCTTTGGTGTAATCTTGTTTAATTTGCAGTTGCTTTAGCTGGGCCGGAGAGACCCCAACTTTTCAACCAGAACCAGCGAGGGCAGCACTTCCATCACACGAGCAATATTTACTTCCAGTCCCTCTTAAAATCTGCCCCTTCTCCAAGCAAACGGGTAGAAAATCAACCGCTGCAGTGAGATAAAGTCACTCGTGTAGCCGGTGCGGTTTCACTTGTCGTAAGACATTTCTTGAGTCCTGCGATAACATCTTGAAAAACCGCCACAAGGAAGATGAGATACTGATGTCACCGCGCTCATGGAAACTCTCTGGCGGGGACGAAATGATTTCTGTGAGCTCGCTCAAGAAAAAATACCAGGTTTTAAGATGTGATCGCAGATTAGGCGACTTTGTTAAAACAGGAGATTCTGTGGGCTAAGTGTTCCAGTTAACCGATCTGTTTTGATGAACCTGCGCCGGCGTTCTTCATCTCGGCCCTCAGAACCGTCTCCTCTTCGCCTACGCCACCAGGCAAACAGAGGTGAGGCTGTTCTGGCGGTGGCATCGGGGCGGGAGAGGTCTCTCGCAGGAACCGGGCTTCCCGGTCATGGCTTCTGGTTCCAGCTGCCATGGCCTTTGATGGTTGGCTGAGTTCACTCGGCAAAAACAAAACCCAGGCTCCTCCCACCGGCTTCTCTGGTCCAACGGTGGAAAGAGGCCGGCCGTGTCAGTCGAGGGTGAAAGGAAGAACCGGGCCCCTACAGACCTGGGGACCCTTTTTGTGTGTGTGTGTGTGTGTGTGTGTGTGTGTGTGTGTGTGTGTGTGTGTGTGTGTGTGTGTGTGTGTGTGTGTGTGTGTGTGTGTGTGTGTGAGAATCTTTTATTCATCGGGTGAGAAATCAAACATCTGTTCTTTTTTGGGCTCGTTATTCTCTTGAGAAAAGCAAAAAGCACAGGCAAACTATCTGGGATTAAAGATGCAGTTTCAGAAGAAAAGGTGGAGGTGATATACTCCTCCGTCTCCTCTGTACAAACATTAGAGGTACTATGAAATAAAACATTATTTTCACTCTTGTTACTTCTTTTCATTTGCTTTGTTTTAATGTCACTTTTACCTCATGCTCTTACATTTTTAAACTTTTTGTTGTATTTTTTTCCTGCTTGTGATTATTTTAGAATTTTAATCTGTGTTCTTCCTTATATTGTGAAGCACTTAGCTGCATGTCATGTATATAAGGTGCTATATAAATGACGTTATTATCATTAGGTGGCAGCACGGTTGCCTCACAGCAAGAAGGTTCTGGGTTCGAGTCCTGGGGTAGTCCAACCTTGGGGGGTGGGGGCGTCCTCTGTGTGGAGTTTGCATGTTCTCCCCGTGTCTGTGTGGGTTTCCTCCCACGGTCCAAAGACGTGTAGGTCAGGAGAATCGGCCATACTAAGTTGTCCCCGTGTGTGTGTGTGTGTGGGGGGGAGGGCTGTGATGGCCTGGTGGCTTGTCCACAGTGTCTCCCCGCCTGCCACCCAATGACTGCTGGGGATAAGCACCTTGGGTAATGGATGGATGGATAGATGGATGTTATCATTAGTATTTGCCCTTAATTTGCACTTTAATCATGTGGCTCAGGTCCTGTGCTGTTCCGGTGGCATCTGGACACTGCTTGGCATCCTCCTTTTCATGTTGTTCATAAATTTTATAATTCCATTGTAATTCTGTCGTCCTCTTTCAATGTTGTATTGTGTAAACACAACATCCATTGCACGTTGTCAGTCTTGGGAGAGAGGTCCCTCCTCTGTTGCTTTCCCTGAGGTTTCTTCCTGTTTCCCCTCCCTGTTAAAGCTTTTTTTTTTTAGGGAGTTTTTCCTTATCCGATGAGAGGGTCTAAGGACAGGGTGTTGTGTTGATGTAAAGCCCCTTGAGACAAATGTTTAATTTGTGATATTGGGCTGTAGAGGAAGACAAGTGATCCTCTCCCACCAATTGATCGAGGGGTGCGAAATGCAAAAAGCCCTTAAATTAGCCAGCTAGCATTGTGTGACTGTCTATCAAATCACTTTTTCCATAACAGAAACACAAAAATATGTCAATGACGATGACTGTTTTGTGTTACACACTATACTGAACCATGACACAAGTGAACACAGATGGAAGTGTAGGCGACACAGAACTGAACGTGTCATTGGTCGTGTTTGTGAAAAAGGTCTATTGAAAAGAAACGGAGGAAATCAAGTTAAAGAAGGTGAAGTGTCCCCAAAATGTTGTGGGCAGTGTGTATTGCAACAAAAAGAGACTCTAACAACATAGCACTGATTTTTTTTCAGTTTTTTTTTTTTCTTCCATTTTCCCAATTTCGTTCTGACATTGTCACTCTAAGTCACAATCTGGAAAAACTGAACAGTGGTCAATGGTTTTGATAAATCAATATCAATCAATCAAGTTGCATTTTTCTAGGGCTTATGCAGTAATAAGCTTATGCTTATGCCTATGCTAATGGCCATATTGCGCAATAACGATGTTCATTGTTCAACAAAATATCAGAATTTCTATTATGTTGTATTTTGCCCCAATTTAGAGGAAAGAAATAAAGCCACTTTATTTTTGTCATTGTACAGGTTGCACTTGCAGCGAATTTTGGGGGGTAGCCTGGGGAACCGTTGCCACAGCTGGGACGCAAACCCGTATCTCCCGCACTGCGGACGACAACGTTAAGCACTCGACTAAAGGGTCCGACCCGTTAGCCAAGGGCTAACGTGTCTACTTATCCATGCATGTTACACAATGAATGTGTTCTCTGCATTTGATTTGTCCTATTGTATCGGAGCAGTGGGCAGCTGCAGCATCCAGGGACCAACTCCAGTTCTTCTTTCCATTGCCTTGCTCAGGGGCACAGGCAGGAGTAATTACCCTAACATGCATGTCTTTTTGATGGTGGGAGGAAACCGGAGCACCCGGAGGAAACCCACGCAGACACAGGGAGAACATGCAAACGCCACACGAAAAGGACCTGGGATGGCCTGGGGTTTGAACCCAGGACCTTCTTGCTGTGAGGTAACAATCCTAACCACTCGGCCACCGTGCCGCCTTTGTTGTTGTGATGGGTTAGTGCTAATTTTTTTAACGCTTTACATTAAGTATATGTAAAAAGCATCAGTTAATATGTAATAAGGCCCTTATAAAATGCTTATTAACATTAGCATGTGTTAATAAGGCTATACGTGTTAATAATAGCATCATAAACACGTTTTGCAAACGCTGCAAAACCTGCTTTTTCACACTCCTCTGAGTTTGTCAGTTCAATCTGCATAAAACTTTACACGTAGCATCTAAGGACCCCCATGGTTAGAGGTTATTAAAATCATTTTGATAGTCCACAAAATGCAAAAGTTATGACTTACAACACCTCCAAACAATGACGTCCAGCTGGAAAATAAATTCGACATCCTTGACCTGCGTGGCTTCCCTTCTTTGGCTGGGGAATCTTGGCCTTCTCCTCTATCTCCCCTGCTGTTATGTGGGTCCCACAGCTCCAGCCATGCCTGGGCACTTCTCCCACACCAGGGCTCACTGCTCCATACTGCACTTTACACCAGTGCTGCGAGGGGCTCCTGCCCCCCTCTTTGTCCACCATTCCCCATCAATTTCATCATCGCTTCCTTGTCCCATCTCATTGGGCCGATCCCCACCCCTCCCTCCCCCATCCACATTAGTTATTGGTGACTCCATTATGAGAAACATGAGGAGAAACTCAGTAGTGACCCGCTGCTTTCCTGGTGCCAAAGTTTTGGATAATGTAGAGCAGATGCCAAGTGTTCTTGATAAGCATTTTACTCCAAATATAATCGTCCATGTCGGTTGCAATCATGTCCCAAAACAATATGTTCGAAATACTAAAAGACAACTTCATCCATCTTTTTGATACACTTAAGCCACTTTGATATATTTAAATCCACTTCAAAACCACTTCCTCCCCATAGAAGAAGTGTCGAACAATTTACCAGGATTTGAAGTCTCCACACCTGACTATAGCCCACTTGCCCATTACATGACGTATATTTTATCAATAACTTTAATCTCTCTGGAACCGCCGATCATTTTTTAGGAGAGATGGTCTTCACCCCAACGGCTTGGGTGCTTGCATTTTTACAGCTAATATATTTTACTCTATTTTATTACCACCAGCAAGTGACTGCACCTCACCCACATGCCTGACCGGTCACAGATTACAGCTTCTTCTGTTGGCCACAACCTCCACTCAACCAACTTCCAGACTCACTTGCTCCCCTGTGTGGACTGGCTGTATCATACAATAGGCACTCCGCTCAAGGGATTCCCACTGTGACCAGGTCGAGACACTCTCAAAGAAAGACAAGGGCTGTTAACCACCAAAACCTCAAGTATCCAAAATCAATCCCACCTAAGACTGATCCATTACAATCCCTTAATGTTAAGATTGCCTTGTTTAATGTAAGCTTCAACAAGACTTTTATCTTAAATAATTTTACTACTTGTTTTAATTTGTATTTTTTGTTTTTTCTTTCTCTTTTTTTTTGGTGGCAGAAACTTGGTTGAAGGTTGGTGATTATCGTGAGCTGAGTAAACTGCCCCCCCAAACCATGAGTTTTTCAGCGCGGTTATTGGTCGTGGTGGAGGCCTTGCTGTTGTTTCTAAAAAATTGGCACAAATGCAGCTCCATTACTGTCAACAACTTCTCAAGATTTGAAGTGTTAATGCTGATAATTACGGGGGCCACTCCAGTGGTGTGTCTTGTCATGTATCGACTGCCCCAAGATAAACCCAGTGTTTTTATACGAATTCTCTCAGTTTTTATCATTGGCTATTTAAAATATGATAATATAATCCTGGTTGGTGATTTTAATTTACACATAGATGACACCACAAATTCTACTGCAGTTGAGTTTTTAAATATCGATGAGTCCTTTAATCTGGTTCAACATGTCTCTGGCCCAACTCATAGGTGGGCGGCATGGTGGTCTAGTGGTTAGCACTGTTACCTCACAGCAAGAAGGTCCTGGGTTCGAACTCCAGGCTGTCCCAGGTCCTTTCTGTGTGGAGTTTGCATGTTCTCTCCATGTCTGTGTGGGTTTCTTCCGGGTGCTCCAGTATCCTCCCACCATGAAAGAAAAAAAAAGACGTGCATGTAAGGGTTAATGGTCCTGCCTGTGCCCCTGAGCAAGGCAATGGAAAGAAGAACTGGAGTTGGTCCCTGGGCGGTGCACCACAGCTGCCCACTGCTCCTATACATTAGGATGGAAAACAAATTTCACTGTAACCGAACAACTGCACAATGACAAAATAAAGTGGCTTTCTTCTTCTTCTTCTTCTTCATCTTAATAACCACCAATCAGAACAATTACAGCATCACTAATCAGCTTGACACACCTCCCATTAGTAGTCCCTCTACTTCATCTGCTGCTGACTGTGAGAAATTTCTAATTTTTCTCAAAAAACTCACCAAATTCGGGCAAACATCACCCTTCCAACTTCTCCCATGATTCCCATTGTCCATGTCCTCATTTGCTAGATAGCTTCCTGCTTGTTGATACAGAAACTCTCACTGACACTGTATCACACATAAAACCCTCATCCAGTCATCTGGATATCATTCCAGCTAAATTATTCAGAGAAGTGATGGGTGAAATAGGCCCTAGTCCGCTCCAAATTTTAAACGGCTCCCTTTGCTCTAGATGTGTTCCTCATTATTTTAAAATAGCTTGTATTCAGCCACCGCTAAAAAAGATCTGGCCTTGATCCATCAGTTTTAAAAATTTTAGACCAATCTGAATGTTGCCCTACATTTCCAAAATTCTCAAGAAACCTTGTTTTAGAGTAGCTTCTAGAAGTACTTAAGAACAGAGTTTTTGAGAAATTTCACTCGGGATTTTGCAAGCTACATAGCACCGAAACAGCACTTGCAAGGGTTACAAATGACTTATTAATGGCTACAGACTCTGGACACTGCTCTTTACTGGTGCTGCTTTACTTTAGTGCAGCATTCCACACCATCGATCATGCTACGTTAATTGATAGACTTAAGGATTGGGTGGGCATTTCTGGAATGGCCCTGGAGTGGTTCTCCTCTTATCTTTCAAATAGAAAATTTTATGTCGCAGTTGATTCATTCATCTTTTCAATTGCACACTTAACATGTGGCATACCTCAGGGATCAATTCTTGGGGCAATTCTGTTCTCTTTGTATATGCTACCATTAGGTCATATCATTCGTCACCATAATATCTCATTTCACTGTTAGGCAGATGATATCTCTCCATCAAACCCTCTCAGTGCAACAAGCTGGCCACACTAAAGAGCTGAATAGCGGATGTGAGAGACTGGATGTCACAAAACGTTTTTGCAGTTAAACTCTGATAAAACAGAGATGCTTATCATCAGTCATGCGCACCTCCCTAATCAGTCCAGCCACTCCTTGATCCCCTTATCCCAAATATTAGGGATGCTGCTAAGAACCAGGGTGTTATCTTCGGCAGTGAGCTAAGCTTTGGACAAAAAAAAGAAAAAGAAAGGTACAATTATGTTTCTTCCAGTTCAGGAATATTTCCAAGATCAGAGCAATGTTGTGTTTTAGCAATACAGAGAAAATTATTCATACTTTTATTTCCTCATGCCTGGACTATTGTAACGCCTTGTTTACCTGCCCCAGGGCCAGAGATGTAACGGAACTTCAGATTGTGCAGAACTCTGCAGCCAGACTTCTGACTAACAGCAAACACTCTTCTCACATCTCCCCAGTTTTGGCATCCTTGCACTGGTTACCAATTTCTTTTAGAATTCATTTCAAAACCTTACCTGTGACTTACAAGGCTTTACATTAGCCAGGTGCTGGAGTACATCAGTGAACTCTTAACTCCTTACTGTCCAAAAAGGCCACTTAGATCTGCTGGGTTAGGCATGCTAGCTGTTGCAGAGTCCAGGTTAAGGTCAAAGGGTGATTGAGCGTTTGCTGTACTGGTACCTCAGCTTTGGAACAGTCTTCGAGTTAGTATTTGATCTGCTGACACTGTTTCTACTTTTAAATCCTGTCTTAAAACATGTTTTTACAGACTTGCCTTGAATTATTTTGAAATTTATTTTATATGGTATTTTAATTGCGTGCTTGTATTTTGCTATTCCTGTATTTTTTTCCTGTGCTGTTCTTGTGTTTGTCTTCTGTATTTGTGGTTGTTTTATGCTGTCTTTGGAAAGCACTTTGTGCTCCTTGCTTGAAAAGTGCTCTACAAAAGAAATTATTGTTGTTATTATTATTATTATTATTACAATGGCCTTATTACCTATTAACAAATGCTTGTTGTAGTCTTATTAACACAAAAATGTTAATAAGCATCTTGTAAGGATTATAAGGGTCTTATTACTTATTAACTAACACTTATTACATGCACTTATTGTAAAGCATTATCCTTTTTTCTTGTCATTTATTAATCTCTAACCATCTTGTGTTTATCTGCATTTGTGTGTTATTTAATGTATGTATTTGTATGTTTGAGTGTTTTGTGCAACCACACACACACTATCCTGTTCATGAGGTATGGGTGTACAGAATTGAGGCAATAAAATAAAATGTAGAATTAAAAATAAAACAGTCTGGAAAAGTCCATCTTGAAGGACCTGGGTGGTGCATCTGAAGTCCCGTTGCTGTTCGTGACCTCAGTAACATTATCCTATTGTTGATTCTGTGATAAACTTGGGGTCCATCTGCACCGGCGGCCCCCCACCCGCTGACTGTCAGGGAGAGGCGAAGATGGACATGGTGGGGTCCAAAACTGCACTGGCCCTCCTCCATTCATGGAAATTGAAACCACTCTAGAAAATTTGGATGTCTTCATTTTTTGGGTTTTTTTTTTTTTTTTTTTTTCTGCGACGCTGCTTTCGCAGTTATGAAGACAGCTGGCATTACTTCACCACCAACAGCCTTTCAAGGACAGGGTCGGGAGTGAAATAGGGAGGAATGGAATTGAAATAGATTCTTTAAGGTGGACGGGTCGATGAAGACGTCTCTGTTTCATCTGTCTGCTTTTATCAAGCCAATGTGGCACCGCATCACAACCCATAAAGCACAAAACAGCACTCGAAACACACAGGCGAGGCCAGATCATCTGCCCGACATCCATCCAGACGTTTTATAGAAACACTTCTCTGGCTCCACAGCGGGGATGAGGGAAACTCTTGTGAAACACCCCCAAACACACACACCTCCCACTCTTCCCCCCGTTGACTCTGGGAGAGGCGCTCGACGTTTCCTTGGCACGAGGCACGGAGCACATCCTGCCGTGAGAGCGATTCTCAGCCGGGATGGACGGGCGGACAGACGGACGCCCCCGCCGGGAGAGAGATACAAAGACTCTGAAAGGTTTTAGAGGATGATGAGGCGTTCAGGAGAGATGGGGAGAAGAAAGAGGAGAGAAAGGCGGGGGGAGGAGAGAGGGAGTTGAAAGCGGAGAGGTGAGACCCCCGTAGAAGAGGTGTTAGGGGTTGAATGAGAAGAAAACATGTCCGCTGAGAGAGACAGAAGGGGGGGGGGATGTTGGAAAAAGAAGCAGGACTGGGAGCTGACAGGATGAAAGCAGAGAAGAAGAAATTTCAGAGGAAGGGGTGATGGGGGGGGCTGAATATACAGCGGATTAAAACCACGTGTCTGCCCGAGGTGAGGGCATTGCAAATGCATGAACAACCAAGGGACGAGTTTCGTAATGCGTGCACACCGGAGGCGCCTCGCAATTCGTTCTCATTAATGAAAACGGCTCCGCCGAGCCAATCACCGCCCACAAAAAGTTTTTCCGGGTGACTGGTCTCCTCTTTCCTCAGATAATTGATGATTGAATAGGCAAACAGAGGCCCAGCGCTCTCGCTTTTTGCATCCTATTTTGTTGAATGGTGCTTTTGGTGGGCGTTAACATGGCGAGCAACTTGCAGAACCCCCCCCCCCCAACTATTGTAGTCGAGTGAAGGTCGTGGAAAGCGAACTGGAGTTTAACTGGATCCCTGGGATGTGATGGAGAACCAGGCATTATGTTGCAACGATATGACTTACTTTAGTTTTGTTTTTTTTTATGTGCAAACTTTCTCTCATGAACTTACTCATAAACGGACATTTGGTCTCATGTCTCATGTACCGTCTGTGTAGATTAGATCTGGAGGGTGCAGCCCTTCCAAACATGTCTTAAGTGCCTCTAGAAGTACATGCCATTCATTGTAAGATGTTAAGAATCCTGTGTGTGTGTGTGTGTGTGTGTGTGTGTGTGTGTGTGTGTGTGTGTGTGTGTGTGTGTGTGTGTTGTCTAAGATGAAGCTCATTAGGGCTGTGCTATATGACCAAAATCTCATATCATGATATAGGTCATTCATCTCACGATATGGGTCATTCATATCATGGTAAAGATACATATCACAATATAGGTCATTCGTATCACGGTAATGATACATATCACGATATAGGTCATTCATATCACGATATAGGTCATTTTCTGTAAATTCAATGAATAAATAGTTTATATAACATGACCACATGGAAAGGCCTATTTCTTATTACATTTTGAGTTATATACTTGACAAATAAAAGATACTTACTCATATTTGATTATTTTCCTCCTTTTATTTAGAACCTTTTCGCAAATTTTCAATTAAGCACATAACAAAATATTTATGTCTGGGGTTTATTTTGAGCACTTGACTGCGCTTTTGCACATCTGTAGACTCCGTACTGTTTGCCGTGATTCTTGCGTCGGTGGTAAAAGAGGCTAGTGGTGTTTGAGGCTGTTGTGGGGGATTGGTGCGCCGCAGATTTTGGAAAGTACGGTTTTCTGGTCCGTGTCAGACTTTTCATACCCAAACCATGTCCATACCAGTGGCAGGCTGGTGGCTGGCCAGTACAGGGTGCTGGGGCACCGCCCCCTTCAAATATCAAGAAATGAAAATCTACTTAAACGTCTTAAATATAATGTAGTTGTATAATGCAAATAATTATGAAATAAAAGTGTTTTTCAGTTTGTGAGCGCCTGTCAGCAGCCATTAAATATTGGTTCCAAATGGTATTTGGTTGATTTCTGTCTGAATACATATACTTCGTGGGTGGGCGGGGGACGCAGTTCTAAACTTTTAATTTATTATTGAAACACGTCGTTAACATGTGAGAAAACAATGGCAATCAATGTTTTTTTGGGAAACTGCAAAAAAAGTTGTGTAGTGATATGAACATTTTGTCTTGTGAGGCTGTGTGGGCAGGAGAACACCGATTTCTCTGTCAATATATTACAAAGTTATCTTTTCATTGCTTATACAGCTACATCACCCCTCGGTACTGAAAGCCCAATGAGTTACTTGATACAGGCATCACCGAGACACCTTAACATCGGAGTGGGAGGGCGTGAAGGAGAAGGAAAAGAGAAGAGAGAGGAGACGCAGTGGAAAGACGAGAAGGAAAGAGGGAGGACAGGAGGGAAGAGTGAAAGAGAGAAGAAGACGGAGAAGAAGAAGACGAGGGAATAGGAGAGGGGAGGAGGAGGTGGGAGAAGATAGGGGGTGAGACATGCCATGCTATGGGAAAGTGTTTGGGGGAAACCAAACCAAACCCAATTAAGGGAAAGAAAGGCTGTAAACAAAAGGCTTTGAGAGGCGCAGACAGTTTCCCTGACATGTGCCTTTAGAGAGATGCTGCAGCTAATACCAAGAAGGGGAGAGAGAGAGAGAGAGAGAGAGAGAGAGAGAGAGAGAGAGAGAGAGAGAGAGAGAGAGAGAGATCAAGGGAAAAGATGGACATAAAAGTGGGCAAGGAAGAGTGAGGGTGGGCGACAAGACAAAAACAGAGAGAGAGAGCGAGAGAGAGCGAGCAAGCAACGAACTGGAATGCAACAGAGGTCTGAGTTCTGTGGGGCAAACACTCAAACCGCCCTTTGAAGTGTTTTGTGTGTGTGTGTGTGTGTGTGCGTGTGTGTGTGTGTGTGTGTGTGTGTGTGTCGGGGTTGAGTGATGAAGGAGCTGAAGGAGGGTGTGGACCAAAATGCAAATGACATGTTAAAATGCCAATTCATTCGTCATACGATTTCCCATCATGCACCGCGCAGTCTGGCCTTCAGTACCGCGCGTCTCCTAGACACAAACGGGAGGAAGTCGCGGGACCGATTCGTCCGAGTAGTTCATGGTACGCTGCAAAAGGCGAACGCCACATATCGGGCTCCACATTTCTCGGGTTTCCTGCATCCCACATTGTGCGCCGTGTCGTTAAACCCCCGAGAGGAATATACGCGGGATGGTCTGCTTGTGATTTAGCACTTAAGTGGATGTATAGATACTATATGGCCAGGTCCATTTGCTTCCACACTTAATCAGCGACGAGTGGGTACAGCGCCTGCGACTCGTGTGTCCTGGTTTGAAATGTGGATTGAATTGTCCGGATGGTAAACAGTAGAGAGCAGCGGGGCGTTTTGCAGCGGTCCGTTTCTGTGGCACCGCTCGCCGGCCGTGTCAACACAGGAAACAGCAACACACTTTTTCAAATTCAGACGCAAACCCTTTGATGCGGGTCCGCCCCTCTGTCTCTCTTTCTGTCTCTCTTTCATTCTCTTTCTTCTTCTTCTTCTTCTTCTCTCAGCCACCGCCATTGTGTGCCCCCTCACAGTTTATCGTGGACAAAAGCACACACCAAACACACACACACACAAACACACATTTTAAAAACAAGCACATATATGCGCGCGCGCACACACACAAACACAACTCCTTCCTTGGATCTGTGTCTGATTCTGGCATGAAATTGATTTCGGAGACCCCCTATACACACACACACACACACACACACACACACACACACACACACACACACACACACACACACACACACACTCTCTCCTCACTTCTATGGCTAGACCGTTACAGTGCCAGCTTGAGAAAGAACTTCACACACACATACACACACACACACACATACCCCTCCTCGTCCAGCCTCCATCCCACAATCCCTCAGTGTCATGCCCTCCCGCAGCCCACTTTCTCCTGTCAATGTATTCCTCTCTGGCTCGCTCGCCCGATGCCTGCATCTCCTCCCTGGTCTCCAAAGCACAGAACCATTCTGGGTTTTACGACAGCGACCTAAATAAGTGCCGGCGCTGGTCCACTATCATCACATCTTAATTTTTTCCCCTAAAGTTAGTTTTTTTGAATCTGTATTAGACAAACGGGGCCGAGAGAGAGAGAGAGAGAGAGAGAGAGAGAGAGAGAGACATGGAGCCTTAAATCACACTTACAGGCTCAGGCGGCTTTACATTAACAAAAACAGCAAATAGGTAGATGGATGACCCTCTCTATCTTTTATTCCTTCAATTTGGATGATGAAAGACGCACCAAAAAACCTTACCGGGTGGCGTAGCGGTCTATTCTGTTGCCTACCAACACAGGAATTGCTTGTTCGAATCCCCATGTTACCGCAATGACAATGGAAGGCAATGGAATAGACCGCCACGCCACCCGGATGCCCAACTTGTCATTGTATTCTTACAACAAGTTTGTTCTCTGCCTTTAGCCCATCCTATTGTAGGGGAGCAGTGTGTAGCTTCAGCGCCCGCGGACCAACTCCAGTTCTTTTTCCATTGCCTTGCTCAGGGACACAGCATGCATAACCCTAACACGCAGACATGGGGAGAACATGCAAACTCCACACAGAAAGGACCTGGGACGGCCTGAGGTTCGAACCCAGGACCTTCTTGCTGTGAGGCAAAGTGCTAACCGCTAACCACTGGGCCAGTGGTTCCGTGATCAGAATGGAGTTTTTTTGTTTTTGGAATTTTCCAAAGTCAATGCCCACTTTCTCAGTGATCGGACAGGCGTGTGACGTTTTCAAGGGGTTTGCCAATTCTGTATGTTTTTCATACAACTACTTTGCTATCATATTGACCGCCCACCATAAACAACTTTGAGAAAGACACTCTTGATCTGCATTTGTTTGACTTTGTGCATCATGTTTACGAAGACTTCCTTTTTTAATAATCACAGCCCTTTCCACGATGGGCAACTTCTTGCCCCTCCCTCCATTTTAGCCATTCAGAAAAGGTGTGAACTGCCAGATATGGTCAGATGATTGGTAGTAGGAACTAGTTCGTTTAAAGTATGAACAGCACTCAAAGGGAAAATTCACCGATTTTCAGCTTTAATTATCTTCATCTATCTCCAGCGGGGATAGCTTATGAGAAACACGTGCAGATGTTCCACATTCATTCTGTATCTCTTAAGACAGCATTGACATAGAGTCCATCCATTCATCCATTATCCATTCATCCATTATCCAAACCGCTTATCCTGCTCCCAGGGTCGCGGGGATGCTGGAGCCTATGCCAGCAGTCATTGGGCGGCAGGTGGGGAGACACCCTGGACAGGCTGGCTGCCAGGTCATCACAGGGCCGACACACACACACACTCACACTCACACCTAGGGACAATTTAGTATGGCCAATTCACCTGACCTACATGTCTTTGGACTGTGGGAGGAAACCGGAGCACCTGGCGGAAACCCATGCAGACACGGGGAGAACATGCAAACTCCACACAGAGGACGACCTGGGATGACCCCTCAAGGTTGGACTACCCTGGGGCTCGAACCCAGGACCTTCTTGCTGTGAGGCAGCTGCACTAATCACCGTGCCACCAATTTTGCGACAACACAGCTTAAACATGGATTGGTTAATACTTTACAAGTCAGCATGAACTTATCGTGTTTAGGCCTGCTTTCATGAAAGTATTTGAAATTTGAACTAGTTGGTTAGATCATATTGCATCTGTATCCTGCAAATATTTTATCTCAAAAGCCACAATATTCTAAGCAACAGGAAGAACCTGCTTGATTTTTTTTTATTAATTCTAAATGCAAATCACAATCAAATCATGGGAGTCCAACATTTGGTAAGTTTTGACTCAGTTTGTCAGTTCCTTTCAAGCCAAATGAGTCTTGCCATGTTCCTGATAAACTTCAAGATCATCATTTCACTATTGTAAATCTAACTATTCCACCCACAACCACCATCAAACTCTGACCCCTCCAACCTTTCCCCAGCGTTTTTTTTTCTTCCTCCCATTCCATATTCCCTCATTTCCTTACTCTGTTTAGCAGCGCATGAATGGCTTACTGGACTCACTGAAAGCGAATGCATATGGATTCTGATCCATAAAGGAGAGGGAGCATTCTATATGCTCCCTGACTCATAATTGTAGATATGGATGCAGTTGGTGCATCTTCAAGGTCATCTCTGGTTTTGCGGTGTTTTATGTGAGCCACCCTGAGCAGTGTGTTCAATGCCATCATTAGGTCTGAGGTGGAAGTGGAAGTCACTGCTTTTCAATGTAGGGGGCTGAGTAAGCCAGGTCACAAAATTGCCTATACTGCCTTGCAGAAACATAATCAAAGAATTTTTTTTTTTATTTCGACCTCTAAAATTTTCTGTTTCCAATTCATAGCTAACAGCTTCCCATATTACAGTAGATGTTTCATGATCCAAAGATAAAGCAAAATTTCTGTCTTTCTGTATTTTTTGTTTTTTTGTATTTTTCCAAGTGGCGTGTCGTGATGTGAGTTGGCAGATGGAAAAACCACAGCCTAGCTTAGTTTGAGGGTTCTAATCTAGAAAAGCGCTATTAAAAAGTGCAATTTGATTGACTTGATTGATTAATCTCCGCCGTGCTCAAAAGACGCCATTCAAAAAACACGTCCTCTTTCTCCTGGCTAAACTATGGACGATTATGCAGACACTTGCAAGCAATGCATTCTGGTATGTGTAGGCGCCGTGGGAGAGACTGAGCAGGAAAATGCCGATTTCTCTGTCAGTATGGGACACAGGTAAGATTTTCTTGCTTCAGTCAACGACATTACCCATGAGTACTGATTGACTGCACGTGCACAAAACCGTCGGCAAAATTTCGCTTTTAGTTTCCTTGGCTCTGTGTTCGCATGGCTTTCCCTTCTGACTTTGTGACCGTTCCCTCCACTCTTACGTACCTTCAGTCTTTCATTTATTACATGGTAAGCTGCCATTTCTTATTCCTTTTTCTGTCTTCTTTAGTGTTTATTATGTATTTGTGTGTGTGTGTACGTGGGGTTCATAGCCATACAAACACGATATGAACGAACATGATCCAGCGCTAACACAGGCTAGCTAAGAACACATAGTGACCTGGCTACATTTAGCATCACGTTCAGGTGGGGGGAATAAAGGTTTGATACAACTGCTAACCATGTTGGGTCTATTATATTCTCTGACCAGTCGCAGAAATACTGACGAATAGGCCTCTATCGACGTGACGCGTTAGCGCCATTAAAAGCTAGCATGGTGTGCGAGCTTTTAATGGCATGCTTAGCAAACCATTAGAACGTTAAGAAACAAAAATAAACAAATAGAATAAACCTAGCATTAGCCAGCATCTGTCGCCACGACAGCAACATGAAAAGGTTTTCGAAATCCCAAAATTGGTTCGAAATAAAAGGGGAAAAGAAAAAAAAAGTGAGAAAAAGTGAGTTGAAAGCGTGGACGTTCAGACGAGGGTGAGACGCTGCGGCTTTTATCACTTTTACTCCCGCTGCGTGCAGCTCCTTCCTAATCCCCACTGACAGAGTTTTCATCATCGGAGGAGGAGGAGGGAGGGATGATGGAGGATCGAGAGGGAGTGGGGATGAAGGTGATGGTGGCGGTGGGGGGTCTCTCTCTCTCCTTCTCTCTCTTTCTCTCTCTCAGTGGTGGTGTGCGCTGGCCGGCCACTGCCCGGGCCACCAAGGCCTCCTTTGTGCCGTTATCACCTGGCGATGAGTGACGGGAACCCCCGGCCTCCAGTCACAGGAGAGGGAGGAGAGAGGAGGAGGAGGAGTAGGGGGGGGGGAAGGAAGGAGAGGAGTAGATTGGAATGTTCCCAGGTGAGAGCGGGAAAGAGAGAAAAAGGAGGAGAAGAAGAAAGAGAGAGGGCGTTGGTGGTGGTGGTGGTGGTGTGTGTGTGTGTGTGTCTCTCTCTCTCTCTCACCTGCACTGGTCTATAACAGGTGCACAGTGACGGAGGAATGTGCTTCGATGTGGCAACTCAAAAGACTGTGCTGTCAATGAAATTGTTTTAAAAAGACTTTGAAATGTTGTGGGAATGTTCAGCATCTCCCAGTTATCTCTCTGGTCCATCTCATAACCCCGTTTCATCAGACAGGCCCCACTTTTAAAACGCGCTGATCTCATTCCAGTGCCAGTTAAGGCACGCTGCGCTGCGTGTTTCTTCTTCTTCTCCTCATGTTGATTTCATGTCTTGAATCGATTATGGCGGTGAACGCGACTTTGTCTCGCGGCCGCCGGAGGCACGGGCGAGCGGACAACGTGATGAATGACGTCGCTGGGACACGGTGACATGTCCGGGTCGCGGCGCAGGGGTCGCAGGGGGAATGCCCAGACGCTACGGTGGGAAGGTAGAGGAGTGGGGTCAAAGGTCGCTCCTCTCTCTCCGCTCAGCTCCCACGCTCCCTCTGCCACTCACGCACCCTGTCTCCTCTATAGCAACCCGAGTCCCACCCCCCCTTATCTCTGCCTCTGTCACCATCTCTGCCACGCAGTTTCTGTCACGCACACACACACATTTACATAGATCGTTGTGTCACATGCATCTTTTTCTCTCGCTCTCTCTCTCTCTCTCTCTCTCTCTCTCTCTCTCTCTCTCTCTCTCTCTCTCTCTCTCTCACACACACACACACACACCAACTTTCACACAGCCACTCATGCACACACCAATACACATTCATATAGCTCTCCATGTCACAGGAATCTCTTTCTTTCACTACCTCTCTCTCTCTCTCTCTCTCTCTCTCTCTCTCTCTCTCTCTCTCTCTCTCTTTCTCTCTCTCTCTCTCTAACAAAAACACACACACGCACACACACATACACAAACACGCGCGCACACACGACACACACACACACACACACACATTCCAAACTAACCCAGCTGCCCCTGCACCTGGGTTGGCGGCTGTCAACACTTTAGTAACTGGCACACAGCTGGGCGTGTCACTATCACCTGGCTCATCTGCCTCTCAGAGAGAGTGAGAGAGAGAGAGAGAGAGAGAGAGAGAGAGAGAGAGAGAGAGAGAGAGAGAGAGAGAGAGAGAGAGAGAGAGAGAGAGAGAGAGAGAGTGGGAGAGGAGCGGGAGAGGGAGAGTGAAAGAGGGGAGAGAGGGGGAGAGTGGGAGAGAGTGAGAGAGGGAGAGTGGGAGAGGGAGAGAGCGGGAGAGGGGGAGAGAGAAGAAGCAGCGGGAGGGGCAGATGGATAACAAGTTGCGATAGAACGACAGAATAAGAAGTAATGAGAGGGTGAGAAAGGACTGGGGGGAAGCTGAGAGAGAGAGAGAGAGAGAGAGAGAGAGAGAGAGAGAGAGAGAGAGAGAGAGAGAGAGAGAGAGAGAGAGAGAGAGAGAGAGAGAGAGAGGAAACAGGAGAGAGACTACTATGTAAGAGAGACAGACAGACAGCAGCAGAGGGAGAGTTTACTTTGTAGCACCAGTTTAAAAGAGGACAATCTGAAACGCAAATATTTAATCTACGATCTCGGAAGGATGGATTTTCCCAGCAGTCGTGTGACGTGAGACCCGGAGGTATGGCGGGACTTTGCTGTGAAAGAGGCTTCAGTGGCAGATTGGTGAAATACCACAACCTGCTCTTCAAAATGTCCAAACTGACAAATTAATAAGTCAAAGCAATGAGGGACCATAAACCACCTTGTCAAAAGGATCACATCAGCCTACCTCCAGGGTGAGGACTACTCTAGATTTATTGTTTGAAGAGTGGGATTAGTGATGTGGCACAGCAGGCAAGGCTCTAGAGACAATGGCCCCCGCCACACACACACACACGCACACACACACCAGCTGTGGAAGTCATGCAGTTTTACACCAACCACTCTTAAATGGCTGTTACATCCCAGGACCCAGATTGAAACTCTCTTCAATATTTTTTAATGTGCCTGTGTGTGTGTGTGTGTGTGTGTGTGTGTGTGTGTGTGTGTGTGTGTGTGTGTGTGTGTGTGTGTGTGTGTGTGTGTGTGTGTGTGTGTGTGTGTTTGTGTGTGTGTGTGTTTGTGTGTACACAAGTTGCACATTAGCTGTGTGTGGCATATGGGCAGGATAGTCTGTGCTACCTGCTAAGTTTAAGGGACATCAAAAGGTAGATTTTATGTTCCCAAACACCCCCTCCACACACACACACACACACACACACACACACACACACCGCCATAAACTATAAATCCCACCCCAAAAGGAGCCATTTATGGGACAATAAGCCAATTTATGGGCTCTCAGAAAATGAAGGCAATTCAGAGGTGTGGGATGAAAGATGACAAGAGCGAGCAGACGTGAGCGAGCGGCTCTGTAACGCTAAACAAACGCTCCCTTCCACAGTGGTGTGAAGAGAGACAGACGGACAGAGAGAGACAGGCAGACAGACAGAGAGAGCGAGACAGGCAGAGAGAGCGAGACAGAGAGACGGAGAGAGGCAGACAGAGAGCGAGGGATGGATGGATGGAGACTGGTATATAAGCAGTCTAGGGAATGACAGGAACGTTGATGAAAATCAACAAATAATACGACTGAGAGAAAATGTAGAAATATTTCTTCCTCTGGTGTTTATTTGTTTTATTTTTTTCTTTGATTACCGCTCTCATACAGGTCCGTGGAATCATTGAAAAACACTGGCAAAAGTTCTGTTTCCCCAAGACGTGGCGTTAAGACCAGACGGGCAGCTGCGTCTCACACTTCGCTCTGACGGACGACCTCTTCCTGCCCCTCGAGGTCACCGGCAAACAAAAAAAAGAAGAAGAATAAGAGAAATAAAGCTGAAGTGAATTCATACATAGAGACAATAGAATTATGATGAAGTGCAACATACACACACATACACACACAGCGGTGTGTGAGTCGGGGTCGCCGGAGTGTGGTGATACCAGACGGCGGCTCGGTCCTCGGGGCGCTCCGAGCAGCCGAGTGGGGAGGAGAGGTTTCTGGCAGGTTGTGTTTGTGTTGTGTGATGGATCTGACAGCTCACGTGAGGCTGTTTCTTCTGTTTGACTCTGTCCGTGTAACCGGGTGAATACAAACCGATGTGTAAATATGTTTGTCTCCCCCCCCCCCTCCCTTTTCTCCCAATTATCCTACTCTTCCGAGCCGTCCCGGTCGCGGCTGCACCCCCCTCTGCCGATCCGGGGAGGGCTGCAGACTACCACAAGCCTCCTCCCATACATGTGGAGTCGCCAGCCGCTGCTTTTCACCTGACCGTGAGGCGTTTCGCCAGGGGGACGTAGCGCGTGGGAGGATCATGCTATTCCCCCCCCCAGTTCCCCGTCCCCACTAAACAGGTGCCCCTGACCAACCAGAGGAGGCGCTAGTGCAAGTGACCAGGACACATACCCACATCCGGCTTCCCCTCCGCAGACACGGCCAGCTGTGTGTGTAGGGACGCCCGACCAAGCCGGAGTTAACACGGGGATTCGATCCGGCGAGCCCCGTGTTGGTAGGCAACAGAATAGACCGCCACGCCTCCCAGACGCCCCTCTCAGGTGTGTGAATATTTTACCCAAACACACACAATGAAACACTGTTTTGATTGACCATTTTGGTCTGTGTCTCACTCTTAATTCAGTTCAAATTAATTCAATACAGCTTGACTCGACTTGATTCAGTTCACTTCAAGTCAGCTTGATTCAGTTCTATTCAGTGAGTTTTATTTGGGGGCGGCACGGTGGCGCAGTGGTTAGCGCCATCGCCTCAGAGCAAGAAGGTCCTGGGTTCGAGCCCCGAGGTAGTCTAACCTTGGTGGGTCATCCCGGTTCGTCCTTTGTGTGGAGTTTGCATGTTCTCCCCGTGTGTGCGTGGGTTTCCTCCGGGGGCGCCGGTTATCTCCCACAATCCAAAGACATGCAGGTCAGGTGAATCGGCTGTACTAAATTGTCCCTAGGAATGAATGGATGTCTGTGTGTGTGTGTGTGTATGTGTGTGTGTGTGTGTGTGTGTGTGTGTGTGTGTGGGCCCTGTGATGGCCTGGTGGCTTGTCCAGGGTGTCTCCCCGCCTGCCGCCTAATGACTGCTGGAACAGGCTCCAGCATCCCCGCCACCCTGAGAGCAGGATAGGTGGTTAAGATAATGGATGGATGGATGGAGTTTTATTGGCTAGATGCACATGTGCGCCACCACATGAATTTCGCGTGTGGAACATCCCATGTGAGCAGCCCTGCGTGTCCAGTTAGCATATAATAAGGGATTTGTATCTGGGAAACAGTGGTTTTGGATCATTGAGTATGGACTGAGTAACTTCATGTGACATAATGTCAGTGAATGTTCTCATTCATCCAGGTCCTGGTTATCCGAAGGAGGTGAATGAGGTGCAACTGGACTTGGTCTATATCTTGGTATGTTGGTATCTTGGTATGTACGTCTTCACGGATACATGTGACATAATGTGCAACAACCTCATCTTAATGTGCACAAAAGTTGCACAATAGATCAACTGATTCTTGAAAGATTCATGAAATTGTACTTTCTCTCTATCTCTCCATCTCTCTATCTCTCCATCTCTCTCTCTCTCACACACACACAGTTTCTCTGTTTTATTCCCCATATACATATACAGAACATTTTCAGACACAAATTGGTGGTTTGGTGATCCGCTTCCATGTTTAATTCCCCTCATCACAGCAGTGCATTGTGGGACTAATCAGGGAGAACCCGTTTTTGACGACTAACGTGATTGGTCGAAACTTGCCGATGCGTAAAAAACAAAAACAAAAAAGGGTTTTGAAAACTTGTTTGTCCTGCATTGACCGAAAGAGCTCAAATGACTCAGCAACCTGCACCATGTCTGGAAAAACGACTGGTTCTCTCTCTCTCGCTATCTGTCTCTCCATCTGTCTCTCATTCTTTGTAGATCTGTCCCTTTCTCTCTCCTCGCTTTCTCCTCCTGTCTCGCTCACTCTCGCGCTTTCTAATTCTCTCCATCTCTCTCCCTCCCTCCATGTCTCCCTCCCTCCTTATGTCTCCCTCTCTCGCTGTCTCTCCCTCATTCTCTCTCACACTGTACCTTTCTCTCCCTCTATTCAGGTTACCCTCCCCCCCGCTTCTCTTTCCTCTTTCCCTCTCCAGCACGTTTTCTCATTCATTCTCTCCGTCTTCCTTACACTCTCTATGTCTTTTTGTCTTTCTCTCACCCTGTTCCTCGCTCTTTCTCTCATTCTCTCACTGTCCCTTTCACTCTCTCCATCCCTGTCCATCTCCCTTACACTCTCTTCCATCCTTGCTCTCTCTCTCTCTCTCTCTCTCTGCTGTGTTCATTGGCTGTAATAGTCTATAATAGGTACTGAGTATCATTAGGGGCCAACCTCTGTGGCTTCTCGCTGCGCTGTAGGCGTCCCGACTGTTTGTTGTCGGCCTTTTATTGGCTTCCAGGGGGGGGGGGTTGTTTGTTGTTCAGTGTAATCTTGGCACGCCAATAACAGGTTTCAATAACAGCAGCTGCTTTCCAATGGTGGTAAAGCATCACACACACACACACACACACACACACACACACACACACACTACCTCCACTACCTCCCTCCTTCGCTGTCGGTTGGAAATACACAGAGAACAGGAAAGCAGCTGCTATGGGTGTTGTAACAGTTCTTTATATTTCTCCTTTCATATTTGTCAGACACGCGCGCACGCACACACACACACACACACACACACACACACACACACACTACCTCCACTACCTCCCTCCTTCGCTGTCGGTTGGAAATACACAGAGAACAGGAAAATAGCTGCTATGGGTGTTGTAACAGTTCTTTATATTTCTCCTTTCATATTTGTCAGACACGCGCGCACGCACACACGCACACACACACACACACACACACACACACAATGTTCAGGTGTATGTACACACAGGTGCACACAAAATGCCTATACTTTCTTACTCTCTTTATCACCCCACCCCACCCCCTCTCTCTCTAAGGAAGTGGTGGAAGTTTGAATTGTAATTCCGTGTCTCAGATGCCGCTTCTTTTTACAAGTTGGTCCACTGCTGAGTCGGTTGGCTGAACCATACTGCCCCTTATAGGGCATAAACTGCCGGTGCATATAAACGAGGCTGAGGTTGGGAGGTGAAGCTAGGGACAAATCCTCGGAGAGCCTTGATTCATTGACTGCTTAATAATAATAATAATAATAATAGTGATAATAATGAAAACTTTGTTTATATAGCACTCTTCAAAACCAGTGTGAGAAATTGCGTTGTACAAAAGATTGATTGATTG
Source organism: Lampris incognitus (assembly GCF_029633865.1). Taxonomy (NCBI): domain Eukaryota; kingdom Metazoa; phylum Chordata; class Actinopteri; order Lampriformes; family Lampridae; genus Lampris; species Lampris incognitus. Next base: position 10,845,680 of record NC_079227.1, read on the forward strand.
ATTGGCTGACTGAATGATGATTGATTGGTTGGTTGATTGAAAATACTAATTTTCATGTTTAACATCATTTTCACATGATGTGCATTTACAATATGGAACAGGCATCTTCATTCATCATCAGTTTTAATTAGCATCATCATATTTTCCCAATTACTGCATGATAATTTTAATGTGCTAAATTGATATTTATTCCTGGAGTGTGAGAGGAATATCCTCTTTCTGAACTGCTGACAGTCTTCAGTTGAAGTACTTTTACTTTCAATGTCTGGGGGGGGGGGGGGGTCTGAAATACCAGGAGTTTATTCTTAGCATCTTTTCTCGCCTGGCTGAAAACTTGGGTGACGTAGTAAAACTTCCCTGTCAATCCACCCCTGACAGCTACCAAACCTACAGCGGCGGCTGGATTCCCTGCAGGTCTGAGAGTCGGTATTCTGAATATTTGAACTGGAAAATCTGTCGGACGAAAGAAGGAAGCGTCGGCCGTCTCTCATCTCGACCGTAAATCATATTCCCACATGGCAAATATAAAGTGATGCTTTTGTGTTCGCTCAAGAAGGATGCTTAAAGTTTGTTCAGCTTGTATTCTGCACATTCCTTACAAACTGTCGGTTTGGACTGATTATACGTGCTGTTGAGTTACAACCACAGAAATGTCTGCGTAAAATTGCGTTCTGCACCAAAAAACATGAATTTGAAGATGGATGACGCTGTTGAAAATATGAGCTTTTATCTTCTCAAAATGTTTTGAGTCAGTACGTGTCGTCTGTTACCATCCATCTTTACGAAGACCTCCGTTCCTGTCCTTCGCATCCGGATAGAAAGGCCTCAATTTCTGGCAGTGCGAGGCCGCCGCATGCAGTGATGTGGGAGGGAGAGAGAGACTACATATTCACTTCATAGGCTTGAATTTTAGCCCTGTGTTCAATATTTCCATTGAAATTTAGAAGAAAAAAATAACTGGCCGTGCTCGCTGTCTTCACCCCGTTCCCTTGTTTGAGAGCCAGCTACTTCATCACAGATATCAAACTTATATTTGACCCCCACCGTGAAACTGAACACATTTTCATTCAGCTGTGAAGATGAAATTAGCAGAGTGGTGTTAAAAAATACTGTGTTTTGGGGGGGGATTGGTTGTGTCAAATGTTTGTTGCTGTCCTGTAATAGCCGTCAAGGGACAAGTTAGAAAATCAGTCAGGAAAATGAGTTCAATAATCCAGTTTACTGGCTTTATTCAGCACATCACATCATAACAAATGTCAGAATTTTCCAAAAAAAAAAAAAACAATTTATACACGTCATTAAAACATCCTTTTGCGTCAGGTCCTCAATAGATTAGAAACACGTTAGACCACAAACCCCCATTCGATGAAGGATTTGTCCCATGAACCTCCAGTCTGACAGATGGTTCATGTCTCTCTACTGTCGGTAGAGGGGTAACGGAAGGGAGGAGGACACTTCAGACCAGAACAGCCATTGAAATACATCAGAGTCCAGTGAGCAAACTGAGGATCTGAACTAATTTTCCCTTCACGGGGATCCTTGGGAATCCCAGTGTGAAGACGCCATACAGCTCAGCACCGTCCTGTATGACGCCGGTGGCCATTTTGAATGAAACAGTCAAAGCTTTGTCTCTCTACGATCCCACGTTTTCTCCATCTTCGTATCGCGCTGTTCTGTTTTCGAACCCTTCACTTGAACCCTCCACTCTCGACCCCCGTGGGAGCTGAATGACGGCACTTGTTCGCCATTACACGTGTAACTGATATGAACCGGCGTGACTCATCCAAAAAGGACACGTCATTTTCCGACATCTTGCTTTAGAGGAGTCCCCCTGGGTCGTGCAGGACTTTTATTTTCCCCTTAATCCTACCAGCTTCGCAACAAAAACACAACTGCACTTCCATCGCCCTTTGGACGGCTTAGACAATTAAGCGTTTGACGGGGCCAGCTGAATTAGCACAGCATCCACCAATGGCAGCTAAAGTGTTGTTTTTCGGTGGACCATTTAACAGCCATTTAGCAATCAATCACACGGCCAACCAATCACATCACCGGAGCCCTGAGTGGCCCGGTACTTGAGTGGCAGGGAGTTCGGTGGTCACGTTTTTGTTTTGTGTTTTTTTGGCCAGTGAAAAATTCCCTAAAGTGCCCCTTCCGAGAAAAGCCTCCTGTTAGTCCAGATCAAAATAAGGCCCGCCGACTTGCGAGCAGTGCTGGAGCGGTCTTACCCGGCAGCTGCATCCTGTAAACCCAGCACTCCATCATTTTAAACTGGGATTACGGGCTAGCGTTTAGCACTTAGTTTTTCAAATTTGTTTTTCTCGGGATTTGGTCTGGAGACAGCGGTGATGGGAGAAACCAAGGAAATGGGGAGAAGAGCTTTAACTTCCACCTCTCTCACACACACACACACACACACACACACACACACACACACACACACACACACACACACACACACACACAAACTTCACAAAATCAAGCCAAGAACATGGTCTGCTTCATGAAGGAAGATGAATCATCAACTCAATCATCAATCATCTCTCTCTCGCTGTCTCTCTCTCTCTCTCTCTCTTTGTGCCTGTCTCTCTCTCTCGCTCTCTCTCTGTAGAAAAGAGAGTCTCCTATGTCAAGTAACCAAATGGGATTATACTGCTCTTTCCAAGCCGCAAATATCTCAAAGGGGAACGGTGAATCACACTAACATTAGCAATTAGCATTAGCAATGATATTACAATAAACAAGGTCTAAGAGGTCACTAGACTCTGAAAACGAAGCCTTCTTCTGATTTCAAGACGACTTAGCAAAATGGTTTCAGCCTGCCTAAATTCACTGCGTTGTTGTTTGTCACTATTGTAGATGTGGAGTGGGAACATCTCGCAACAGTGGTCGTTCTTATGCATTCTTCATTGTTTTAAGTAAAATGAGTGAAATTAAATGAATCCACACCCTGAAACACCTCTGGAGATCCCTGTAATGTTGGGGGTTTAATCAGGGCCGAGCTGGAGATGTAAGGCGCTGTGTAGGAAAAAAAAAGAAAAGAAAAGTTGGGATCCCATGGTTGACATGACAGTATAATCACAGACTTGAGGTCTCGACCTCCCAAAGGCATCCAGAGGTTACCCATGATCCACTCTGATAATAGCCCTCATCACTTAGGCTGTCACCCTCTCTCCTCCGAGGGCCCGGGCTAATATTCGAAGTCAGCCATGCGACGGAGCGGCTACATGGGTAGTAATTCCCCCCTGCTGCCGCTGCCGCCCGGTCCAGTGCCAAACTGTGAGCATAACACAGCGCCAAGGCAACGTTTCTGTTGATGTAAGTGCTCCGATGCTTGACGTGGTCGAACCCGTGCGGGTTGTTTTATGACACAAGCCGTTAGCAGGAACAAAAAGAGACGAAACACTCAGAAGCTCCCGTTCAGCTGCTGGTGCCTATGTTTTCATGTCAAGTAAACAAACTAGAGGAGGAAAATTGAAGTTCCCTGCTTCCCTTTGGATAAATCCACACATTAAAGCAACGGTCAACTGAGATGTCCTAGTTCCCTGATATTGTTCTTTCATTTCATTTGTATGCTCCAAGGAAGAATTTGGTTTTTTTAGATAGTTCAAATCTGTGATCCCCAAACCATCACTACCCAACTCGATCTCCATCGATATTTCAAGTACTTGTGAAACGACGGCCATTAAATATTTGGTTCCTGAGTAATGACCTTCATTAAAAAGCTATCTTCAATCAAAGTCCCCGTGGAAAAGTTCGTTTTGGTCCAGTGGTGCCAGAGGAAGAGGTCAGTTCTCCAAGAAGGTTTTCACTTCCAAGTTTTCTGGGTTGACCAAGAGGTCGCAGGTTTGAAGCAGACAGACTGACACATCTCTGCCAAAAGCTGTAAACATCGACAACACTTGCAGTTCTTCATCATCTGACACTTACTCATCTCCTCTTACAATCATATTTCTATAAGAAGCTTTACACACATTTACACAAATGTCTTGATATGAGTTCACTACGTTACAGGGATTTGAAAACACACAAAAACGTGGTTGACAAAATGCACAAATTACAGCAACGACATGGATGTTATTTGTTGAACATTTCAATCGGTCATTTTGTCTGTTTGGACTCGCTGGGCATCGAGCCCTTTACATTTGTCAGTGGGCCATTTTCTTAGTTGATGTCATAGGTTGAACTTTTAAGAAAAGATGTTTGTGTAAAAAAACCAAGTAATGAATTTTAGACTACAAACATTCTAACAATACAACAAAATGTGCTATATCAACTAAGCAAGTGTTAAAGCTGGTTCTTGATTTTAAAATAGCTGACCAAGTGAAAAAGTATTAACATCTCTACATTTTTTCCCTCACCTGTAGCCCGCCAAATCATCTTCTGGTCAGCTGAGGGATTTTGAGGGGGGAGGATGTTCTGACATTACACAACTAAGTACTTGGGTTTTTTTCCCCCACTCATCCCCAATGATCAGTAATTACAAAACTCAAAGAGAAACTTCTGAACGTGTATGAAGTTGGAGGTATTCTCTGGGAAATTTCTAGAGGAGTGTCTGTTTTAAAGGCCACCCGTCATGAAAATACATTTAAGGTAATAAGATCATTTGAGCTGCAGTACCAACGTCAGCCACTGTGCCACAGTAGTCTCAAAATGAGTCACTTGTCTTCAGCCTTGAGACATTTGACTCTTTGTCGCTTACCACACCCTGATATGGTGACCCCGCCCCCCCAATTTTACTTAGCCAATTACTTTTATTTTCCAAGCCGTCCCGGTCGCTGCTCCACCCCTGCTGAGCCGGGGAGGGCTGCAGACCACCACGTGCCTCCTCCGATACATGTGGCGTCGTCAGCTGCTTCTTTTCACCTGACAGAGGAATTTCGCCAGGGGGACGTAGTGCATGGGAGGATTACGCTATTCCCCCTAGTTCCCCCTCCCACCTGAGCATGGCGCCCCGAACCACCAGAGGGGGCGCTAGTGCAGCGACCAGGACACATACCCACATCCGGCTTCCCACCCACAGACACAGCCAATTGAGTCTGTAGGGACGCCCGACCAAGCCGGAGGTAACACGGGGATTCGAACCGGCGATCCCCGTGTTGGTAGGCAACGGAATAGACCGCCACGCCACCCAGATGCCCCTGTTATGATGATTTTACTCCAATTCCTCTTATTTCGGATTTCCAGCCTGCTCTCTAGTGGCAGTCGGGGCACAGCGCCACCTGTCCAGGTAGATGAGCTCTGCAGGGACACAGCCTGCGGTGGGATGGTTCGTATCCGGCACAGCTGAACAACAGCGGCTCCTGCTGCAGGACGCAGCGACGCCCCCAAGGGCTGTAGGCAGGAAACAGATGGTTGACTTCCTGTCCCATGCTGGAACAACCAAGCCCCAACCTGTTAAAAGAATGTAAGATAAAAACATTGAGTGTTGGGAAATGTAGTCAGCTTTAGTGTGTCTATTGACAAGCCTTGAACCAAAAACTAGTTACGGGATTCAGTGCAAACTCTTTACTTTGTGGTTCAGGACTCATGGTAAATGTATATAACATAATGTTGTATATAGTAAGGTTGTACGTAGTTTTCCCTGTCTTGGGATTTTATTTTTATATCCTTTGGGATTTCCTAATCATTTTTCAGCTATCACTCTGGCTTTATACGTGTTTTGACTGAGGTACCAGTAAAGGGAGTGTGCAAGTCTAAACTTGCAACACAGTTGAGTTGTTCTCGTGTCAAACACATTGCGTTGCATTTTTACCAACAAAATGTGCACAATGAATAAAGTTTGACAGATTTATTGATTAACTTTGTGTTTTATCTGCTGGTTGAAGGATCTCGGCTGTCTGGTTGGCTTGCTCACCTGGTGAAAGCATCAGGGTTGTTGAGATGGTGAAAAAGGGCAGGTTCACACACCAGGGAAGACCGTCTGCACACACTTACACATGAATCGCCCAGGGGGCCCAGGTGAGCCCGCAGAGCGCCCTCTGGTGGCCAGGTAGGAAGGGACGCACTGCAGAAGTTCTGAGTGGAAGTAAGACCAGCAAAAGTCGGTGATAGTAAAGGGTTAATCTGCTCCTCTTTATGCCTTTTCTATACATCTAGTAGACCCCATTGGTACAGTCTCTTTCCGCCTGTTTGCCTTGTGGAGGTCAGAGGTCAGGGTCAGCTACAGAACAGTGCCCTCTGGATCCAGTAAGGAGTAGGTGTCTACTTAAAGGAAACATTATCAAGGTCGGTGCCAACTTTCTGACCTGCTTGTTTGTTTTGTATGTACTTCTATAATTTTCTATTTATTTTTTAGTATTTTGTCTCTTTTCTGAATTGTATTTTCTATCTGTTTTACTGTTTTGTGCATTGTGGTTAAGGTCATTTGTTTTTAAATGTGCTTTACAGATATATTGACCTGGTTCGATTGATTTGAATGTGTCATTCTTTTTATCTACTACTACTACTACTACTACTGTTTTCGGCTGCTCCTGTTAGGGGTCGCCACAGCGGATCATCCATTTCCATCTCTTCCTGTCCTCTGCATCTTCCTCTGTCACGCCAGCCACCTGCATGTCCTCTCTCACCACATCCATAAACCTCCTCTTTGGGGCTAGCCTTTTCCTCTTTCCTGGCAGCTCCATATTCAGCATCCTTCTCCCAATATACCCAGCATCTCTCCTCCGCACATGTCCAAACCATCTCAATCTTGCCTCTCTTGCTTTGTCTCCAAGCCGTCCAACCTGAGCTGTTCCTCTAATGTACTTGTTCCTAATCCTGTCCTCCTTCGTCAATCCCAACGAAAATCTTAACATCTTCAACTCTGCCACCTCCAGCTCCTCCTCCAGTGCCACTGTCTCCAAACCATATAACAAAGCTGGTCTCACAACCATCTTGTAAACCTTCACTTTAACTCTTGCTGGTACCCTTCTGTCGCAAATCACTCCTGACACTCTTCTCCACCCACTCCACCCTGCCTGCACTCTCTCCTTCACCTGTCTTCTGCACTCCCCATTACTTTGGACAGTTGACTCCCAAGTATTTAAACTCATATGCCTTCATCACCTCTACTCCTTCCATCCTCACCGATCCGCTGTCCTCCCTCTCATTCGCTCATAGGTATTCCGTGTCAAAAACAGATCAGCTGTTTGAACTTTTTGTATGTGTGTCACCTGGTAAGTGATGTAGGCTTGAACCCTCTCTAACATTCCCTCACAGGTAAACTCTCGTGGGACGAAGGGCTTCAACTGAGGGAAAAAAACACAAAACAAAAAAAATCTTATTTATTTTGAACGGAAACTGGGGGATTAAACCGTGTACATGTCAGTGTATTATGGTGATTATGCATCGGTCAGTTGAGCTGTTTACCCATGGGGTAAACGGACAGATAGAGACAGACAGAGCAAATAACACGTGCAGATACAGGATAGATTCATAAACGGGAAGCTGACAACGATCTTTGTGCAACTTTATTTTACTAGTGTCAGTAATCTATGTGAGGGAGCATATTATGGGGTGTGCGGATTATTTTTCTGTACTGGACTGTAAACTACCTCTGTGTGTAGAATGGCTCTCACAGCCTGCCGTACAGCCGTTCGGTTGGTGATGTCCACTGTCCACACATAAGGCTTTCCAATGAAGTCCTCCGCATAAGGGTGCTGGGAGGAGATCTGTGATCCAGGACAGATGGTGTGCAAAGAGATGAATTAATTGGGGGAAAAAAAAGCTTGAACAAAAGTAGCTAAGGTTTATCTTACGGACGATGTTTCTGAAAATAAAACATCATATGTATAGCTGTCTCGGTCCCTTTGTCCATAATTCCCGATAGATGGACATGACCTTGGCACACGGCGGTGTCTTTAATAATTCAGTATGGCATATGGCGTACTTGTCTTGTGGTGGGTTTGCCTCTGTAGAAGTCACTGTTGTCTGAGGAGCGTGGTGGGTCAAACCGTGGCTGGAGGAACACGCAGCCAGACGCGATGGCCTCCAGCGGAGCAGGACCTTCATACGGGAAACCCAGACCTACAAACACCTGAGAGAGAACCAGTTTTATTTTATTTTCCCCACAGGTTTTCAGACTCTCCTTTTGTGATAGCATATTTGCGAGGGATGAAAAAAAGACTGAACCTGTATAGTCTGGATCATGTATAGCTGCGGTTCTCAATCAGGTCCTCAGGTACCACCAGTACTGTTGGTTTTCTATTCTACCAGGTAGTTCGTTACATTCACCTGTTGTTCCAGGTCTAAAACATCCCTGATTGGAGGCTGAATGACTGGACCAGCAGGTGGATGTAGTGACCTGCCTGGTAGGATAGAAAACCTGCAGAGCTGATGTATCATGCTACGTTATAGAAACGGAAACTGCCATGAAAATGCTCAAAACGGCAGCAGGTGAATAGAGAATCAACTGGCTCATGGGCCAAACCATTTAAAGCTTCACCAAACTTTTAACTACGTCACCTTTACTATCTTTCGCCTCTTAGATAGAAACTAGCCTCCTTCATAATTTCAAGTCTGGGACTGGGTCCTGGAGCCGTGACTAGAATCGATCCATTGTTCGTTCACTATTCCATACATGAAATGCTCAGCAGGGTACTATACAGGGAGTAATAAATGAGGATTTGGGACAGGATAGAAAGCATCACTCTGTGGCTTCTTCTTGTCTCGACACAACGCATGTGACAGTGAAGAGTACACGAGCAGAGCGGGGAGGAGGCAAAGCACTGCATTGTGGGGGGATTCCCCCCCCCCATTTTCTCCCCAATTGTACCCGGCCAATTACCTCACTCTTCCGAGCCGTCCCGGTCGCTGCTCCACCCTCTGCCGATCCGGGGAGGGCTGCAAACTACCACATGTCTTATCCGATACATGTGGAGTCGCCAGCCGCTTCTTTTCACCTGACAGTGAGGAGTTTCGCCAGGGGGATGTAGCGCATGGGAGGATCACGCTATTCCCCCTAGTTCCCCCTCCCCCACGAGCAGGCACCCCGACCAACCAGAGGAGGCGCTAGTGCAGCGACCAGGACAATACCCACATCCAGCTTCCCACCCGCAGACACGGCCAATTGTGTCTGTAGGGACGCCCGACCAAGCCGGACATAACACAGGGATTCGAATCCCCGGGTTGGTAAGCAACGGATAGACTGCCACGCCACCCGGATGCCCCACATTGTGGTATTTTTAGTTTAAAGCAGTGCACATGTGTTGGAAACTACATTTTCAGTTGCATTGTGGGAATTTTTGAGGGCACTATACTGTATAGTGAATAACGTTTACAGTTAGAATTCGGACACGCAAACAAAATGGAGGAAGGTGAATAAAGCGCACTCTATAGCAAATACGGGGTGATTCTGGACACAGCGCTGGTCTGACCTTGGCTCTACGGAGCAGCTGCAGGAAGCGGTCCTGCCTCAGCAGGCCGTGGTTGATGACGGAGGGCGGCAGGGCGAGGGGGCGACCTGGAGGCTGATAAACTGTGGCGTGGGTCTCCAACTCCTCACTGATCAACTCCACATACCCAGCCTTACCCTGATACACACACACACACACACACACACACACACACACATAAACCCGTACACACAAATACATGAGTACGCGCATCAAAAAATGTATGTTCACATATGCATGCATACATTGACACACACACATACATATATGCATTCATCTCTTAAGTATACACAAATATTTTAATACAAATACATATACAGACGCATAAATGGATACAGTACATATTTACACACATGCACACACCCTCGTGTGCACATGCATATATGGAAATATAGGGAAAGTGAATGAGAGAACAAGGCAAGGACAAAACATGAAAGCATGCACTAACTAGAAATAAATCTTGAAACACTATCCTTGAAATGAACACAAAGAGGAAACACAAAAACAAAGATTATAATTGTGTCGTTTATCTAGCTTACCGCTGCACCGAAGCGGAAGAGAAATGCAGTTTTGAGAACACAGTTCTGTGCACATCCAGGTACACACCAACATGATGTCAATGACCTGTCCTACGTCTGATGCTGGGCCGTTACCTGCCACATGTAGGCCTGCTTGCCGTAGACGACAGCGATGTTGTCTTTCCTGTTCGTGTCCGCTTTCACGTCCTCTTCTCTCGCCTCCTCGCTCACAAATCCCAGGAAGGAGTTGTCGGGCGTGTGAGCTGTGACAGCGCGACACAGAGGGTGGTGAGGCCTCAAACATTAGCCACCTCGCTTCCCACAATGGTTGACATTAACTTTTACAGAAGGTATATTACAAGTAGTCCCCGGGTTACGAACGCCCGACATACCAATGCCAGTGCTTACGAAGCTTCACTTGCACCCCGGAGTTGAAACCCTGGACCTTCTTGGTCGCCTCACGGCAAGAAGGTCCTGGGTTCGAACCCCGGGGCAGTCCAACCTTGGGGGTCGTCCTCTGTGTGGAGTTTGCATCTTATCCCCGTGTCTACGTGGGTTTCCTGCAGGTGCTCCAGTTTCCTCCCACAGTCCAAAGACTGCTGGGATAGGCTCCAGCATCCCGCGACCCAAATTTGGTTAAGCGGCTTGAATAATGGACGGGTGGATGTTTTCAGTTAAACGTTCGTTAGTGATGGCGATGCATCGAAGAAAAGAAAAACGATCACGACCGAAACAAAAGTACAAATAATAAAGTGTTCAGATGGAGGTGAAGCTTCTTATTGCCCCTCCCCCCTCCACTTACCCGGTGAGGCGGGGAGACGAGCCCCGAGCGGGCGGGCTGTCGTTTCTGGCATCAAACGGCCGGCATGACGTCGGTCAGTACCCGGTCCGGGGACAGTGACAGGTGGGGGGTTTGAAATGTAGGAAACGTTTCTTTAATGTTTTTATACCTATACACACATTCTCTCTCAATTATAAACACTGTACTGTATTTACATGTATTATTGTTACTGCAGTATTGTATTTACGATGTTTTAGGTAAAATATATACCATATGCTAAGACAAACATTTGACTAACTGCTAGATGTGGACTGTACGTAACTGTTCCAACTTACATACAAATTCAACATACGAATGGCCTCAAAACAACTCGTTCGTAACCCGGGGACTTCCTGTATTATACATAAAAACCATATTACCACATAAGATAAATACATATATATCACGATGCATAGGAAGTGATACCTTTCTGATTTTACTATAATGCTAAAACTAAACAGTCCTGTGAGTAAACAGTGACATGGAAGAATGGAAGACATTTTATTCATAGATTGATTGATTGACTGATTGATTGATGACTAACGAACGGTAGCCCAAGACACCCTGAAAACCCTTTAAGGACCATCAAACCTTTGTTCTTAAAGAATTATGAAGTTTGGTTGGTATAGGTTCTGACAGGAAGACAGTTTGGTTGGTATAAGTTCTGACAGGAGGACAGTTTGGTTGGTGTAAGTTCTGACAGGGAGACAGTTTGGTTGGTATAAGTTCTGACAGGAGGACAGTGGTTGGTGTAAGTTCTGACAGGAGGACAGTTTGGTTGGTATAAGTTCTGACAGGAGGACAGTTTGGTTGGTATAAGTTCTGACAGGGAGACAGTTTGGTTGGTATAAGTTCTGACAGGAGGACAGTTTGGTTGGTATAAGTTCTGACAGGGAGACAGTTTGGTTGGTATAAGTTCTGACAGGGAGACAGTTTGGTTGGTGTAAGTTCTGACAGGAGGACAGTTTGGTTGGTATAAGTTCTGACAGGAGGACAGTTTGGTTGGTATAAGTTCTGACAGGGAGACAGTTTGGTTGGTATAAGTTCTGACAGGAGGACAGTGGTTGGTGTAAGTTCTGACAGGGAGACAGTTTGGTTGGTATAAGTTCTGACAGGAGGACAGTTTGGTTGGTATAAGTTCTGACAGGAGGACAGTGTGGTTGGTATAAGTTCTGACAGGAGGACAGTTTGGTTGGTATAAGTTCTGACAGGGAGACAGTTTGGTTGGTATAAGTTCTGACAGGGAGACAGTTTGGTTGGTATAAGTTCTGACAGGAGGACAGTTTGGTTGGTATAAGTTCTGACAGGGAGACAGTTTGGTTGGTATAAGTTCTGACAGGAGGACAGTTTGGTTGGTATAAGTTCTGACAGGAGGACAGTGTGGTTGGTATAAGTTCTGACAGGGAGACAGTTTGGTTGGTATAAGTTCTGACAGGAGGACAGTTTGGTTGGTATAAGTTCTGACAGGGAGACAGTTTGGTTGGTATAAGTTCTGACAGGAGGACAGTTTGGTTGGTATAAGTTCTGACAGGAAGACAGTTTGGTTGGTATAAGTTCTGACAGGAAGACAGTTTGGTTGGTATAAGTTCTGACAGGAGGACAGTGTGGTTGGTATAAGTTCTGACAGGGAGACAGTTTGGTTGGTATAAGTTCTGACAGGGAGACAGTTTGGTTGGTATAAGTTCTGACAGGAAGACAGTTTGGTTGGTATAAGTTCTGACAGGAAGACAGTTTGGTTGGTATAAGTTCTGACAGGGAGACAGTTTGGTTGGTATAAGTTCTGACAGGGAGACAGTTTGGTTGGTATAAGTTCTGACAGGGAGACAGTTTGGTTGGTATAAGTTCTGACAGGGAGACAGTTTGGTTGGTATAAGTTATGACAGGGGGACAGTTTGGTTGGTATAAGTTCTGACAGGAGGACAGTTTGGTTGGTATAAGTTATGACAGGGAGACAGTTTGGTTGGTATAAGTTCTGACAGGGAGACAGTTTGGTTGGTATAAGTTCTGACAGGAAGACAGTTTGGTTGGTGTAAGTTCTGACAGGGAGACAGTTTGGTTGGTATAAGTTCTGACAGGTAGACAGTTTGGTTGGTATAAGTTCTGACAGGGAGACAGTTTGGTTGGTATAAGTTCTGACAGGGAGACAGTTTGGTTGGTATAAGTTCTGACAGGGAGACAGTTTGGTTGGTATAAGTTCTGACAGGAAGACAGTTTGGTTGGTATAAGTTCTGACAGGAAGACAGTTTGGTTGGTATAAGTTCTGACAGGGAGACAGTTTGGTTGGTATAAGTTCTGACAGGAAGACAGTTTGGTTGGTATAAGTTCTGACAGGAGGACAGTTTGGTTGGTATAAGTTCTGACAGGAAGACAGTTTGGTTGGTATAAGTTCTGACAGGAGGACAGTTTGGTTGGTATAAGTTCTGACAGGGAGACAGTTTTGTTGGTGTAAGTTCTGACAGGGAGACAGTTTGGTTGGTATAAGTTCTGACAGGGAGACAGTTTGGTTGGTATAAGTTCTGACAGGAAGACAGTTTGGTTGGTATAAGTTCTGACAGGGAGACAGTTTGGTTGGTATAAGTTCTGACAGGAAGACAGTTTGGTTGGTATAAGTTCTGACAGGAAGACAGTTTGGTTGGTATAAGTTCTGACAGGAGGACAGTTTGGTTGGTATAAGTTCTGACAGGGAGACAGTTTTGTTGGTGTAAGTTCTGACAGGGAGACAGTTTGGTTGGTATAAGTTCTGACAGGGAGACAGTTTGGTTGGTATAAGTTCTGACAGGAAGACAGTTTGGTTGGTATAAGTTCTGACAGGGAGACAGTTTGGTTGGTATAAGTTCTGACAGGAGGACAGTTTGGTTGGTATAAGTTCTGACAGGAGGACAGTTTGGTTGGTATAAGTTCTGACAGGGAGACAGTTTGGTTGGTATAAGTTCTGACAGGGAGACAGTTTGGTTGGTATAAGTTCTGACAGGAGGACAGTTTGGTTGGTATAAGTTCTGACAGGAAGACAGTTTGGTTGGTATAAGTTCTGACAGGGAGACAGTTTGGTTGGTATAAGTTCTGACAGGGAGACAAACAGACGGACACACAGATAGACATGTTTCTTCACTCTCGAAAGACAAAAACATTCTCCACAAAAACGAGGGCTTTCCGCCTCCTCTCATGTGGTCTCAACAGGCACAGAGCACATGGCAAAGAATGGGAGCTTCTCTGCTTTGAGGAACGCCAGGGAAAAACAACATTTCCGAGACAGGAAGTGAGCAGAGTGGGACCTGTGGACAGGTGCGGCAGACAGCAGGGGCAGAGACTGCAGGTGAATGACGGCTGAGGACAAACATGTGGTTTTCTTTTCTTGCTTGCGAAGGAGGTGAAGGAGAGGGAGTTCACGTGAAGCCGCCGTTGACGGAGATGAGGAGTGTGATGATGGAGGACGTTTGACTGTGACAGCCTTCATCCCGCCTCCCCCTGACACCACCGAGAGGAAGGTGTGAGAGATGAGTGTTTATTTAAGAGATAAAGGAATGGGGACGATAACAGGGTGTGTGTGTATGACTACTTGTGAGTCAGTGTGTGTGTGTGTGTGTGTGTGTGTGTGTGTCCCAGAATAGGGATACCCCCCCTCATCCCCCCTCATCCCTCCGTACTTTCTCGACATTTTTGTTTGAAAGACCTCATTGAATTCTTCCTTCACACACACTAACAGAATAATTTCCTAACACCACCATGTGTACCGTCTCCTCCTCTCCAACGCCTGTCTAGACACACGACATCCGACATCCACATCTGTCAGATTACCGGTGTGTGTGTGTGTGTGTGTGTGTGTGTGTGTGTGTGTGTGCGCAGTACCACTGAGATGGAAACACGGAGTCAGGGGGATTCATAGGAGAGTTAGTCATGAAGGAAGAGGATGGTTGTTTCTTTTGATCAGTTTGTTAATGTTTGTGGCTGCATCGGTCTCTCTGTCTGTCTCTCTCTCTGTCTGCCTGTCTGTCTCTCTCTCTGTCTGTCTGTCTGTCTGTCTGTCTGTCTCTCGCCCCCCCCCTCAGGTGGGATCATTTACACCTGGCAGACCCCCTCCTCTCTCCCCTCCGCTCTTCAAAACCCGAATCTCAGCAAGCATCACTCGTTTCTCTCTTCGTCCTTTTAGTCTCGCTTTTTTTTTGGTCCTTCTTAGAAACGCTGCTGCATCCTGTCTTTGTGTCTTTGTGTGTCGAGCGTCCCGCTGAGACAAACTGTGTGTCTGAACTCCCTCGTCTGTCGTTAAACTTAGACTTTTTATGGTTGTCCTGCTTGTTCTTATGTTCTCACACTTTCCTTCTTGCTTTCTCCCTTTTTCCTTTTGTTGTCGTGGCATCACAGAACTGTTTTGTCATTGGTTTAATTTGAGCAAGCAAGCAAATTTTTAATTTTAATAGCACTTTTAGAAACACAGTTACACATTGCTTTACACTCAATACACAAAATACGAATAATTGAGAAATATTATTGAGAGATTTCCTTTTTTAACTTATAAAGGCTTTCAGTGTGCTTCAACTATTATTGTGTCTTTATAATAATTCTAATTTCATTAATATGTGTGTTAATATATACATGCCAGGACTTCTGGATGGCGTTGTGAATGACACCGTTGGGAGAGTTACTTTATAAATGTGTTCCGTTACAAATACAGTCATCATCATCCGGCCGAGTATCCTCGGATGGCTCAGGCCCTCTCACGCCACCCGTCTCTATCCTACATAGCAGCTGAAAGATCCTCAGATGGACTTCCTGTGTCGTTGACAAGTTGATGTAATTTCTTGCAGGCCTTCCCACACGTCTTTCCATGTTTGGGTGACCAAAGCAGAGTGTCACTCACAAGTTCTTCCTTGCTCCTCCAGCAATGACCAGCAAATTGAACCCTTCATTCTTGGATAGTGTTTGAGATGGAGGGTATATTGCCATAGAGACACTTCTTTGTAGGGTGCTTCTTCCAGGATACATGTAGTGCAGCACGCAGCATTCTGGTGAAAGCCCCATCAAGTTTGGATTCAAGCAGTTTAGTGGGTGTCCAAGAAGATGATCCATAAGTGAGAACGGACTCAACTGCTGCTTGAAAAAGTTCCCGCTTCAGTTTGTCTGGTAATGTGGACTTCCAGATGATGTTAAGTCCCTCAATGGCACCCCAAGCCTTTCCAATTCGAAGCTGCACATTTCTTTCGGTGGATTCAATGTTGCTTCCCAAGTAAATGAATTCCGAGACAGATTGGATGTTATGACCATCTAATGAGATGATTCCTTCTTGGTTGTAGCTGATGAATTCAGTTTTCCTAGCGTTGATGTGGTGTCCTGTATATTTCGCTGCATTTTCAACACTGCAACAGTGAGGTAGCATGCTCAATGTTGTCAGTGAGAAGGGCAAGATCATCTGCGTGGTCAACATCAGTTAAGGTTTGAGCAGGATGTCGACTGCTTCTCCTGGGCTTCAGTGTAAGGCCAAGCTCCTTGATTGTGTCAGTGGAGGTTCTTAGTACATAGTCGAGACATGGAATAAAAAGAAATGGTGCTAGCTTGCCACCTTGCAACATGCCAGCAGCATATCAAAAAACCGTGTTTCCATCCGGAGAGCGAACTTTTGAGCGCGTGTCTTTGTATAACATCATGATGGCTGTGACAGTTTCTTGCGGAAGGCCGTAAGCTAGCATGATTTTCTCCATTTTGTCACGACGATTGAATCAAAGGCCTTCAAAAAATCGACAAACAACATTACAGCTGGTAGATTGTTTGCCTTTACACCCTCGATGATTCACCTCACTGCCAGTATTTGACCAACTGTTGATCTTTTCTGGCGAAATCCATTCTGATTTTTACAATTACAAATTACCTGTTAAAAAATGTATTCAGTAACTTACTCTTAAGTATCTCAATAATAAAATAATGTAATCTGATTACTTTCAGTTACTCTTGGATTACGTCAATGCCAAATTGAAAAAAACAACAAAAGATATCCATAACATGACTTTTACTTAAGTGCATTTTGTAAGATAACAAAACAATGTGACCTTAGAGAGGACAATGGGGACACCAAGCTTTTAAGCATTAAAACGCAGTGAAAAGGAAAACAAACAATGCTGTTTTAGTTTAATACTACATAGATTAAAGGCACCCACACCCACCCTCTCTTTTAGGCCTGCTACATGAATTAAGATTATCTGCAGTGTTTTTTAATCAACAAATCAGGTGTCAAAAAGAACATCATTAAGGACATTCAGGCAGTAGGCTCATGGATTCAAAATGTAAACATAGATTATGACTATATACACGTCCAACATTGTCCCACACAAACACACTATTTGTCCCACATTTGGTTTGTTGGTATCTGGTCACCCTACATGCAGGCCAGAGTAAAAGAAGGAGCCACAGAGACAAATTTGGGCAGTCCATCAGTTGTCTCCTTTAGCTCAGAAAAATAAGGGACACATCCCTTACCCATCTCAGCTCCCATCACTGCCTACCCAGACCCCATCACCCGCCACCTCAATGGAAAAGGTTGCTTTTTCTTAATAAATAACAATTTCCCTGATTCTATGGATGCACACAGTGTGGTGTTAATAATCATAATGGATTTCATTTATATAGTGCTTTATCTAGATACCCAAAGCACTTCACAGTGAAGGGATAAACTCACCATAATCACCACCAATATGTTGCACCCACCTGGGGTAATGCACGGCAGCTATTATGCACCAACAACAACAACTTAGTTTTGTATAGCGCCTTGCAAAGAACCCAAGGATGCTTTACACTAGATAAGAGCAAAGGGGGGAAAAAAGAGTAAAACAAAGCTCAAAAGACTACAGACCATTGGCCTTAGTAAAAAGGTAGGTTTTCAGTATTCTTAAAATTGTCCAAAGAAGCAGCTTTGTGGATCTCTGCTGGAATAGAGTTCCAAAGAGTGGGGGCTGCCACACTAAAGGCTGTATCCCCAAAAGTCCGCAGACTGGTGTGGGGGGTGAAAAGCCAACTGAACGTTCACCATACATCAGCTTGAGATGGATAGGGAGGCATCATTGAACCAATTACACAGAGTGGCCAGATGGAGAGAGCCAAGTTGGGAATGTTGCCAGGACACCGAGGGACCCCCTACTCTTTGAGATAAGTGTCATGGGATCTTTAATGACCGCACTGAGTCAGGACCTTGGTTTAACGTCTGACCCGAAGGACGGCATCTCCTACAGCACAGCGTCCCCGTCACTGCACTGGGATTTTTTTTAAAATTTTAAATTAGGGCCAGAGGGAAGACTGCCCCCTACTGGCCCACCAACACCACTTCAAGCAGCAATTCAGTTTTCCCAGGGGGTCATCCATCCAAGTACTAGCCACGCTCACACCTGTTTAGCTTTTGTCATTCAGCAGAACCAGGGTGCATCTTGGTGTGGCTGCCAGTGTAGGCTGGACACCTGCCAGTGTAGGCTGGACACCTGCCAGTGTAGGCTGGACACCTGCCTACAGTAAGCAGACCCGTCAGGGTAATATGTCTCTAGAAAACACACAGCCTACAATTCTTCAGTTAAGGGCTTTATTGGCAAACAAAAACAGCACACAAAATCAATGTTTAAACGTTTTTATTTCTTAACAAAATTATATCTGATTTAATAATAAATGTAATTTTAGGACTTAGTCCAAGTTTCCCTGGTACCCCGGGGAAACTGCTCTGGTAAACCATGGCAATGTTCAGGTGACCGGAGAAGGGAGAAATATGGAGGTACTGCCTGCGTTTTCTCCCTTCTATGGTTGTGAGTTTACGAAAAAATCACACACTCTGTATCGGTTCAGCAAGGAATGCATCATTTCCTTCTAAAATACAGGACGATTCCGTATTTTAAGGGATGGGTGGCAAAATAAACAAGCACGAGATTGTCCACACCCACGACGCACCCACCAAGTGTGAAGTGTGAAGGACAGACAGCGACTCCTTCCATTTTAGTTAGATTATTATTATTCCATTGTTATATATACATATTATACATATTACATATACAATATTATTAATATTACATGATTATTATCATTATAGCAGTCAGGCTCCAGCATCCCTGCAACCCTGAGTAAGGATAAGCGGTTTGGATAGTGAATGTGAATTATTATTATAGCAGTAATGCGGATGTTGTACTGGACCATTGTGGTGAAGAGGGAGCTGAGCCGGAAGGCAAAGCTCAAAGCTCTCTCTTGATGCTCTGATGAAGGCCTGTAGCAACAGGCCAAAATGTTAGCATGTCTTGATGGCCAAAATAAATTGGAGGAAATGAGGCACTGTCCCTGTCCTTTTTGAAATTGGTGAGTGCTACCCTACACCCTTGGATGTGGTTCTTTGAACTCTCAATTTACCAGTCAATCTTCGTTCCAGCCCTCACTTATGGTCATGAGCTTTGGGTAGTGACCGAAAGGGTTAGATCGCGGATACAAGCGGCTGAAATGAGTTTCCTCCGTAGGGTGTCTGGGCTCAGCCTTAGAGATAGGGTGAGGAGCTCAGACATCTGGAGAGAGCTCGGCGTAGAGCTGCTGCTCCTTCACATTGAAAGGAGCCGGTTGAGGTGGTTCAGGCATCTGATTAGGATGCCTCCTGGGCGCCTTCCTTTGGAGGTTTTCCGGGCATGTCCAACTGGGAGGAGACCCCGGGGTAGACCCAGATCTTGCTGGAGGGACTACATGTCCAGTCTGGCCCGGGAACATCTTGGGATCCCCCAGGTGGAGCTGGAGGGTGTTGCTGGGGAGAGGGATGTCTGGAGCGCCCTACTTAGCTTGCTGCCACCGCGACCCGACCCCGGAGAAGTGGCTGATGATGAGATGAGATGAGATGAGATGAGATGAGATGAGATGAGATGAGATGAGATGTTATTATTCCAATGAATTTTGAAAAAAAGTTAATATATCAAAGACTAACGAGCACACGTTTAGAAAGGGTTTTTAGGAGCGTTTTTGACGTCCGTCACTTGCACGTCTCACGCAACAGATACGCTTCCAATTTATTAAATGTATTAGTCCACACTGACCCCCCATATTTTTTTATGCGTCGAGTCTATTTTTGTCCCGTTTAGTGAAGCATAATGGAGACAATGTACTCCAGTCTGACCAACTGCCTCACTGAAATTAAATCATGGTAGCAAGCCAACTTCCTCAAACTAAATTGTGATAAATCTGACATGATCATCATTATTCCCAAATCCCTTACCAAAACCACTCACAACTTCTGCCTCACCATGGATAACTCCACTCTGTCTCCCTCCCCACACATCCCCAACCTTGGAATCATTTTTGACAGCAACCTCTCCTTTGAGTACCATGTCAATCAAATCACCAGAACCACCCTTTTCCACCTAAAAAACATGGCTTGTCTCTGCCCATCACTCTCCTTCTCTGCTGCTGAAACCTTGATCCATGCCTTGATCACATCCAGAGTTGACTACTGCAACAGCGTTCTCGACAGCACATCATCCAAAGTCCTAAACAAACTTTGGGCAGAAGTGTTGACTAGCAATGTGGTATCTAAGGCTTTTAAACTAAACAGGGGTGGCCCCTGTGGCATACCGTAAAATCCTGTGGCCCCCTCGCAGGGAAGGGGGCATGGGCCCTTTTGCAATGGATGCCACCAAAATTAACTAAAAAGGACGAATATTACAAGCGCACGCTCACAAGCATGCACACAACAATTATGTGACTTACAGTAAAATGATCAATATGCAGTATGTATTGGAGCTCAGTAAGATAGCTAAGGTAGTAGTTAATGTCATCTTGTGATTACTCAACTTGGAGTAAAACCCATCACACAAACCATGTAACGCTGACCAACATACAGCTCTGTAATAGCAAGCCAAAAACTATCGATACCGTGGCACTGGGTAAAAACAAACTAGCTGCCAAACCAAGGCCGAGAAAGATATTTTGGTTGCCAGCACAGAATGAACAGACAACTCTAAAGGACCAGCCATTCATAAACGCGCGCAGAAAACAGACACACAAATAGGCCTAAGGCTAGGCCAACAGCTTACCCTGTGTTAATTTGATTCCATGATTAATAAATATCCCTAATAGACTCAAATGTATTCTTTCTTACCTTCACCAATGACCAAGACGTCCTGTCCTCCCTGCATTCCTCAGTGCGAAATCCTCGACAAAGTTTGTAAATCCGTCTGGCGAGCGTGCCGGCCTTCACTGCAGAGAACGGCTAGTCCAGCGAGTCTGTCCTGGGACCTTACAACCAGACTTAGATCCATCCAGCCATCATCCAAACCGCTTACCCTGCTCTCAGGGTCGCAGGGATGCTGGAGCCTATCCCAGTAGTCACTGGGCGGCAGGCGGGGAGACACCCTGGAGAGGCCGCCAGGCCATCACAGGGCCACACACACACATTCATACCTAGGGACAATTTAGCATGGCCGATTCACCTGACTTACATGTCTTTGGACTGTGGGAGGAAACCCACGCAGACAGGGGGAGAACATGCAAACTCCACACAGACTACACGACCTGGGACGACCCCCAAAGTTGGACTACCCTGGGGCTCGAACCCAGGACCTTCTTTGCTGTGAACCCAAGTCATGTATGGTCCTCTTCACCGTGGGATCTGTTCAATCCACCAGGAAATCAGCTCTGTGTGATGGACACTGGTCACCGTTTTCTGCATGTGATTTTGTTAGCTCCTCTTGATTAGCGTCATCAGGCTCCGTCTCCATGTCTCCCTGGTGGTCAGGAGGGGTGCAGCTCGTAGCGTTTGTCCCCGTGCTACCTGCATCTGCGTTGGCGTCCCCCGCATTAGTAATCGCTTTTGCAGCCATAAATATAGAAGAAGTTTTTGGTAGTTTTGCTTAATTTTTTTTTCCGTTTCTAATTTGACCATTTTTTCACTCGCTCATTTTGAACTGCTGCTGCAGAATTGCCTTTTCACAGCCAGTGTTTCACGTGATGTCTACACGAGGTTAAAGTTAAAAGTCACTGGGGCAGCTGTCATTGGATAACACAGGCGACCATCTTTTTAAAATCTATTCTTTTTAAAACAATTTTAAGGTTGATGTCACAATAAAGGTTTGCTTCCTGACTTTTTATTTAAAAAAAAAATAGTGAAAAAATATAGACGTTAATTGTTTTTTTTATCCAGCGTTAGGGGCCAGTGGGTGCCTTGCGGGCCCCTCCGCTACACCTCTGATCACAACATCCGTTGCACGTTGTCCGTCTTGGGAGAGAGACCCCTCCTCTGTTGCTCTCCCTGAGGTTTCTTCCTGATAAAGGGTTTTTAGGGAGTTGTTCCTCATCCGATGCGAGGGTCTAAGGACAGGATGTTGTGTTGCTGTAAAGCCCCTTGAGGCAGATTTGTAATTGGTGATTTTGGGCTATACAAATGAAGTTGACTTGACTAGCAACCCGAGTGGGACGGAGCCGCTCGATTTGATATTCGTGCGTCTGTAGCTCGAAAACACACATCTCAAATAATCTAATCGTTGTTCTTTCTTTCTTTCTTTTTCTTTCTTTCTTTCTTTCTTTCTTTCTTTCTTTCTTTCTTTCTTTCTTTCTTTCTTTCTTTCTTTCCCCATCCGGTCTCTCTTTGCATTGGTCCCATCCCTGCTGCCAGCAATCTCTCTCTCTCTCTCTCTCTCTCTCTCTCTCTCTCTCTCTCTCTCTCTCTCTCTCTCTCTCTCTCTCTCTCTCATGTCTTGCATCTCTCTCTCTCATCTGTCTCTCTCCCTCTCTCTCATGTCTTGCATCTCTCTCTCTCCCTCTCTCCCTCTCTCTCATCTCTCTCTTTGTCTCTCTCCCCTCATCACTCTCTCATCTCTCTCACTCTCGCTCGCTCTCTCTCTCCCCCTCATCACTCTCTCTCATCTCTCTCTCTCTCTCTCTCTCTCTCCCCCCCTCTCTCTCATCTCTCTCTCTCCCTCTCTCTCATCTCTCTCTTTGTCTCTCTCTCCCCCTCCCTCTCTCTCATCTCTCTCACTCACTCTCGCTCGCTCTCTCTCTCCCCCTCATCACTCTCTCATCTCTCTCACTCTCGCTCGCTCTCTCTCTCCCCCTCATCACTCTCTCTCATCTCTCTCTCTCTCTCCCCCTCTCTCTCTCATCTCTCTCTTCCCCTCTCTCTCTGTCTGCAGTAAAAATAAACAGCATTCCAGCACTCGTTGTATTCCAGCATGCCTCTGTCTCCCAGCAAGGTGGTGTGTGTGTGTGTGTGTGTGTGTGTGTGTGTGTGTGTGTGTGTTGCTGTGACAGTGCGAGGTGTCAGACTGAAATCTCTGTCTGGGCACAGAGTTTATTTAACCCCGACTATAAATCCCTTCGCTTCGGGGGACGCCTGAGGAGACGTGTGTGAAGGATCATCGCCGTGGCACTCGGCGAGAGATAAAATTGAGTGTGTGTGTGTGTGTGTGTGTGTGTGTGTGTGCGTGTGTGTGTGTACATGAGTGTCTGTCTGACTGGTTGGCGGCCTGTCTCCATTTATGAGTCAGTGTACAACACAACGTTTATGAATCACCGCTGCAGTTCCAACACAAGACCCTGACTCACCTGTTTACAAGCTTATATGAAAGAAACCAATTTTTGTTATGGCAACATTACTCATGAAACACCGTGCCCTGGCATCACACACACACACACACACACACACACACACACGTAGGATGCTGTGCATGCAGACTTACGGAACATGGTCATGTACTGGCGGGGCCGGAGGGCCCAGCTGCCCCACGGCGTGCTGTAGCCACGGCCCCGAGCGTAAGTCCCCAAATTAAAGGCCGGCTCCGTGCCGAACGAGTCCAGGATTCGGAAACGGCACCTGGGGCGGATCAGAAATGGAAAGAGTCGGTGTAATTTGATTTGTAATGAGACCCAGTTCAAAAAGTGAAAATCTATTCGGAGGGTCAAATCGAGCCATGGTGCTAACGTGTAAAAAATATTGTTGATATGATGAGAAGTAATGTGTTTTCCATCTGCAGTTTTGATAGTGTAAACAGTGCTAATGATCCATCCATCCATTATCCGAGCCGCTTATCCCAACCGGGGTCACGGGATGCTGGAGCCTATCCCAGCAGTCATTGGGCGGCAGGCGGGGAGACACTCTGGACAGGCCGCCAGGCCATCACAGGGCCAACACACACACACACACACACACACATTCACACCTAGGGACAATTTAGTACGGCCGATTCACCTGACCTACATGTCTTTGGACTGTGGGAGGAAACCGGAGCACCCGGAGGAAACCCACGCAGACACAGGGAGAACATGCAGACTCCACACAGAGGACGACCCGGGACGACCACCAAGGTTGGACTACCCGGGGTTCGAACCCAGGACCTTCTTACTGAGAGGCACTAACCACTGCGCCAGCGTGCCGCTCAGTGCTAATGATGACTACTGTAAATCCGATCGCATGAGAAGTAAATACGGACCGGGTCAGAGAAACAGAATATGTGTTTGAACACAAATGGAAGAAGATAAATTCACAAAGGAAGGATGTATTTTCAAAAGGGATTAATACTGGTAGTGCTGGAAGGCCGGTCCCATGGCTCCTTGCAAGTGAGCGAGGCCGTGATAGTCTGTATAGATGAGGTCAAAGGTCAGGGGCCTCTGGATTGGACAGCTTCCTCGCCCCGGGGCGGCACCTATCAGGCTGGACCAATCACAACAGAGACATCGGCACAAGTATTTGCTGAAGGGGGTGGGACTACTAGAGTTTGACAGCCAGTCGCCTTGTAACATATTTCCTCAAGGAAGTTTTAAGTTGACAAAAAGAGAAAACGATACTTCTTTGCTTTGGCAGAGGTGGAAAGGTTGATGTGTCAGTTCAAAAATTATGCAGTAAAGGGCAATGGAAACAGGATTTACCAATTTCCTACATTTGCAGTAAATTTAATTCACCTATTTTGGATGATGTTGTCTTGCTGTGCCCCAATTACAGATATATAGATAGTTAAAGGCCCCATCCCAATTCACCCCCTTGGCCCTACCCCTCCATTTTGTGCATGGCCCTATAGGGTGGTAGAAGAAAGCTCCCAGAATGCTTTGTAAACTGAGACAGTGGAACATGGAACATGGCTACTGGTGTGGGGAAAGAAGCCCATAAATGTGTATATCTTCGCAAATAATCTTGCAAAATTTTTAAAATCCATTGCAATATCTTAGTTTAATGTAGACGCAAAGGAATATGTAATTGGATCGTTATTACAAGCATTTCAGAAAAAATACTATTCATGATGTCAATAGAGCTTCGTATATAGAGTGATTTGCGAGTGACAGTACAATTATTTCCATGTCCCATGTATGAAGCTTGAAAAATGATCCAGCAGCTAATTTTCTGCACTTCCCCGCTCAGCTGACATCAGTGCAAGGCATGGACTGTAATTTGCCTTAAAAATCAGTTCTGTTAATTTTATAAAGGAAATTTGTGTGATGATATTTCAACAAACCATCCATCAACAGGGAAATAAAAGCCTCCTATCTACGAGACCGGTCTTTTGAGAGAGCTCTAGCCAGCTAATGAAGCAAGAATTGGTTACCAAAATTGTATTCGATTAATTTTCTGTCAATCAACAAACACAGTTACCATTAATTAACTAGTCATTTCAGCACCATTCAAAACTGACTTAAAGTTAATATGCTCAGAAGTAACTGACTGAAATTAACTCTTACTTATCAAAACATTCCATCAAGTTTGCATAATATTTGGATAGAAACATGTCAATTGATAAAATCTTGTTATGATGTCTCTTAATTTAGTTTAGTCTCCCAGTTTAGTTCAGTCAGTTATTTTCGGCAGTTATTGTCCTCCATAGTTTGAGTCAATCAACCTATTATCTCTATCGTTGTCTGTTGTCTTTCCTGTTTTATTTTGAAGTTCACCTGTCTTGTCATGTCATTTCCTGCCGCTGGTTTTGTCCTCAGGCAGCCCCGTGTTCTCACACCTGTTCCCCCATTCCCTCATTAGCTCTCCAGCTCATATCCTCCCCTGGTTTCCCTGTTCCCCTGCCAGATTGTCTTGTCTTGTATGTACTACAGCCAAGCTACTCGGCGTTTCGTTAACTCTCGTTCTACCAGTCTACCCGTGTTTGAAGTCTTCTGCCTGTCTCCTGAACCTTGTTTCTCTTGCCTGCCCCTTAACGGATCTGTTGGCCTGTTTGGACTGAAAACCCCGGTAACTAGGACTTGAGCTTTGAACCTATTTGGCCTGTCTGCCTGCCCCTTGTCTGGGACGGGTTTCCTGTGTACTGACCCCTGCCTGCCCTGGACCATTAAACTGGGTGTTACTGTAACCTCGCTATCTGTGTGTCGTGCGTTTGGGTTCTTACCAGTCTGTTTCCCTGGGAAACGTAACGTAGCAAATCCAATGAGGAAGCATTGTGGTTCATCTCATTCAGTCTTGAAGTCCACACGTTATATAATATTCTACACAATGTAGTCTAACACATCCTTGTTACAGGAACTCGAAGAAGGTTGAATCAGTTCATCTGGACACAACGTTTATGGACAGATAAGTTTCATCATCATCTAAGTGACTTCATCAGTCTCAACTGACTGCAGGTATCCCCACCCTTATAAACAATACAGTTGCATAACGACCGAAACCAACGATCAGTTTCATATGCAAATAGGCGTGAACATGAACTACAGTTTCAACGGCCATGTGTACTATTCACAGAAGATTTGGGAATAGTTGCAATCACAGCATTGTGAGATGGTGACAGATGTACTCTTAGCTGCCCCCCCCCCGCTTCAGGAACGGTCGTTCCCTCTTAACATAGATGGCCTCTGACTCCCCGTTCAAACCAGCATTCCTCCCTATCAAGGATGTGCACATCCTCATCCTTAAAAGAGTGGCCACTGGCCTGTTGATGTTGTAGACTGTGGAGTCCTGGCCTGATGTGTTAGCTCTTCTGTGTTGTGCCATCCTCTTGGCCAGTGTCTCTTTAGTTTCCCCGATGTGCAAGTCACAACACTTAACAGTGTACACTACATTGCTCTGTTTGTGCCAGGGGACCCGATTCTTGGGGTGGACCAACTTCTGGCACAGCGTGTTTTGGGGTTTGAATGCAACTGACACGCGGTGTTTGGAAAATTCGTGTCTCAACTGTTCCGACACGCCCGCCGCATACGGAATCACCCCTGGTTTACACTTAGGCAGCTGGTGTCCTTCTCCTGTCTTCGATCGGCTGGTGCTGTGTTTGGGCGTCTTCCTGGCTCTGTTTAATGTGGGATTTC
This sequence comes from Lampris incognitus, assembly GCF_029633865.1. NCBI lineage: Eukaryota > Metazoa > Chordata > Actinopteri > Lampriformes > Lampridae > Lampris > Lampris incognitus. The sequence goes on from NC_079227.1 coordinate 10,872,613, forward strand.
TCCCCTTCCCTGGCCACTGTGTTGGTGGGGGCGTTGTCAGCTCGGAGGTACAGCATCCTGATGACTCCTAGTTTGTGCTCCAGTGGATGATGAGAGTCAAACCTTAAGTTCTGATCAGTATGTGTTGGTTTACGGTAAACATCAACAATCAAATGTCCCCCATCACCAATAGCAATTTCACAGTCTAAAAAAGCTAACCTGTAATTTTTCACACCCTCCCTGGTGAACTTGATGTGGTTGTCCACAGAGTTAATGTGGTGGGTGAAATGTGGTACATCCTGAGATTTAATTTGAACCCAGGTATCGTCCACAAATCTGAACCAATGGCTAGGTGGTGTCCCTGGATAGGACATCAGAGCCCTCTTTTCCACTTCCTCCCTATACAAGTTGGCCACTACAGGTGAGACTGGGGAACCCATAGTACACCCATGCTTCTGCCTATAGTACTGCCCCCTGTATGTGAAGTATGTGGACTGAAGACACAGCTTCAGGAGCAGACACGGTCAGTGTTAAGGGTCAGTGTTCTGTCACCATCTTACAGTGCTGTGATTGCAACTCCTCCCAAATCCTCTGTGAGTAGTACACATGGCCGTTGAAACTCTAGTTAATGGTCACAGCAGTTTGCATATGAAACTGGTCATCGGTTTCGGTCATTATGCCACTGTATTGTTTATAAGGGTGGGATACCTGCAGTCAGTTTAGACTGAAGAGGTCACTTAGATGAGTGATGAAACGTTTCTCTCTCAATAAACCTTGTGCCCAGATGAACTGATTCAACTTTCTTTGATTTTCCCACCTGGATTATTGAGCATGCATAAAGACTTATTACAGCAACGTTCTTACAGTCACAAACAAGCTCCATTGTCTACAGTTGGTTTGCTCACTGACTGAATAAATTAAGCATGCTAATGTGGGGGGCCTGTGAATATGCTGGCCTCAATATTTCCTAGGAATCGATAAGGAATAAAATATTCCATATCGACCAATTTATCCATTTCGTGATCTATAGAGAAGACCGGCGGTGTTACCTGTGGAGGCGCTCCTGCGAGGTGCTGAGGGTCACGCGGTGACCCAGGACAGTCAGACAGGTGCCGAGGTCAGCCCACTGTACCAGCTCCCCTAGAGGGCCCCCTGTCTCCACCATGGCCCCGAACCGCTGGCCCTCCACACCAGCCAGGACTCCCGGGTAGAGCAGCACCTACAGTGTGTGTGTGTGTGTGTGTGTGTGTGTGTGTGTTGTGGGAAGGGGAGGGGGTGGCACATGGGAGACGGGAAGGTTTGAAAGGTGAATTCATTTGATATATATTACCAAAACCTTACTGAGCTTTTGAAATTGCCCTCATGTGCCGCAGTAGCCTTGTTTCCATCAAAATGTTGTGCGAGCTTTTGAAAAGTCAGGAAAAAATTGTAAATGCAAATCAGTCCCATTTGATTTATCTGGTTTAAAATGATCTCAGACAGTCTGTCTGCACACAAGATGCAAAAATGCTTCGTCATCAAAATTTCAAAAGAGAATGGCCGGGGTCGACAAAAACTAAAAACATTTTTCTTTTTTTTCTTCTATATCCAGGAGGGCTTTTATTTACAATGGCTTGTCATTTTCATTCAGTTTCTCTTCTTTGTGGTTTCAAAACTTGCATACAAATGGGATTGATGGAAACAACGCTGTTGATTCCCATCTCTGCCCTGCACACTCCTACAAACCTTCACCTTCATCTGCGAGGCGGCGGTGCTGTTTCTCTTCCTCCTCATCCTCCGTCCGGCCTCGGACCATCGCTCAGACATCCTCTCCACTCTGGACCGGATGAACTCCACCGCAGGACCCACGTTGTGGTTGATGGTCTCGTAGAACAGATTCAAACTCATCCCAATCTCTGCCTGCGGACAATTGAGGTTGAAAAACATAAACAGGAAATGATGAAACGGGAATTCAAGCGCCCTCGTTTATTAATCAGTAACATTTCTCTTTTTTTTCCTGTTTTTCTCCCCAGTTGTACCTGCCCAATTACCCCACTCTTCCGAGCCGTCCCAGTCGCTGCTCCACCCCCTCTGCTGATCCGGGGAGGGCTGCAGGCTACCACATGCCTCCTCCCATACATGTGGAGTCGCCAGCTGCTTCTTTTCACCTGACAGTGAGGAGTTTCCCCAGGGGGGCGTAGCACGTGGGAGGGTCACTCTATTCCCCCCAGTCCCCCCTCCCTCTTGAACAGGTACCCCGACCGACCAGAGGAGGCGCTAGTGCAGTGACCAGGACACATACCCACATCCGGCTTCCCAACCACAGATACAGCCAATTGTGTCTGTAGGGACGCCCAACCAAGCCGAAGGTAACACGGGGATTTGAACCGGCGATCACCGTGTTGGTAGGCAATGGTATAGACCACTACCCAGGCACCGAATAATTTTTTTTTTTTTGGCGGAACAGTGGCACAGTGGTTAGCGTTGCCACCTCACAGCAAGAAGGTCCTGGGTTCGATACCCCGGGGTAGTCCAACCTTGGGGGTCATCCCAGGTCGTCCTCTGTGTGGAGTTTGCATGTTCTCCCCGTGTCTGCGGTGGGTTTTTTCCGGGTGCTCCGGTTTCCCCCACCTTCAAAAAGACATGCATGTTAGGGTTAATACTCCTGTCTGTGTCTCTGACCGAGGCACGGCAAGACGACCTGGAGTTGGTCCCTGGGTGCTGCACGGCGGCTGCCCACTGCTCCTAGCTACACAACTAGGGTGGGTTAAATGCAGAGCGTGATTTCCCTACGGGGATCAATAAAGTATCGCAAAATAAAAAAATAACAATAAAATTTGTAAACAGGAACCAGAAATCCTTTTCATTTTTGCCCCAGACCAAAAAAATAAATAAATAATGGAATTGCAGAGGTGTTTCAGAAGCCCTGAAGTAACGACAACCCTTGGGTGGTCATTTTAGTAAGCCAGGTCTCAGACGTGTGTTGTAACTGCACCTTCTCTGTGTGGAGATGAGGTCTCTGATGCCAAGGCAAAGCGGAGTGGTTTCCTCCTGGACGGGGGGGACAGAAGCCCTCTATTTGGCCGAGGTAGGTCAGTATGGAGCAGGTGGTGCCATCCACCCCGTAAAACTCGTAGCAGGGGTCCGACTGCCAGTGGAGCCGCAGGAACTGCCGTGGGTCCAGGATGAGGAGACAAAGACGTGTGAGTAAATGGCGAATGCAAACCCCAGTCAGCCATTGTTCCTTCCTACCCAAATCCCCGATGACATTCACAACTGCAAATACAGCCATCTATAGCGTGCTTTGCTCACTAGTATCTACCACTAACATTTCCATTCCCATTCTTACCTCCACTTTCTCGGCACAGAGAGGATATTCAGGATCCATCGGTACGTCACACTCCTCAGCAGGGACTAAAATGGGTGAGATAACAGCCATTAAAGAACTACAGCGCTGTCGGGGGGGGGGGTGTTGGCCCCTTTCTGGCCCTTCTGTGTGGAGTTTGGGTGGGTTTCCGCCCTCATTTCAAAGTCATGCATGGTGGGTGACCTGGAGCTTCTAAACTGCCCATTGAAATGAATGGTAGTTTGATTGATTTCTGTGTAGGCCCTGTTACAGACTGCTGACCTGTCCAGAGATGCTTGGTGCCTGCTTCTGTCTCTCTATCTATCTATCTATCTATCTATCTATCTATCTATCTATCTATCTATCTATCTATCTATCTATCTATCTATCTATCTATCTATCTATCTATCTATCTATCTATCTATCTATCTATCTATCGATCTCTCTCTCTCTACCGATCTCTCTCTCTCTCTCGCTGTCTCTCTATCTATCTATCTCTCCCCATCTAGCTATCTATCACTCTCTTTCAATCTATCTATCTATCTATTTGTCTATCTATCGATCGATCTGTCCATCTCTCTATCTATCTATCTGTCCATCTATCTATCTATCTGTCCATCTATCGATTGATCGATCGATCTGTCTATCTCTCTCTCTCTGTCTATTGCTCTATCTGTCCTTCTGTCTATAATTCTATCTATACGTCTATCCTTCTGTCTATGATTCTATCTATCTGTCCTTCTGTCTATAATTCTATCTATACATCTATACTTCTGTCTATAATTCTATCTATCTGTCCTTCTGTCTATAATTCTATCTATACATCTATACTTCTCTCTATAATTCTATCTATACATCTATACTTCTGTCTATAATTTTATCTATACATCTATACTTCTGTCTGTAATTTTATCTACCTATCTATGCATCCATACATATACATCTACCATACACCTATACCGCCATCCATTAAAACATACTCCATACACATCACTCTCCCTTACCCTTTAGAGAGAGAGAGAGAGAGAGAGAGAGAGAGAGAGAGAGAGATGTCAAAATGGCAGTATATATAATATATAAGCTATAAGCATTTTGCTGCATGCTTATTCCACGGTCCTGGCTGTAGTAACAATAAGTCCATTGTGGAGTTTAACTGAACACAGGTGATGAAGAACTGTGGATAATAACAGTCATATATAATCTGTGTGCTGAAACAGCAGCCATCAGCAGGACGTATAGTGTTGCCATGCATGTAAGAGGCATGAGACTAGAGTTACTGTGTTCTCAGGGGCCCCTTACCGTAAGACCCCCACCCCCACCCCACCCCACCCGCCAATCTAACACGATGTAGCCAATGTCAATCAACTGGAGTGAACTCACACACACACTCTGTCATACATATGTATGTGTACACACACACACACACACCCACCCATAAACACACACACACACACACCTGACCCACCTGCCTCCTACCAGTGCTTCCCCCTTTACAATGCTAACCCTTGCCAAAAAACACAGTCCTTAACAGTGTAGAACAACCTATTAAAAGAGAGAGATCGAGAGAGAGAGAGAGAGCGAGGGAGAACAGGAGAACTCCTAGTCATGGCCAAGGTGTAAAGGTTTGAACACAGTGATATGCCACAGGGATACGGGGGGGGGAGTACCCAGTTTGGGAAAACAGGGGGGGGGGGTACCCAGTTTGGGAAAACAGGGGTATGAGTGGACAGGCTGGTGAAAGGACTCCTGGGTAATTCAGACCAGAGTTTTATGGGGCTGAGGTAATGTGAGGGGAGAGAGCGGGTGGGCTCCTGAGGAAGAGTGTGTGTTTGTTTGTGTGTGTGATATGAGTGTGTCGTGTGTGTATATATGTGTATATGTGTCTGTGTATATACTATATACATATATATATACATATATATATACATATATATATATATATATATAAAACTTGGTTAAATGAAGCACTCAATGGTAGGGAAAGTGCTCAACATTATATATGTGTGTGTGTGTGTGTGTGTGTGTGTGTGTGTGTATATATACATACATATATATTACATATACATATATACACATTACATATACTACTAAATATACATAATATATATTTTATATGTGTACACATAAAATATATATACATTACATACATCACGTATATACATCTCTCACACACACACACACACACACACACACACATATATATATATATATATATATATATATATATATATATATATATATATATATATGGGTTTCCTCCGGGGGCTCCGGGTTTCCTCCCACAGTCCAAAGACATGCAGGTCAGGTGACTCGGCCATACTAAATTTTCCCTAGGTGTGAATGTGTGTGTGTGTGTGTGTGCGCGTGTGTGTGCGCGTGTGTGTGCGCGTGTGTGTGCGCGTGTGTGTGCGCGTGTGTGTGCGCGTTTGTGTGTGTGTGTGTTGTTCCTGTGATGGCCTGGCAGCCTGTCCAGGGTGTCTCCCCGCCTGCCGCCCAATGACTGCTGGGATAGACTCCAGCATCCCCGTGACCCTGAGTAAGGATGAGCGGTTTGGATAATGGATGGATGGATATATGTATAAATGTATGTGTATATGTATATATCTATGTGTATGTGTATATGTATATATGTATGTGTATGTGTTTTTGTATATGTATGTGTATATGTATATGGATATATGTATATGTATGTGTATATGTATGTGTATGTGTATATGTATATGGATATATGTATATGTATGTGTATATGTGTGGCTGTGTGTGAGGCAGTGCATAAAAGATTCTGTGTGTGTGGGTTGTGTGTTTTCACCTGCATGTTGAGTATCTGCATTTGTGTGTGTCTTAGAATGCTTATCTGTTCATACGTGTGAACGGAGTGTGTGTGTGCGTGTGTGTGTTTGCGCACGGGCATTCACGTGTGTGCGTGTGTTAAAGTTCATGTGCATGCTTATGTATCGTGGGTGTTCTGTGTTGGCCATGTTTTATGAACCAACTTTTTCAGGAAGGGGGGGGGCTGAACGTGCACCTACTAACACTTACCCCCCCCCCATATCCTCGCGTGCCAGCCCGGCCCAGTAACCCCGGTTCCACCTGGTCCCTCTCAGGAGGGTCGTTCTGGAGGCATAAAACTCTGTCCTCACCGCAGCAAATTGACTGGCACCAGTGACCTCTGGGACCCGTTAAACTCCATCCCCCACAACCACCTGCACTCAGCACCTTTTGACCCCCCCCCCCACCACCACCTCCTTCACAGCCCCCATCTTCACACCTTGTTAACTTCAACGCGTGGCTAACCTCCTCTGCCACCGTGAGCCGTGCTTTTAGATGGGAGCGCCACGCCACCGTAAGAAAGCATGCGTGTCAGTGTGAAGTCACTTTTGGGGTGATTTTGGGGTGGTTTTGGGGTGATTTTGGGGCGATAAACCTGTGTTTGCGGGTAGTTGAACTGTTTTGTCCACCGACTGTCAAGTCAGATGTTTACACGAGTCACGTGAATAGTATGGTTTTTGTTTTGCTTGCTGTTGATTCGTTTGTGCAAAGCGTTTACATGAACTTGTGAGTCCAACCTGTGTACGGCCTGCGGTCGTCATTTGGTAGGGCGGTGTGAGGTTGGTGATGATGAGGATGAGGATGGCTGCGATGATGAGGAAGGCTGAGCTGGTCGAGCTTCATGGCCATTCTCCTCAGCTCCTTCTCCACCGAGCGGACCAGAAGCTCCTGGTCCTTTCTGACACTGGTGTGTAACACACATGTATACACAAATGTGCACACACACACACACACACACACACACAAACCAAACACACAAATGTTTGAAGACACAGTAACATACACACACGAACATTCATAAGCATGCACATGTGCACAACCGCACAAACACAAAGAGAAACAGAAAAGCACAGCAACCTTGTTCACTCATGTCCATTAACAGATGTTCAGTATTGTGTATTTTGTGCATTGTGTTATGATATACATATTGTGTATTCTGTATTATAGCGATGCAGTACTGAATATATGTAAGTCTAACTGTTATCATATTCATGTACTGTATTTCCTACGGTTTCTGCTTGGTTCTACCTCATACGCCGGATGTCCTGCCTGTGTTTTGATAAAACAACGTACGACATATATACAAAATACTGCTCACGTTACCTCCTGAGCAGGGCGCTGAAGTCGTCTGTCTCTCTCTCCCTGGTTAGTCTTTCCATCTGAGAGGCCAGAGTGTCCAGTCTCAGAGACAGCCTTCGTATTCCAGCACCATGCTGAACTGGAAGGTATGCACAAATGGAGTTAAATTCAACACACACACACACACACACACACACACACACACACACACACACACACACACACACACACACACACACACACACACACACACACACACACACACACACACACACACACACAGATAGATACACACATACGTGTAGTAGTGGACAGACACATGGACAGATATGCTGATGGATGTAAATTGGTTTATGAACATACAACCTCTAGACACATCAGCATGTGACACAATAATCATATTCGGTACGGATTCCCCTCTACACAAGTCACCTATAGTTCTACTATTATCTAGTATCTCATTTCCTACTGCTGCAACTTGTACTGCAGTTATGGCCGTATTCTGTGCCACCCGGCACACCTCCAATGCCTTCCCCCTAGAAACAAATGTTGTTCCACATATCACTGAGTCTGTGTTATGTAATGTTATTTCCCTTGGTCAACTTGTTATGAATAAAGTATTATGGGTATTTTCCATATTAGCTTGATGGGGTAATGACATCCAATCATTTTTACAGGCAGAAGTTTCCAGAAAGGGCTATTTTAGGACAGATAAAGATGTAATGATTCATAATTTATGACATGTAAATATTGTTGGAGGAGTAACTGGAGCTCTGCGGGTAATTACAGTCATCTCGCATTACGTTGTGGTTTTATAGAGTGCCCCCCCACAGACACGCACACACACGCACACACACACACACACACACACACACACACACACACACACACACACACACACATACACAGAACAAAAACAGGCGAACAGGCCGACACACACACCAAAAATGGTATAAGTAAACACCAGAATAAACACAAGTCCACATGTTAGCAGGCACATACACACATGTGTGTGTGCACACAAAGAGCCAAACTTATAAAGAAAAAAACCTGTGTTGGTTTTTGCACAGACACTTTAATGGATAAGAGTACCCCTTGGCTCATGTTGATGACATCATCACCTGCTAAAACCTAGACTAAGGTCCTGTTTCAACGTCTACTGTTTCCCCAACTCGGATCTGTAATTTCATTCAGAGAAACCACATTTACCAGTCATACAGCATCAGTGTATGAGGACTGGTTGTAGGCTTTGATTCAAACCACACGCTATCAAAACCTTTACAACATTCAGGAGTCCCAGACAGCAAAGCATTGAAGCATCACAACGTGGTTGGACCAGCAGCTTGGTAGTTAGCACTGCTGCCTTACAGCAAGAATGCTTTGGGTTCGACCCCAGCCCTTGATTGTGTATTTTACATGTGCTCCCCTCATAGGCATCGAATGTCCCCCAACAATCCAAAAGACACTGAAGTTTGGCAATTGGATTGGTGGGCTCCAGATTATCCAAAGGCATGAACATATATAAGCAAAAGTATAAGTGAAACGGCAAACACACCGGCAACTTCTATCATCAGCTCTAGAAAAATATGTGGAGCTTTCAGCTCAGATATAAATAGGAGCGAGCTTATTTATTCCTCTTGGTGTTATTTTTCAACCCCTGTCTTTTGAATTGGACATCAGAGAAATCACCAAGACCGCCTTTTTCCACCTACGGAACATTGGTAAAATTTGACCATATCTCACTGATTCTAGCTTCCCTTCACTGGCTCCCCGTTCATACTAAATCTGACTTTGAAGTGCCACCTTTTACCTATAACATACCTAATGGGCTTGCCCCCTCATATTCGTCAGGTCTTATACAGCCTCATGTACCTTCTGATGCCCTCTGTTCTCAAAGGTCAGGCCTCCTCTGTGTCCCCAGCATTAAAAAGAAGTCTGCAGGCTGCAGAGCCTTCTCTTACCACGCCCCCTTTCTTTGGAGTAGTAGTCTCCCAGCTGCCATCAGAGAATCTGACTGTCGACTCTTTCAAATCTAAACTAAAGTCTGCGTCAGCTCTTGTGATTTTGGGCGATGCAGATAAACCTGACTTACTGATTACTTTTACCAGTAAATGTACAAGAAAAATATTTGCTTGTGCAGCATCTTTATCTCTGGTCTTAGCAACATTTTGACATATTAAAACCAGAATGTCACTCTGTAAACCTTTTGAAAAAGCGATTTTCAGCATCTTTTGTCGACATGTTTTGTGTTTGCTCAATGTTTTTTACTACAAAAAGTGAGCTAAAGCTATGTGGTTAGTTTATAAATAAAAACATTTATCAACATCCCTGATATTTAAGCAGTTGATTCCTGTTCTACAGACGATTGAAGGTGAATCAGATTTTCTGTATCAGCTCCTAGCAAGCTAATGTTGCTAGCAGCTAACAGAGCCACTTAGCAGGACAAATGTATGTATGTGTGATTATCAGTGAGGACTTCTTCACTGGGTTTTCCATTTTTGGATGATGACATCTCCTACCCAGCCACTGAGGACGCACAAGCCAGTGCATTCTTAGTACCGGTCCCAAGCCTGGATAAATGGAGAGGGTTGCATCAGGGAGGGCATCTGGCGTAAAATCTTTGCCAAATCAAATATGTGGATCATAAGCCAGATTTCCATACTGGATCAGTCGAGGCCCAGGTTACCAACGACCGCCACCGGTACTGTTGGCCAGCAGGGTGCCGGTGGAAACTATGCTACTGTTAGGCGAAGGAGAAGGAGAGGGGAAGGCATGTCCAGAGGCAGTGGGAGAGGAGGAAGGGTAGGCATGTGGAAGTGAGAGTCAGAACCTTGAATGTTGGCACTATGACTGGTAAAGGGAGAGAGCTGGCTGATATGATGGAGAGAAGAAAGGTTGGTATACTGTGTGTGCAAGAGATCAGGTGGAAGGGGAGTAAGGCCAGGAGTATCGGAGGTGGGTTCAAACTCTTCTACCATGGTGCGAATGGGAGAAGAAATGTGGTAGGGGTAATTCTGAAGGAAGAGTATATGTCAAGAGTGTGCTGGAGGTGAAAAACTTGTCGGACAGAGTGATGAGTATGAAGCTGGAACTCGAAGGTGTATTGATGAATGTGATCAGCACATATGCCCCGCAAGTTGGGTGTGAGATGGAAGAGAAAGAAGAATTTTGGAATGAGTTGGATGAAGCAGTGGAAAGTGTACCCAAGGGGGAAATAGTGGTGATTGGAGCGGACTTCAATGGGCATGTTGGTGAAGGAAACAGATTTGATGAGGAGGTGATGGGCAGGTTATGGTGTCAAGGAGAGAAATGTGGAAGGACAGATGGTGGTGGATTTTGCAAAAAGGATGGAAATGGCCATGGTATATACATATTTCAAGAAGAGGGAGGAACACAGGGTGCGGTATAAGAGTGGAGGAAAGTGCAGACAGGTGGACTATATCTAATATAGAAGGTGCAATCTGAAAGGGATTGGAGACTGCAAGGTGGTGACAGGGGAGAACGTAACTAGGCAGCATTGGATGGTGGTATGTAACTTTGGAGACCAAGAAGAGGAAGAGAGGGAAGGCAGAGCCAAGGATCAAATGGTGGAAGTTGAAGAAGGAAGACTGTTGTGTGGAGTTCAGGGAGGAGTTAAGACAGGCACTGGGTGGTAGTGAAGAGTTACCGGATGGCTGGGCAAGCACTGCAGAAATGGTGAGGGAGACAGCTAGGGAGGTATTTGGTGTGTCATCAAGATAGAGGAAGGAAGACAAGGAGACTTGGTGGTGGAACGAGGAAGTAAGACAAAGTATACAGAGGAAGAGATTGGCAAAGAAGAAGTGGGATAGTCAGAGAGATGAAGAAAGTAGACAGGAGTACAAGGAGATGCAGCGTAAAGTGAAGAGAGGTGGCAAAGGAAAAGGTGTATGGTGAGTTGTATGAGAGGTTAGACACTAAGGAAGGAGAAATGAACTTGTACTGATTGGCTAGACAGAGGCACCAAGCTGAGAAGGATGTGCAGCAGGTAAGGGCGATCAAGGATAGAGATGGAAGTGTGCTGACAAGTGAGGAGAGTTTGTTGAGAAGGTGGAAGGAGTACTTTGAGGGGCTGATGAATGAAGAAAATGAGAGAAAGAGAAGGTTGGATGATGTGGGGATAGTGAATCAGGAAGTGTGGTGGATTAGCAAGGAGGAAGTGAGGGCAGCTATGAAGAGGATGAAGAGTGGAAAGGCAGATGATCCACATGACATACCTGTGGAGGCATGGAGGTGTTTAGGAGAGATGGCAGTGGAGTTTTTAACTAGATTGTTAACACAATCTTAGAAAGTGAGAGGATACCTGAGGAGTGGAGAAGAAGCATACTGGTACCGATTTTCAAGAACAAGCGCGATGTGCAGCGCTGTAGCAACTACAGAGGTATAAAGTTGATCAGCCACAGCATGAAGATATGGGAAAGAGTAATAGAAGCTAGGTTAAGAGGAGAGGTGATGATCAGCGATCGGCAGTATGGTTTCATGCTATGAAAAAGCACCACAGATGTGATGTTTGCTTTGAGAATGTTGATGGAGAAGTATAGAGAAGGCCAGAAGGAGTTACATTGTGTTTTTGTGGCTTTAGAGAAAGCATAGGACAGGGTGCCGAGAGAGGAAGTGTGGTATTGTATGAGGAAGGATATGTATGAGGGCAGTGTGACAGTGGTGAGGTGTGCGGTTGGAAAGACAGATGAGTTCAAGGTGGAGGTGGGATTACAGCAAGGATCAGCTCTGAGCCCTTTCTTGTTTGCAATGGTGATGGACAGGTTGACAGAAGAGATCAGGCAGGAGTCTCCGTGGACTATGATGTTTGCGTATGACATTGTGATCTGTAGCAAGAGTAGGTTGCAGGTTGGGGAGAACTTGGAGAGGTGGAGGTATGCACTGGAGAGAAGAGGAATGAAAGTCAGTAGGAGCAAGACGGAATACCTATGCATGAATGAGAGGGAGGACAGTGGAATGGGAAGGATGCAAGGAGTGGAGGTGACGAAGGCGTATGAGTTTAAATACTTGGGGTCTGCTGTACAAAGTAATGGGGAGTGCAGAAGACAGGTGAAGGAGAGAGTGCAGGCAGGGTGGAGTGGGTGGAGAAGAGTGCCAGGAGTGATTTGTGACAGAAGGGTACCAGCAAGAGTTAAAGGGAAGGTTTACAAGATGGTTGTGAGACCAACTATGTTATATGGTCTGGAGACAGTGGCACTGATGAAAAGACAGGAGGCGGAGCTGGAGGTGGCAGAGTTGAAGATGCTAAGATTTTCATTGGGAGGATTAGGAACGAGTATATTAGAGGGACAGCTCAGGTTGGACGGTTTGGAGACAAAGCAAGAGAGGCAAGATTGAGATGGCTTGGACATGTGCGGAGGAGAGATGCTGGGTATATTGGGAGAGGGATGTTGAATATGGAGCTGCCAGGGAAGAGGAGAAGAGGAAGACCAAAGAGGAGGTTTATGGATGTGGTGAGAGAGGACATGCAGATGGCAGGTGTGACAGAGGAAGATGCAGAGGACAGGAAGAGATGGAAATGGATAATCTGCTGTGGTGACCCCTAACGGGAGCAGCCGAAAGTAGTAGTAGTAGCAGTAGTAGTAGTAGTAGTAGTAGTAGTAGTAGAGGATGACGTCTCCTCCTATTCATTTTTTTTCGTGGCTTTTTCCCCCCCTTTTCTCCCCAATTGTATCCGGCCAATTACCCTATTTTCTGTGCCGTCCCAGTCGCTGCTCCATCCCCTCTGCCGATCCGGGGAGGGTTGCAGACTACCACATGCTTCCTCTGATACATGTGGAGTCGCCAGGCGTTACTTTTCACTTGACAGTGAGGAGTTTCACCAGGAGGACGTAGCACGTGAGAGGATCACGCTACTCCCCCCAGTTCCTCCTCCCCCCCCCAAACAGGCACTCCGACCGACCAGAGGAGACGCTAGTGCAGTGACCAGGACACATACCACATCCAGCTTCCCACCCGCAGGCACAGCCAATTCGGTCTGTAGGGACGCCCGACCTATTCTTCTTTTTTTTTTGCATATAGTTTGCTCTTCTTTCCCTTTCTGCTCTCACATAAATACTATCTGAGCGATTGTGTGTGAGCGTGCCCTGCAACGGACTGCTGACCTGCCATCTACCCAGTGCCTACTGGGACAGACTCACCTCACCATGACACTGAATTGGATTTGGCAGCCATAGCAAATGTATAAATAAAAATGTCTCATAGGCAGAAGAATTTCAGTGGGTGAAAACGCTTGGCTGACTAACATTAAAGAAAAAAGAATTGCTGACATTAACAGCATCAAAACGTGTCGAAGGCCCCGTTAAGCCAACAACCTCTCTTCCTGTGTATGCTCGGATTGGCTGGTCAATGCAAAGTATTTGGCTGACCCGAAGTGGTGGTCCCCAAAAGTACAGAGTAATCCACCTAGATGTGCTGGTTGGCAGACACACCAGTACTATAAAAACAGTGAACGTGTGTTTTAAGAGTGTGTTGGTGTGGCTTTAATGGGACTATTAGAAAGGGTAGATCAAGGACTTCTTACATTAGCATTTAGCGCCAAAGTGTGGCAGGGGGAACTGTTAAATGTTGTGCTGGCACTGTATGAGGAATATTGAGTGTTATATTGGACAGCTTGGTAACACCACAGAAAGGTTAAATGTGCCACGACTCTCCTTATAGCATATTCAATCTGCTCTCTGTTGCACTTGGGAGCAATGACTTTGACAATAGCATGTCAAAAAAACATTCACAAACAGAGTCCAATTTGGCAAACGCCCTCCTCGAATGAAGCCAACCTCTTTCTCAACCGTCCAACATGTTCCTCCACGTGATCTGCTGTTTGTGTCAAGTTCAGCTCCAGGAGGCAGACTGAGCCTCCCAGGCCACCGTCCAAACTCAGGGTCACAGGAATATTATCTGGGCCAGTATCACGCAGCAAGGCTTGATGATACTCCCGTGGCCGATCGTGTTAAAAGAGCAGGGGGAAAGACGACTGGAGGGAGGGAGATTTTGATTGTTTTACAGAAATTAGGGGGGTTGAAAATACAGGAGAAGGTGATGAGTGAAGTTGTCTGCCTTCAAAAGGAGGTGAAAAAAAATGAATGCTGTCCTTGTTGAATGCTGAGTTATTCCACCTATGTGGGAGCCAGCTGGGATCTGAGTGTTTTGGTAATTTCCCAACGCCAAATCCAGAACAATATGGGTTTTATAGCGAGCTACACCCGACTGATGATAATGTCTGTGCTGTTAGAGGTCTAACGGTGGTGACTCGTTTAAGATTTCCCGTCGTGGCACTTGAAGAGGCATATGACACATTTGGTGGAGGGTTGAAACTTGCATTTCCGATCTCCTTTCCCAGGCTGGGATGACTGAGCCTCAGGTATTATAAACATGACCTGTGGCCAATGCAACTTTTTCCCCACATGTGGAGTGTTTTCCTGCAGGGAACGTTGTTGGGTGGCCGTTTGGATAAACTTTGTGGTGAGTCTTTGAAAAATTGCAGAACAATGTTGGGTCTGCGGCCGAGGTGTAGGCTACTATTGGCCTCCACTGTCTGCTGAAACTATTTTCCTCTCAGATGAGAAAGCAGCGGATGGGGCTGTTTGGACAGAATGTTGTTCCCCCGGGTTGCATTTTCAAAGCATTCTTGGTCTGGATCTGTCATCACAGTTGTGACCTCATTTGTTCGAGCCACTAATTCTCTATCAGTCTGTATCATCCAACTGTCCATTATCCAAACCGCTTATCCTGCTCTCAGGGTCGCGGGGATGCTGGAGCCTATCCCAGCAGTTATTGGGCGGCAGGCGGGGAGACACCCTGGACAGGCCACTAGGCCATCGCAGGGCCAACACACACATACACACACACATACTCACACACACATTCACACCTAGGGACGATTTAGTACGGCTGATTCACCTGACCTACATGTCTTTGGACTGTGGGAGGAAACCAGAGCACCCAGAGGAGACCCACGCAGGCACGGTGAGAACATGCAAACTCCACACAGAAGATGACCCGGGAAGACCCCCAAGGTTGGACTACCCCAGGGCTCGAACCCAGGACCTTCTTACTGTGAGGCAACCGCACCAACCACTGCGCCACTGTGCCGCCCTCAGTCTGTATCAGTCATCTCAAATCATCTGCCATTCGTCTGCTATATTTTGGAAAACTCTTGTTATGTTAGCTTGCAGCGCCATAGACTGAAAGAAAAACATCCTTCATAAGTATCTTAATGACTTGATAAGTACCTTAATGACTTGATAAGTACCTTAATGACTTGGAATTCGTTTTTCCCAGCACCCATCACAAGTGAGAGGCCATGGTGCAAGAATTACACCTTGAAAGTGCAATGTGTAATTTCCTCCTAAATGCTGACCTCTAGTGGCCAACTATGTATATAACACTCCGTCAACTGAAACCCTGCTGATCATTATTTCATACTATGCTTCAGGATACGCTGTAGTATTATATTCTGCGTCTCTGGCCAAAGGAAACTTGAAACGCCTCAAACAAGTGGACTGTTGAGCTCTCCACATGGGCTCTTACTGACACTTGAGAATCGAGTGTCACAGTGCAAGAAGATGTGCTAGTTTACTCATAAGGCCTTTAAATAAATAAATAAATAATATAAATACACACACACACGCATACACACACACACACACACACATATATATATATATATATATATATATATATATCACATTTTACAAAAGAATTCTCAATTCTTAGCTGAAGTTTGTTGACAATTGTTTTTTTTTGGTTTTTTTTTTCTTGCTGCAATCCAGGAAGAACTTTTTCCACCAAAACAACCCCGCCTGCTGCCCCCTCAGATGCCCACCGTTAGCAAAACAGTTTGGCCAGACAATTAAACCGAACATGGGTGTACTTTTGGCCACAAATCCACAACTGTCAGGCACATTCAGAGACCCACCGCGAACTGTTTACAGAGCCTCAGCCAGCAGTGGGCAGACAGCTGTCGGCCCACATCCCAACCCAGTGAGGACACAGGCATTTCTGATAAACCAGCTACAGGACGCGAAATGTTGGATGGCCCAAAACCAACATTTTTCAACTAAAGACTTTATAATGAGTAACAACATCTATCTATCTATCTATCTATCTATCTATCTATCTATCTATCTATCTATCTATCTATCTATCTATCTATCTATCTATCTATCTATCTATCTATCTATCTATCTATCTATCTATCTATCTATCTATCTATTTGTCTGTGTCTGTCTGTCTTTCTATCTATCTGTCTGTCTGTCTGTCTGTCTGTCTGTCTTTCTGTCTATCTATCTATCTATCTATCTATCTATCTATCTATCTATCTATCTATCTATCTATCTATCTATCTATCTATCTATCTATCTATCTATCTATCTATCTATCTATCTATCTATCTATCTATCTATCTATCTATCTATCTGTCTGTCTGTCTGTGTGTCTGTCTATCTGTCTGTCTGTCTGTCTGTCTGTCTGTCTGTCTGTCTATCTATCTATCTATCTATCTATCTATCTATCTGTCTATCTGTCTGTCTGTCTGTCTGTCTGTCTGTCTGTCTGTCTATCTATCTATCTATCTATCTATCTATCTATCTATCTATCTGTCTGTCTGTCTGTCTGTCTGTCTGTCTGTCTGTCTGTCTGTCTGTCTATCTGTCTGTCTGTCTGTCTGTCTGTCTGTCTGTCTGTCTGTCTGTCTGTCTGTCTGTGTCTATCCGTCCACCCATCCGATATCTATCCGTCTAAATATACCTTAAATGTGTAGCATTTTTCGATAAGGGGAGACAGTTGAAGCTCAATCTGGACAAGACAGAGCTGATGTTCCTCCCGGGGAAAGGTTGCCCGCACCGAGACCTGGCCATCACCATTGGCAACACCGTGGTGATGGCAGCTCGGACTGTGAGGAGTCTGGGTGTGATCCCGGATGACCAACTGTCGTTTGCTGCAAACGTTGCATCGGTCGCTCGCTCCTGCAGATTTCTCCTCTATAACATCAGGAGGATTCGCCCATTCCTCACCGACGAGACGGCACAGGTGCTCATCCAGGCTCTGGTCATCTCCCGGCTGGACTGCGGCAACTCCCTCCTTGCCGGCGCCCCGGCGTCGGCCATCAGACCTCTGGAGCTTGTTCAGAAAGCTGCAGCTCGTCTGGTGTTCAACCGCCCTAAGTTCTCCCACACAACTCCCCTTCTCATGTCCCTACACCGGCTCCCAGTAGCTGCTCGCATCCAGTTTAAGACTCTGGTGCTACCCTACCGGGCAGTGAAAGGAACAGCTCCTTCCTATCTCCAGGCCATGGTCAAGCCCTACACCCCCGCCCGACCACTTTGCTCTGCTGCCTTGGGACGCCTGGTTGCCCCGTCGCTCAGAGGCCCCTGCTGCCGATCGACCCGGTCCCGGCTCTCCTCTGTCCTGGCCCCACAGTGGTGGAATGAACTCCCCACTGATGTCAGGACAGCGGAGTCGCTCCCCATCTTTCGGCGCAGGTTGAAAACTCACCTCTTTAAGAACTACTACCCTGTTACTTGCTCTTAGCACTTATTGTATTCACTCTTTTAAAAAAAAAAACTCTTTCTTGCACTTTTACTTTAGCACTGGTTTTGCACTTAGATGCTTGTTTAGATGCACTTATGACCTCTGATGACTAGTAGGTCTCATGGTTTCCTACATTAAATGCACTTATTGTAAGTAGCTTTGGATAAAAGCGTCGGCTGAATGACTGTAATGTAATGTAATGTAATGTAATGTAATGTAATGTAATGTGTTACAGGAGTGTCGTACCGTCTTGGTCAGGTGACCTCCCAGTCATCTCCCCAGTGTTCATCTCAGCAGGAACCCAGAGACTCTGCAGGAGTAAAGTCACCGCTGACAGACACAGACACAACACCAGACAGCCACTAGAAGAAGAGAGAAGTACAGTTGTTCAGTTACAATGAAACTTGTTCTCTGTATTAAACCCGTCCTACTGTACAGCAGCAACGCCCGGGGACCCACTCCAGTTCCTCTTTCCATTGCCTTGCTCAGGGGCACAGGCAGGAGCATTAACCCTAACATGCATGTATTTTTGATGGTGGGAGGAAACCGGAGCACCCGGAGGAAACCCACATAGAGATGGGGGCCAACATGCCAACTCCACACAGAAAGGACCTGGGAGGGCCCGGGGTTTGAACCCAGAGTCTTCTTGCTGTGAGGCAGCAGTGCCAACCACTGGGCCACTGTGCCACCCAGAGAGAGAAACACACACACACACACACACACGCCCTATTTAATGGATCCTGCATTGTACAGTTGTGTGTGTGTGTGTCTGTGCGTGTGTGTGTGTGTGTGTGTGAACTCATAGTCACCTCCGTTGTATTCAGAATGAAAATGACAGGATGTGTGTGTGTGTGTGTGTGTGTGTGTGTGTGTGTGTGTGTGTGTGTCGTGTTCTTCTTCTGACACGCTTCTTCCATGTAGGCGTCTAGAAACACATTAATGTGCAGCTGCATGTGCGAGCAGACGATTGTGTGATCTTAACTCAGAAAAGGTCTGTCTACGCCGACTCCCGATCCAAATCCACATGGCCCATAAGTTAAACACACAAACATCATTTAGTCCGCGCACACACACATTCGAGGCTCCCCCCCTCGCCCATAAACTGCCAGGTTTACTTCTGAGCACTTCGCTTCCTATTACCAGAAGTCTCCGTTGGACGCGGTCGATCAAAGCTTTTGGCGGCGGCGTGATGTGCCGTTGAAAGACGTCCGTCACGGGCTGTCAGGGGGACCCGGCGCGGTTGTGCGTCACACAAGGGAGATGTCATGCTATTTTAGGTTTATGTGGCACAGGGGGCGCGTGGGTAGTCTGATAGCTAGATGATGTCATGCGCAGGAGACGCACCGTTTAACGGGAGAGACACGGATGTGAAATTATGGATTTATGGATTTTTATAGGAGCTGCCCATGTGGGGCCTGGGGGATGATGGGATATTGATGAGAGGCCTGGCAGTCATCTCGAAATGGGGCCTTGGTTCCCCTCTCAGGCTGTGAGGGTTTTACCTGTCTCTACACAATCTAGTAGAGGACATTTTGTCTCATGTCTTCCTCTCTACCGACTCCATTCTGACAGCGTCTTCACTGTCCGGTCTAATAAGGGTGAAGCTGCAACAGCATAAAGACTCAGTACACCCGGGGGCCTTCCTCTGAAAAACCGCCAAAATCGTGTCCATTGGTGGACAACACATGGATATAAAATACCACAACCCCGGGCGTCCGGGTAGTGTAGGGGTCTATTCCGTTGCCTACCAACACGGGGATCGCTGGTTCGAATCCTCGTGTTGGCTCCGGCTTGGTCGGGCATCCCCACAGACACAATTGGCCATGTCTGCAGGTGAGAAGCCGGATGTGGGTATGTGTCCTGGTCGCTGCAATAGCGCCTCCTCTGGTGGGTCAGGGCTCCTGTTTGAGGGCGGGGGGACTCGGGAGGGGGATAGCGTGATCCTCCCACACGCTAGGCCCCCCCTGGTGAAACACCTCACTGTCAGGTGAAAAGAAGCGGCTGGCGACTCCGCATGTATGGGAGGAGGCATGTGGTAGTCTGCAGCCTTCCCCGGATCGGCCGAGGGGGTGGAGCAGCGCCTGGGACGGCTCGGAACAGTGGGGTAATTGTCCGGGTAATAATGGATTACATTTATATAGCGCTTTATCTAGACCAGTGTTTCTCAACCCTGTCCTCAAGGACCCCCTATCCTGCATATTTTCTTTGCAACCCTGAATAGGTACCTGTTTGTAGTTATTCAACCAATCAGCAATGAATTTTGTCAGATGTTGCACACCTTGCATAATTAAGTGCTGCGAGATGATTGGTCGAGTAAGTACAAGCAGGGCTACCTATGCAGGGTTCCGATGAAAATCTGCAGGATAGGGGGTCCTTGAGGACTGGGTTGAGAAACACTGGTCTAGACACTCAAAGCGCTTCACAGTGAGGGGGAGACTCACCACAACCAATGTGAAGCACCACCTGGGTGATGCACGGCAGCCATTTTACACCAGGTCGCTCACCACACGTCAGCGTGAGGTGGAGAGGGAGGACTCAGTGAGCGAACTGCATGGGGGGATGATTAGGTGGCCAGATGGGGAGAGCCAGGTTGGGAATTTTGCCAGGACACCGGGGAACCCCCGAGTCTTTGCGGTAAGTGCCATGGGATCTTTAATGACCACAGTGAGTCAAGACTTCGGTTTAACGTCTCATCTCACTGCCCTGGGCTTGGGGATTTTGTTTTACAAGGACCAGAGGGAGACTGCCCTCTACTGGCCCACCAACACCACTTTCAGCAGCAACTCCTTTTCCCGGGAGGTCTCCCATCCAAGTACTAGCCAAGCCCACACCTGCTTAGCTTCTGTCATTTGGCAGAACCAGGGGGCATGTTGGCATGGCTGCCTTACACAGCCCCTGTCCATCACAGGGCCCACATACACAATCCCTAACACACCGTTCACACCTGTGGGCGATAGATACAGAGTGTCCAGTTCACCTGACATGTGGACATCTTACCTGCGTGGCCGCAGTACAAGACGCATGTCTGTCTGTCTGTCCGCCAGGTGTCGGGTCTTCAACGTCAGGAGGAGAATGCTGCAGGTGTCTGCAAGTTAAACAAAGACATGCTCTGTCAAACTATTATCATCATCTATGCTCACTATTATAATCATTCACCTATTCTCCTGTTCTGCCCTGCCACTGCCAATACACGTCTGCAGATTCACACACATGTTTACTATTTTAAACTTGTGCGGACCCTCATCGACCACCTTCATTCCCTATAGCCCTTAACCCTAACCTTACCACCAGAACTACATGCCTAACCCTAACCCTAACCCTAACCTTACCACCAGAACTACATGCCTAACCCTAACCCTTACCTTAACTTTAAGCTTAACCTAATCCTAATTGTAACCTTAACCCTAAACCCGAGGCCCAACCCTAATGTAGAGCCTTAAAGAAGTGAAGACCGGCCAAGATGTCCCCAGTCTGATGGTTAAAAGCTCAAATAGGTGCTCACAAAGGTAGCTGTTCAAGAACCCCCCCCCCCCCCACACACACACACACACATACACACAAAAACACACACACACACATAGCCTCACCTCATTAGGCCTTGGTGCTGACCCGACTGCAGCCATCACTCCCACTTTCAAAACATTAAAATTAAATGTTTAAAAAAGGGGGAGAAAGAAAACTAAAACAAAGAAACTCGGCGCAGGAGACGTCTCCGGCCTCCTTTATTCTTCCCTTGCGCTCTCTTTCTCTTGCTCTCTCTTTTCTTTTCACCTCCCTCGCCGCTCCGCTCTCCTCTCCGTCCGTCTGCGGGCAGAGTGGAGAGGCGTCCCGCGGTTTCCCGGGCAACCTGCCTCCCCTCTATAGAGAAGACAATACAGGGAGGGCGGCCTGGGCCTTTCAGCGACACAATGGAGCCCACGCTACGGGGGCTCCAATAGTGTTGGAGCCTGGGGTTGTGAATCGACACTCGGCCGGGGAGCCCGATGTGAACGGCTAAATGGAAGCAGCCCTCTGGGACGCGATGTAGCAATACACAGAAGAAGAAGAAAAAAACCACGGAGTCATCAAAACACCTACTGGGAATTTAAACAGAGGACACCGCTGTTAATTTGTAATGTCCCCTATTCAGACTTGTGTCATGTTTGGGTTGTAGGATTTGACGAGGTGTGAAAGCCAAGTAAAAGCAGAGGAAGTACACCGTCTCGCCGTCGTTTGGAGAAAATAGTCCGAAAACGGGGGAACGTTCAGGTGTCACGTGGCAAAGGAGATGCGTCACGCCGGACTTTGCAGGTCTGGTGTTTGCTGTGAATGGGAGCAGCAGAAAGAAAGACTTAAAGCCCTCCCCTGGTGGAGGTTCTCCACCTCAGGTCAGCTCAGGTCTCGGATGCCTGAAGACCCAAGTGTGCTCCTTTTGGCCCTCAACGGCCTCTTTTCTCCACAGCTGGGGCCAATAGATAAGAAAAATAAATGTTTATAAATTGTGGTCAAAGCTGCCATTGCTTCATCTGGCTCAGGGTAGCAGTCGGTCCCGCGCTAAAACGGAGAATGATGACGTCACGTTTTGTTGTCTGCCCTGTCTGGCCCCCGCACAGAAATAATAACCTGAGGGATCCGGTTAGTTTGGCCAGAAATTAGGTGGACACCCACCGCTTGCCAGCAGAGGGCGCTAGAACACCACGGCAGTTATGACAAAACGCGGTTCCGGTCCAGATCAGCAGCTTGTGATTTCGGTGACGTGGGACGAGGCCTGCCGGGACGTTTGCGTGTTTATATGAACAAGGGGAGCGTGGGGAGCAGTGAGAGAGGGGCGGAGAGGAGGATAGGAGGTGTCATCAGGTGTGGTGGTGGTGGTGGTGTTTCTCTGCCTGACTGGGATTGTGTGTTTTTTTTCCGCAAAAAAAAACTGTTGTTGTGGTTTTCAGGGTGAACACGGTGTGCTTGTGTGTGTGTGTGTGTGTGTGTTTGTTCAGTGGCGTGCTGTCACATTGTGTGCCGGAGCAGAAGGATTTGATGTACATAAAGCCTCATGAGCTAGAACCTTAGGGCTTACTGGCTTTACACCCATCTGTCTCTCTTTCTCTCCCCCCCCTCCCCCCCCCACCTTCTCCTTGTCACGCTGTCTCTCTTGTGCTCAGTCACCTGTCTCGCTTTTCTCTCTCACGCCCAATCACCCACCATGCACTCTCGCACTCTTGCCCACAGCCGGCTCCACCCTTCACACACACATTCGCACACATATGTAGTCACACCTACACACGGGTCATACACACACACACACACACATGTGCACGCATGCCATCCGGTCCTCCTGCACAATCCTCCTGATCTCCTCGCGCTCCAAGCGTTTCCAGATTCCTGCTTGTGTCGCCCGGCTTCGTCACTGCGGCGCATCCCGTTGACTTGCGTGGATTAGAGTGGCCTACTTCCTGTGACACGGCTGTTGTCTGCTCTCCAGCGCACAACCGTGTCACGGCTGCTGGATCAGCACCAGCGACCTGCAGGTCACTGCTGCATCCTGTTGATGCTTTGCGGCATACGTGGCTACATACATGTTGAATGGGGGGGGGCAGAGAGGATCCCGTGATATTTGGGGGGGGGTGGGTGGCGTTCCTAGTGTTCTTATAATGTGGAGTGTAGTTTTGCAACACAGTTGCAGCTTGTATAGTGGTGCAAACCAGAGAATGAGGGGGTGCAGTTTGGTAAACTGATGCAAATGGCTGTTTGCATGTACTAGAAGAAGAGACCTGCTTGAAGTCTACTGTAGGGCAGTTGTGGTATTTGCAGAAGGAAATGCCAGGGCCTCTAATTGTATGGTCTCCTGTAGGAATTGTAGGAATGCTGATCCGAGACCAATAAGGTTATCATGAAATACTATTGTCATGTGACCTGACTGCTAACGCAAAATCAATCTCAGTTTTTATTTAGCCATCCGTCCCCATCCATTATCCAAGCCGCTTATCCCGATTCGGGTCGCGGGATGCTGGAGTCCCTGGGCGGCAGGCGGGGAGACACCCTGGACAGGCCGCCAGTCCATCACAGGGCCCCACACACACACACACACATTCACACCAAGGGACAATTTAGTACGGCCGAGTCACCTGAAACCGCATGTATTAAGATGACAGGGAGGCATCGGAGGTGGTCGGTTTTATGTATTGAGGGTGGTCTCAGTCAGCCCCCTAAATCTGCCCTTGACGACGTCAGTTGAAGGAAAAGGAGCCTTGGGCCTTTGAGACATTCATGTGTTTAGAAGTCATGAGAAAAAGATCAAATCCAAGCAATCTGACAGAGATCTGACATGGGCTGTGTGTTGACGCCGCGTGTGGAGTCGTTGCTGTGGAGGTTTCTCCCCTCACCCAGGTTTATAGACGTCCCCACAGGCCCAACTGATAACTCACCGCCGGGCAACCTTCTGCCAGCCCATCCATGTTTTATGGAGGAGCTCAGACCCAGCTCTGCAGAGGTGCAGAGCTGGGTCTGCTGTTTTAGCACGTTTCTCTCCTCCACCGGTGGTACACTGACTGTGTGGACGGCAAAGTTATAGTTGTTTTAGACTGTAAAGCAGTCAGTAGAGAAGATAGATAGATAGATAGATAGATAGATAGATAGATAGATAGATAGATAGATAGATAGATAGATAGATAGATAGATAGATAGATAGATAGATAGATAGAATCATCTATTACCACGTCTTATTTGTACTGCACCCTACGGGTTTATATCATATTGTATCCATATCGCCATTTATTTGGGGGGGTTTTGGTAACTGCACATTATGTAATTTGTAGTTTTTAGCTCTCGTCATTCAGTATCCTACGTTTTATTTGTCCTGTCCTTTTTGATAGCTTATTCTAAACTCCAGTGGCCACCCACTTCATCCAATCTGATGAGAAAGGCAGTGGCGATGTTTTACAATCATAGCCGCTGAAGCCAGTCGCGGCTAGTAAGAAAACGCATATATCATATAGTGCGTCTTATGGGTTTCCAGAGTCAGTTTATCAGACATTTGTCTTTGCAAAGCAGCAGAGCTGAACAGGATGCGGCATCCTAAAGTGAAATTAGGACATGAGACACAGAAGCAGCAGGCCGGGGCCATGATGACATTCCCCTCGGAGTCACAATGGGGCGATGGCATGGCCCCTCCTAATGAAATTAGTGGTAATGAGTGTCATGTGTTGTGTTGCTGTGTCTTGGAGGTCCCTTTGAGGAGGACAAAGCCGGGTGTTGTTGGCCCGGGGCGGGTTCTTCCCCCTCCTCTCCCCCCCGGTGTCGTTGACAGGAGTTCTTGCATGTGAGCAAGATGAATAAAATGTCCTTCTCTGCAAAACGAAACCAATCCATAGTCACGGCAGTGTGCCGGACTGGGTGTCCACATAAGTCACAGTGTGTGGGACGTTGTTGGTCCTTTTGCAAACCTGTAGCCTAGAGTGGATGGAGCCTTGATTGTTTGGGCGGTGTACAATGGGTTTTCCCCGTTAATGAGTTACGTTTGAATTCAAAAGGTTTTATTATCTAATTGTTTCTATTTGATGTCATCACAGTGATCTTCGTCGTCTCATCTCTGTTGTCTTGCGTCCCTCTCGCTTGTCTTAATGTGTGCGGTTCTCTCCGATATAAAGCACTTCGAGCTGCGTTTCGTGCGTGGGAAGCAAGACAAATAATGTTTATCATCGTCGTCGTCTTTTTGTTTTTTTCAAGTCCAGCGCTGCGCCGCGCTCTCCATCGGGGGGGGGGGTGGACTGTGACGGCGTCAGGGCCCAACTGCGCATGCCCACATCCAGTCAATATGACCGCTGCTCCGCATCTGAAGACGTCTCACAGCCAGGTAAGCGCTGCCGAGCCCCGGCGCGGCCGTTCTCCGTGTTCGCCCGTCATCAGCCTGCCCGGAGCCCGTCCGGGGTTGGACTTGGTCTCCGCAGCCCCGACGTCTGTTCGGAGGGTTGTGTGTGTGTGCGTGTTTTTTTTCCCTCCTCCTTTTGCGCTGCCTGTCAGCAGATTCAAGCCGAATGCGCGCCGCGAAAACAAATTCCGGGAAATCCTGTGGATCAAATTAACGAGCCTTGGAGCGCGTTTGGTAAGCCAGCCCGGCTCCGGCCGATGTTTGCATCGCCGCGTCCCTCGTCTTGTTTCGCCGTTTAGCCGGCTAGCTCCGCTCGGCTGGGTCCGACCTGCAGACGAAATAACGCCGACTGGGAGGCTGCAGGCTAGCTCGTTTGCTAACCCCAAACCTGGCCAGCATGAATGGAGAAAGGGAGTGAAGGTGGGTTAACTGCTAGCTCTAAACACGTTACCATGTGGCGAGTGTGTGCGTTCACTGCCCGCTGTCTTGCTGCCACCTCTAAATAAGCAATGGCTCTCCCCTCTTCCTTTCCCTTTTTCTTTTTTTTTTTAAATCTCTGTCCTCATCCCAATCGAGGGTGCAAGGAAAGAGGGTGTCGTACATCGTCAGTCATTCCGTTGACCTCTGTCGGAGAATGTGACGTGATTGTAAAACCCCTCGGGGACTTGATTGTGACTTAACGCTGTGCAGTTCAAGTCTGACTCCACCTGACCTGACGCGGAGCTAGCATGAAGCACACTGGCATGAAGCACACTGGCATGCTGCTCAGCCTGGCTGTGTAGCGGTGCCAGGCGTGCATCCAGAGGTGCACGGTCCACTGCTACACACTCCTGGTTTGATGGTAGTCGTGCTTACCCAACAGAGGAGTAAGGACCCACACACACACACACACTGACTTATTATAGGTAGTTGTTTAGCCTGTAGGATGACACTTCCAAGCCTGACTACCTTGACAATAGCCTGACCCACTAACCCCGAACCCTTTAGGTCCAAATGAGCATGTACAATTTGGAGAAATTGCCCCAAAATTCATTTTAGCATTACGGTGCAGTTTCTCTCAGCTGGAGCCAATACGGTATCTTTTGTTAAGAAGTCCTCTTTGTTTGAAACCTTTGGTGTCTTCGACCCGCGTGACGTGCCTGTTTTCTTAGAATGCAGTGTTAAGGTTTGCAAAGTATTGCATTATAACAGTGCCAAGAGGTTGAAACATTTGCCGTCGCTTGTGATCAGTTGTCACCAGGTCAACACCATTTGACTTTGACCCCGGCAAACAAGTGATTATGGCAATGTTTGACTTGCTCCTGTTTGAAGCAGACTTGCTGACTCTTGTGTTAATTACAGACTTGCGTAAACCTCAAAGCACATTTTATAAGCAAGTTAAGAACACTAAGCTCTCCTCCTAACAAGGATGGCAGCGTATGGACCCTCGCTCTACTGGTTCCATAGCGTAGCTCAATTTAATGAGCAGGCACACAAGGTGAACCAAGGGCCCCTGCCCGCAACACTTGTTAACAGGGTGTTCTTCTCTGTGGGGCAACAACTCTCCAACCCCTTAACCCGTCTTGTTGATATCAACATTACTGGGACATTGCTACTCATTAGACGGCTTGTGTTAACACTTGAACTGAAATGTTGTTGAGTTGGTTTTATTCAGTTCATTTCTAATGGGTTTAATGCTTTGCTCAGAGGCACTTGGACAGTCCTCAGCCTTAAGGCCACAATAACTTGCTATGTTTGCATGTGATGAGTAGCAGTGGTGGTGGAGGTGGGAGTGTCGTTTTTTTACCCTGAGGACCTACTCACAAAGTTAATATTTATTAACATGGTGGTTTTAAAGCGGCCTCTCGCTGAAGATGGTTCATTTCATGTTGTCGGTCTGCCTGTGGTTGATTGCATCCTGAGGAGGATGGGAAAAGTCACGCTTAAAGGAAAGCCCAGAATGTTGAATCAGTTCATCTTGACACAAAGCTTACTAGGAGAAGCATTTCTTCACTCATCTGAGTGACTTCGTCAGTCTCTGCTGACTGCAGGTTTCCTCAGTCTTATAAACGGCACAATTGCATAATGACTGAAACCGGCGATCGGTTTCATATGCAAATGCAGGGACCATTAATTAGGCCCTGTTTATACCTAGTATTAACATGCGTCTTAGGTGGTCCGACCACAAGGGGACCACTCTAAGTACGTCAGTACACACCTGGCATTAGGATGCGTCTTGAGTGACCACTTGTAATTGGGTCTCACTTGCGGAGACTAAATGCGTTGTTGTTTTTAATCGGTGGGAGGCAACAATGCACTTCCTGTGCGTAGTCTATTCCTTGGTGTGTTCCAGGCAAGCCAAATCGCCCAAGATGTTTGAAGCACTCGTAATATGTCTCTATGGGGTTTTCGAAATTTCCAGATGTTGTGGACAAAGCCAGGGTATGTGAATGAGCGCGTACTTCCACGTACTCAGAGGATGTCAGTTGTGTAGACGGTCCTTCAGTGTGGCCCAGGACACATTCGCGTACACACTGCTAAAAGAATGTGACCATATGCCGTCCAGACTGCCTCTGAATGTGGTCTGAGCTCGGAGTGTCACAGTACACAAAAATCATGCATCGGTACGTACCCCTGTTTTGAAGTCACGGCTCGGTACGTTTTCTGTACAGCGAGGGGAAAACCAACAAAACATAAACACATTTTTTTTCTTTTTCTTTCTTTTCTTCTTTTAGTCAAACAGTGGTTTTACTGAACAAAATAGGGTATGGCTCTGTCTTTCTTAAATAAAACAGTCTGTCAATACTGCTGCAACCACCTGCAACCTAGTAATAAAAAGGTAAGATTTACTTAAAAGTAAAGCAAAATAAATATTCTCAAATAATTATGAAATATATTAAAATAACATCCATTAAGGTGCAGCATTTAGAAAATGAAGTGTGCTTGAACTGTACTGTACTTGTATTCGCATTAGCCGCGCTCAGCTTCACATTAGGACTGTGCAATATATAGATAGCCTCTCAGATAAATAAACAAGTATGAAACCATCCAGACCTACGGCGTACCTGATGCGAGTTGCGAGCGTGTCCTACTAAACGTCCCTCTCACATAGTCCATAAGTGAGTGACCTCAATTTGCAATGCATAGCCCATGGCGGCAGTTGTGCGGCGCCGTGAGAAATATGATAAAATAAATGTCCATTGAGTTGCGGCATTTTGAAAATTAATTGTACTTGAACTGTACTGGAACTTCAAGCTATGGTTTATCTGCGTTCACCATAACTACAAGGCTGCGCTGTGCTAAATTACCAGCAATCTCTGTGGCGTGCATGCGTGTGTGTGTGCATGCATACTTAGTGGGGTAGTTGAACATACAACATCCAGCCCTTTACGAATGTTGCTGAGGGGAAAACCTGAGTTTTAAATTAAATTCCGAAACCGAAAGACCCATACATGGAGCTGCCCACTTGTGATCGGATCACCCAAGGTGCATGTTAGTTACAGGTGTAAACAGGGTCTTACAGTTACAATGGCCATGTGTACTATTCACAGAGGACTGTGGCATAGCTGCAATCACAGCGTTGTAAGATGGCGATAGATGTACTCTTACCCCCCCTTTTCGGTTCAGGGATGGCCGTTCCCTCTTAACATATATGTTCTCTTTGACTCCCTATTCACAGCCCATTGGTCACATCCTCGAAAGAGTGGCCACTGGCCAGTATTTGGATATAGACCATGGAGGCCTGGCTTGACGCAGTAGCTCTTCTGTGCTGTGCCATCCGCTTCACCAGAGTTTGTTTGGTTTCCCTGATGTACATACAAGTCATGGCAATCCTCCCAGCATTTAACAGTGTACACTATATTGCTCTGTGCTGGGGGACACGATCCTCGGCTTGGGGTGGACCAATTTCACATAAATTCGTGTCTCAACTGTTCTGACACTCCCGCAGCATACAGAATCACCACTGGTTTACGCTCAGACAGCTGTTGTCTTTCTCCTCTCTTCGCACTGTTTGGCCGTCTTCCTGGCTTTGAGAAACGCCTAGTTAGAATAACCACAATTAACCAGGGCCTGTTTAATGTGGGATTTCTCCCCTGGTTTACAGTAAACATCAACAATCAAACGTCCCCCGTCACCAATTGCAGTTTCATAGTCTAGGAAGGCTAATCTGTCATTTTTCACATCCTCCCTGGTGAACTTGATGTGCTTGTCCACAGAGTTAATGTGGTCGGTGAAATGTGGTATGTACCCAGGTGTGACCCACATATCTGAACCAATGGCTAGGTGGTGTCCCTGGATAGGAAATCGAAGCCCTCTTTTCCACTTCCTCCATATACAAGTTGGGCGCTAAAGCACATCTATTGCCATTTTAAAATGCTGTGATTGCAGCTATTCCCAAATCCTCTGTGAACAGTACACATGACCATTGTAACTCTAGTTAATGGTCACGGCATTTGCTTGTGAAACCAATTGCTCGTTTTGGTCATTGTGTAACTGTATTGTTTATAAGGTTGGGATACCTTTAGTCAGTTGAGACTGAAGAAGTCACTTAGATGAGCGATGAAACGTTTCTCCCACCAAACTTTCTGTCCAGATAAACTGATCCAACTTTCTGGGATTTCCTTACCTGGATTATTGAGCTAGACACTTTAAGGAAATCAAGGGCAAGCGCTAAATAGAAGACTTGTACGCCGTACTGCACACTATGTAATCTTAATCTTCACATCAGCTGATGGGATGAAATGAACACAAGCTGGTATCTCCATGTGACCTGTTGGAAAACATCCATTTTCAATACTCTCTGGTTGTTTTCTTGATCTACTCACACTTCTGAGGAATGCTATGTCCTGTATCTTCTTGTGGGCCTTAGTTTCTCATCTATGACTCTCCGCACAGTGACTTCAATAGTTTATGTAGCTCGGTCTTGTAAAGCCAAGCCTTATTTCTGCATCAAAGTTCATCCTCAGAAGTTATTTTGCGGTTGTCACATGCTACCATGCGATAGCCTCGCTGTGCCCCCATGTCGGCCAAGTTGTTTGCTCAGCTGTCTGCAGTGCCTCCTCTTCACATCAGAAGGTTGTTACCAAACCAGAAATCTCGGCTAATTGGAGGAAATTGGCTAATGTTGTTTCATTTACTGAATGTGGTCAGCTTTCAGCTCGCTCCTTCTGATTTGGACAGTCGTAGCTGTGACCCAATGGGAATGCATATGAATAAACCCTGCTCAACCTGTCTCTCCATAACCATTGTTTCATCCAAATGTTAGGTAAATTTTTAAACATTTTTTTTTTGACGCACAAAAGGGAATTGGTTGCTTTTCCAATAGCTGGTCATTAGAAATGGTCAAGAGAAAAACGGAGAGGCGTTACTTGCCATTGGAGAAATTCGAAAGATGTATTTTCTTCAGTAATTATCTCGTTACCTCTTAACTGACATTTTGATGTTTTTGTGTTTCCACATAAATTTTCTTATTTACAACTTCAAAACTGGCATTATAATAGCTTGATGAAACCACAACTGTTAGTTCTTAGTTGATGGCATTAGTTGATAGCAGTAACCTATGACCCCAGCTAAATATGCTTCTGAAACTGGGAGGATGGTAAAGAGGAGCTGGCCTACTTGGGCCAGTGTGTTTTTAGCTTTTGAGTCTGATGGATAATGCTATGTAAGTCTAACGCTTTTTGCTGAAAGACAGATTCTCATATTTTTGATTTGTTTTGTTTTGTGTGTTTTCCAGTGATTATCATGGGCAGTTAAAATAAGACGACTAACTCATCTGTTGTGTGGAGGACAGAAGGCTAGTCATACCCTCTGAGCCCCCCCCTCCCCTCCCCCTGTCCTTTCCTTCCACTCTCCTCAGCCAACATTACACCAGTGTCAGCACCATGGCTGAGGAAGACTACGGCAGCTTTGTGGACTGGAACCAGATGGGTGAGCTTGCCAGGAGCAGTGGGCCCACCAAGGTGGACTGTAAGGAACTGAAAGAGTTTAAACAGTTGGCCAGGCAAGGCCACTGGGCCAATAACCACAAACTGCGTGCGCAAGTTTACCAGCAGCTGTTCAAAGCCATCCCATGTCGCACGGTTACCCCGGACGCTGAGGTCTACCGGGACCTCATGGGTAATGCAGTCACCAAGAAGCCCTCCTCTGCCATTCCGCTGCCAGAGTTTGTGGACGGCAGTACTGTGCCGCACTACTGCCTGAAGTCTGAGGCTGTGGCTTCGGCTCACCGGGTCATATCCTGCCTGGCAGGGCAATTCCCAGACATCTCTCACTGCCCAGCACTGCCTGCGGTCACCGCCCTGCTCCTGCACTTTAGTGCCGATGAAGCTCAGTGTTTTGAGCACGTAAGTCGCATGCTGGCCTGCAACGAGCCTGGCAAGCGGCTGCTAGACCAGACCTTCCTGGCTTATGAGTCCAGCTGCATGACCTTCGGTGACCTGGCCAACAAGTACTGTCCCTCGGCCCACAAGCTGATTGTGGCCACAGCCAATGATGTGCTAGAGGTCTACTCCGACTGGCAGCGTTGGGTGCTGGGTGACCTCCCCTTCAGCCACGTGGCCCGCGTCTTGGATGTCTACCTGGTGGAGGGCTACAAGGTTCTGTACCGTGTGGCGCTGGCCCTCCTCAAGTTCTACCGCAAACACAAAGCCCAGGGCAGGCCGGCTGGCCAGCAGCAGCCCCAGGACTCAGCAAGGGTGAAGGGGGACATCCAGGCCTTCGTCAAGGGCATTGGCTCCACTGTCACCCCTGACAAACTGCTGGACAAAGCCTTTTCCATCCGCCTGTTCAGCCGCAAAGAAATCACTCTGCTCCAGCTCACCAATGAGAAGTCCCTGCAACAGAAAGGCATCACTGTCAAACAGAAGAGGTATGTGTATATAATATTACAGTAATTATTGGTGATACATATGTGGAGGTCAGGAAACTTGCTCAAGAATCTAGCTGTAAGGTCTTCAGTATGCTGTTGAAATATACAGGATGTAAGAATGGGTCATGGTGGGAGATTACAGTGAGAGATTTGGATTCATGCCAAAGGCACCCCAAAGTACAGGCTACCATTATCCACCAAACCTGGTAACAACCAAATTGCATCTTGGTTGTTTTAAATGGCCCATCTCTGCTGGCAGCAACACAGATTTGCCATGGTCAGGGTCATTCCAAATACTCCTTTTAGATCGTTTAACTGAAACACGTCTTTATTGATAGGGTAGAGAAATAGCCTTTTTTGCTAATTGTCCTCAGAGGTCAGGGTTAGATGCAGGTTACAGTTTGCTAGAGCAGGGCAACGGCTTCTGACACCAAGGTTTGATCCCAGATGACCCAATAGAAAGATGGTGTCTCCAGCCTCTTGAGTCTCAAGTATTTCAGGCTATGCTCTTGACTCCTGAGGGACTAGACTATGGAGGGGACTGCCACCATAGTTAACATCAGCATTAGGAATTACATCAAAATTCAGCTTGTGTACTCTGATATATCAAACCCAAAGCTTAAGTGCCTATATTAGAGTTGAGATGATCCGTTTACATCCTTTGTGGATCTACTTGACATCAAATTAGACTATTAAGACTCTGGGCACAAGCTCCTCTGTAAATGCTACCATAAATAAATGTCACACTTCCAAGAATACAGACCGAATCAGGGTGGCATGCTAAGAATGAGAGGTAGTCCTGAATGCTACAGCTGACAGTTTAGGTTAAGTTATATTACTGATAACGTGTTCACAGTATATAAAGCCAGTAAATGACCAAAGCTATATCAATTGTCCAACCTTTTTTGGCACAGTTTTCTGGCATGCTTTGCAGAAGACTCTATAGGTTTATACACCCTCATAGAAGGGTTGGTAGGTTTTAAGTACATCTGTTTTGTATCTTGTCTCATCTTTGGTTCTTCTGTTTTCTTTTCATCTGGTTCTTCCATGTTTTTCCCATCCACCATTCTCTCTTCTCATCTCCACACCTGTGTTTACTGCCTGCTTCCTGTGTACACGGTTCGTGCACAGTGTTAGGTGGGTTCTCCACTCTGTTATTTTCATTTCCACTCATCTCTTCTCTGTTCTCAGCTCTCTGCTTTTTTCATAAAAAACCATTTCTATCTGCTTTTGTAAAGAGTTTCTCGATGTTTGCAGTAATGTAATCCTAAAGACCCCATTGTACAGTTTTGATTTTTCTTTATCTCAACACTGATATGGTATTAAATTGGCTCAATGGTCAATCAGCTGCATAAATGCCCTTAATTTTTTTGTTGCTTCATCTACTTTGAATTACTGTTCAGAAGTGCATCACTAATCAATCTGCCTCCCCTCTTCTGGCTTCTCTTCATTTTCTTCTCTGTCTTCCTCCTCTTCGGCTCTGGATTCCCCCAGGCGGAATGTGCAGCTGGCACTGAACCCCGACACTTTCTCGTCAGAGATCGTGAGCGCCAAGGAGATGCGGGACATCTGGTCGTGGATCCCGGAGCGCTTCGCCCTGTGCCAACCCCAGCTCCTGTTTACCACCACCAACCACGGCTGCAGCCTCAACAGGTACGCCTCAAGTAATTAGGACACATGTTTTAATACGAGGAAACCCTAACTTTATGGTTATTGCATTAGTACTCTGCTCGGCCTATTGGACCACAGGATTGAGAATAGTCCTGGTTAGTGGTAAATATGCTAAATCAGCCCTCCTCTTCCTCCTCCAGGTTTTACTCCCACTGTGAAGGTTATGAGCCCACTTTGCTCCTCATCCGAACCACTGATGGAGACGTAAGATGCATATACACACACACACACACACACACACACACTATTGACCATGGCTCCATCCCCATTAGGGTCAATTATAGAACTCCTCCTACTCTTCCACCCACCCAGAGTTGGTAGGGCTTCAGTGTGTTGAGAAGGGACACTTCAGTTTGTACCATGACCTGAAGAGAGTCACACCAGCAAGCCCAGTGCTGCAGGATAGGATTCAGCCAAAACAGGACATCATGATGCTTCTCGCTGTAACACTGTCAGCATCGTTTCTGTTTACATAGCTGAGATTTGTAGAAAGTTGACGTGTCAGAAATGTAATTGAGAACCTCTGCTGTAATTGAAAAGAAAAGTGCAGTTTATTTTTTCTCTCACATTGTCACAAATTAATAATTGCTATCTAGCCATGCGAGTTAATCTTTTAATCCCGCTAGAAACTTAGTTCCTTAATCACTGATGAGAGACAGTGCACTGGATACACGTAGTACAGACAGCAAAAGCACGAACAATTTTAGTTATTCCAAATGAGATTTCTGCGTAATGTGTTTTTGCTGTTGTCCCCCCACTGTTTTGACTTGGGTGGGTCTGTGTTGGACGTATAGGTGTGGACAGATAATTAATCTAAGGCATCAGACAGAATTGGGAGATGCAGGGGCATCCGGGTAGCATAGTGGTCTATTCCATTGCCTACCAACATGGGGATCGCTGGTTTGAATCCCCGTGTTACCTCCGGCTTGGTCAGGCGTCCCTACAGACACAATTGGCTCTGTCTGCAGGTGGGATGTCACACGTGGATATGTGTCCTGGTCGCTGCACTAGTGCCTCCTCTGGTCGGTCGGGGCGCCTGTTGGGGGGGGGACTGAGGGGAAGGGCGTGATCCTCCTATGTGCTATGTCCCCCTGGCGAAACTCCTCACTGTCAGGTGAAAAGAAGCGGCTGGCGACTCCACATGTTACGGTGGTAGTCTGCAGCCCTCCCTGGATCGGCAGAGGGGGTGGAGCAGCGACTGGGACGGCTCGGAAGAGTGGGGTAATTGGCCAGATACAATTGGGGTAAAGAAAAAAAAAAGAATTGGGAGATGCCTGGGTTGGGTACCGCTTCTCTACAGCAACAGGAGCATTCTGCAGCCAGCGGTGAATATTAGCTTGGTCAGAGGAGGATTTTTGTAGGTGTCCATCACAGTTAAATGTTGGAATTCCACACGGGCTTGGTGGGAAGCCATGGATATTTACTGAGGGATACATTTTGAAACAAATCTCGACATCAAAGTGGGTCACAGTTATTGACCGGACCGTAGGTTTGATGGAGGTGTTGTGCTGTCGTTGGTTAACCCATTCATCAGGTCTGTCAGACCTCAATTTGACAACCACTGCTCCAGCGAGGCAACTACTTACCAATACTTGCACTGTTTGAAATGCCAAAAAATTCAACAATAAAACATGCAGTATTACAATAACACAAGAAGCGTGAAAAGCAAGTATTTAAAACAATGTGGAAATAGTAAAGCCAGCTTGCAGTTCAGTATTATCGTTTTTCTTAGCTAGCTAATGTAAGCCTTGTTCCCATGTACTTTCTGACTTGTAACTTACCATTTAGTGGCCAGTTAAGCAGAGCCAGCTTGTCTTATGTCTGGTGACCGCTGGCTCATCTTGAAGATAATCTGAATCAGCCAACTCGAACATTTATGGCTGAATGATGTTTATCCAACCTGATGCTGCTGACCACCTTATTGTTGAGTTAAAGCAGAAGGATGGTTAGTTTTGTTTTGGGGTTTTTTTCTAGCTTGGGTTAATATTTTGTAAGTTGCACATCTTTAATGTAGTAATATAATGTAATGTAGCGGCACGGTGGCGCAGTGGTTAGCGTGGTTGCATCACAGCAAGAAGGTGTGGGGTTCGAGCCCCAG
The DNA here is from genome assembly GCF_029633865.1 of Lampris incognitus. Taxonomy (NCBI): domain Eukaryota; kingdom Metazoa; phylum Chordata; class Actinopteri; order Lampriformes; family Lampridae; genus Lampris; species Lampris incognitus. Next base: position 10,909,052 of record NC_079227.1, read on the forward strand.
GGTAATCCAACCTTAGGGGTCATCCCGGGTCGTCCTCTGTGTGGAGTTTGTATGTTTTCCCCATTTCTGTGTGGGTTTCCTCCGGTTTCCTCCCACATTCTAAAGACATGTAGGTCAGGTGAATCGGCCGTACGAGAGAGAGAGAGAGAGAGAGAGAGAGAGAGAGAGAGAGAGAGAGAGAGAGAGAGAGAGAGAGAGAGAGAGAGAGAGAGAGAGAGAGAGAGAGAGAGAGAGAGAGAGAGAGAGAGAGAGAGAGAGAGAGAGAGAGAGAGAGAGAGAGAGAGAGAGAGAGAGAGAGAGGAGAGAGAGAGAGAGAGAGAGAGAGAGAGAGAGAGAGAGAGAGAGAGAGAGAGAGAGGGAGACGGACGGACGGAGAGACGAGAGAGAGAGGGACGGACGGACGGACTGGCAGCCTTTTGACTCTTCTCTTTCTGTTATCCAACCTCTTTAATCTTGTTCACACTGTGTCAACATACCCAGTTATAAATTCTGATTTTCGTGTGTGTGTGTTCAGGTGTGCGGGGCCTTTCTGTCCACTGACTGGGAGGAGCGCAAGAGGGGAGGCAACAAACTGAGCTTCTTTGGCACAGGGGAATGCTTCGTCTTCAGGGTAAGTTTTTATTCCCTACTGGGTTTTGGCCCAGATTTGGACTGGTTCCTGCAACAATGCAGTGCTCAAAAGGCTGTTTTAGGTCAGTCAGGTCAGCTTCATTCCACTTCACTGCTTCTTTTTTTTTTTTGAGTGACAAGTAAACCATTTACTATTGATCCTGATTTTTGTTTAGCTCAGTTCATCTGGACACAAAGTTTAGTGGGAGAAACGTTTCATCATCATCTAAGTGACTTCATCAGTCTCAACTGACTGCAGGTATCCCCACCCATATAAAGAATACAGTTGCATAACGACCGAAACCAGCGATTGGTTTCATATGCAGATTGCCGTGACCATTAAAAATTAGCTATAGTTACAATGGCCATGTGTACTATCCACAGAGGATTGGGGAATAGCTGCAATCACAGCATTGTAAGATGGCAACAGATGTACTCTTTGCTCCCCCACGGTTCAGGGATGGTCGTTCCCTCTTCACATAGACGGCCTCTTTTACTCCCCGTTCAAACCAGCGTTCCTCCCTATCAAGCATGTGCACATCCTCATCCTTGAAAGAGTGGCCTCTGGCCTGTAGATGGGTGTAGACTGTGGAGTCCTGGCCTGACGTGTTAGCTTTCCTGTGTTGTGCCATCCTCCTGGCCAGCGTCTGTTTAGTTTCCCTGATGTACAAGTCACTAGGGCTGTGCATTGGCGAGAATCTGCCGATACGATACGTGTCATGATACATGGGTTACAATCCAATACAGTGGCTTGCAAAAGTATTCATACCCCTTGAGCTTTTCCACATTTTGTCACGTTACGACCACAAACATAAATATATTTTATTGGAATTGTATGTGAAAGACCAACACAAAGTGGCACACAATTGTGAAGTACAAAGAAAATTATACATGATTTAAAAAAGATTTTACAAATAAAAAACTGAAAAGTGCGGTGTGCAAAAGTATTCAGCCCCCTTTTCTCTGAGTGCAACCAATTGCCTTCAGAAGTTGCCTGATGATTGCTGAATGATCGAATGTTGACCTAATGACTAAATAGAGTCAACCTGTGTGTAATCTAATCTCAGTACAAATACAGCTGTTCTGTGATGGCCTCAGAGGTTTGTTAAGAGAATATTGGGGAGCAAACAGCATCATGAAGTCCAAGGAACACGCCAGACAGGCCAGGGATAATGTTGTGGAGAAGTTTAAAGCAGGGTTAGGCTATAAAAAGATTTCCCAAGCTTTGAACATCTCGCGGAGCACTGTTCAATCCATCATCTGGAAATGGAGAGTATGGCACAACTGCAAACTTACCAAGACACGGCCAACCACCTAAACTTACAGGCCGAACAAGGAGAGCACTGATCAGAGATGCAGCCAAGAGGCCCATGGTGACTCTGGACGAACTGCAGAGATCCACAGCTCAGCTGGGGGAATCTGTCCACAGGACAACTATTGGTTGTGCACTGCACAAATCTGGCCTTTATGGAAGAGTGGCAAGAAGAAAGCCATTGTTAAAAGAAAACCATAAGAAGACCCGTTTGCAGTTTGCCAGAAGCCATGTGGGGGACACAGCAAACGTGGAAGAAGGTGTTCTGGTCAGATGAGACCAAAATTGAACTTTTTGGCCTAAATGCAAAACGCTATGTGTGGCGGAAAACTAACACTGCACATCACTCTGAACACACCATCCCCACTGTCAAACATGGTGGTGGCAGCATCATGCTCTGGGGGTGTTTCTCTTCAGCAGGGACAGGGAAGATGGTCAGAGTTGATGGGAAGATGGATGGAGCCAAATACAGGGCAATCTTGGAAGAAAACCTGTTGGAGTCTGCAAAAGATTTGAGACTGGGGCGGAGGTTCACCTTCCAGCAGGACAACGACCCTAAACATAAAGCCAGGGCTACAATGGACTGGTTTAAAACAAAACATATTCATGTGTTAGAATGGCCCAGTCAAAGTCCAGACCTAAATCCAATTGAGAATCTGTGGCAAGATCTGAAAACTGCCGTTCACAAACGCTCTCCATCTAATCTGACTGAGCTTGAGCTGTTTTGCAAAGAAGAATGGGCAAAAATTTCAGTCTCTAGATGTGCAAAGCTGGTAGAGACATACCCCAAAAGACTTGCAGCTGTAATTGCAGCAAAAGGCGGTTCCACAAAGTATTGACTCAGGGGGGCTGAATACTTTTGCACACCACATTTTTGAGTTTTTTATTTGTAAAAATTTTTTTAAATCATGTATAATTTTCTTTGTACTTCACAATTGTGTGCCACTTTGTGTTGGTCTTTCACATAAAATTCCAATAAAATATATGTATGTTTGTGGTCGAAACGTGACAAAATGTGGAAAAGTTCAAGGGGTATGAATACTTTTACAAGCCACTGTATATTGCGATACTGTAAGAAAGGCGATATGTTGTGATTTCATAGGCCTGTGTTCTTTGTGCTTATGTTACTTTCTGTTTCAGTTTACGTTGTTGTGTTGGAGTGGAAGAGTCAAATGGCTGAAGATAGATTACAACACTGTTATCTAGCAGTCGTGGGGTTACACACAACACAAAATGTTTGTCACGAACCTTTACATGTAAACAATTAAAAATCGATATAGTGGTTTTGAGAATCGATACAGTATCACAAAAGATAATCTCGCGATACTCTAGTGTATTGATATGTTCTTACACCCCTACAAGTCACGGCAATCCTCCTGGCACTTAACAGCGTACACTACATTGCTCCGTTTTTGCCAGGGGACCTGATCCTTGGGGTGGACCAATTTTCTGGCGCAGCATGTTTTGGGGTTTGAAAGTAACTTGAGACGCAGTGTTTGGAAAATAGTCTTCTCAACTGTTCTGACACTCCTGCCACATACTGAATCACCACTGGTTTACACTTAAGAAGTGGTTCCCCTTCTCCCTTCGATCGAGTGGTGCACTGTTTGGGCATCTGCCTGGCTTTAACAAACACCCAGTTAGAATAACCACACTTAACCAGGGCCTGTTCAGTGTGGGATTTCTCCCCTTCCCCAGCCACTATGTCGGTGGGAACGTTGTCAGCTCGGTGGTAAAGCATCATGATGACTCCTAGTTTATGCTCCAGTGGATGATGAGAGTCAATCCTTAAGTACTGATCAGTATGTGTTGGTTTACTGTACACATCACCTTTCAAATGTCCCCCATCACCAATGGCAGTTTCACAGTCTAAGAAGGCTAACCTGTCATTTTTCACATCCTCCCTGGTGAACTTGATATGGTTGCCCACCAACTGATGTGGTCAGTGAAATGTGGTACATCCTGAGTTTTAATTTTAACCCAGGTGTCGTCCACAAATCTGAACCAGTGGCAAGGGGGTGTCCTTGGATAGAACACCAGAGCCCTCTTCTACTTCCTCCACATACAAGTTTTCAACTATAGGTGAAACTGAACCCATAGCACACCCATGTTTCGACCTATACGTAGTACTGCCCCCTGTATGTGAAGTACGTGGACTGAAGACACAGCTTCAGGAGCAGACACACTTGGTCAGTGTTAAGGATAATCCTGTTACTAAGGGTGGGGTCATCCTGTAATTTCAAATGGACGACCTCCACCCCTTCAGCAACAGAAACGCATGTGAAGAGAGATGTAGCATCAAAAGAGACCATAATTTCATCCCCTTTCATGATGATGTCCCTCACCTTATCCACAAAAACCATAGTGTTCTGAATGTGATGTTCATTACTGACTACCAACGGGTTAAGAATAGATACCAGAAACTTGGAGGTGTTATAGGTCACTGAGTTAATCATACTAACAATAGGCCATAATGGCACATCCTGTTTATGTAGCTTAGGTAAACCATACAGACTAGGTGTAGCTTCCCCGGGTATAATCTGTGGTACAAAGTTCTGTCAACAGCATTGTCCTGTTATAACAGCTTATCACCTTGTAACCACTGCCTGGATGTTGTTTCAGGGCCTCATAATTATTTATGTCACGGAGTAATGGCATAACTTCCTCCTGATTGTCTATCTTGTTTAATTAAATAGTGCACCTACTTTTGTCCACTGTAAGGATGATGATGATGTCATTTTTCTTACTGAGAGTCGTGGGAGCTTTCCTCTTGTCTCTGGTGATGTTGGACGGCAGCGGCTTCGTGTTGCTGAGGCAGGCTGAAACTTTCATCCACAGTTGTGCTGCTTCCAGGTCCATGATGTGATTGGTACAATGCTGTGATTCCAGCTATTCCCCAATCCTCTGAATAGTACATGTGGCCATTTTAACTCTAATTAATGGTCACGGCATTTGCGTATGAAACGGGTTGCCGGTTTGGTCATTATGCAACTGTGCTGTTTATAAAGTTGGGGATACCTGGAGTCAGCTGAGAATGACAAGTCCCTTAGGTTAATGAGGAAACGTTCCTCCCACTACACCTTGTGTCCGGATGAACCGATCCAGCTGTCTGGGATTTCCTTACCTGGGTTGTTGAGCATGCATATGATGATATGAAAGTTGAATAATTATGAAGACAGAGCTTCATACTTAATGCTGACCGTTTTCACAGGACTCTCACAATCCTTTTGGTGTATTTAGGAAGGGCCATCTGTCATCACCAAGTTTGTTTTGTGAATGTGCAAAAATCTGTACTTGATCCATTTGTCAATGGAAAAGTTTTTTTTTCTTTTTTTTGAGCTGTGACTCAATATGGCCACCAGGGGGTGGTACCAACACTCTTTCTTCTGAATTTTCAGTGGCATTGACTGGGCTCCATATGGCCTCGCTGGCTCCCACCCTTGTCAGCTGAGGATTGTCTTTGATTTAGAAGACAGATCACTCAGTATCTGAACATCACTTTATCCTCTGGTCTCCAAATAAATACAATACATGTGTGAATTCCTCCTCATTAAAGCTTGGTCTCGGGCACAGGCAGCACGTGCCCACCACTGTTAACCATAAAACCAGTCTGCAACAGACCACCAAAGCAGCTGATTTTATCAACATTATATTACACTTAGTTATTAATGGTACGGATTTTACTATATCAGAGTAGACTGTGGTCTGTAATGTCAGGTCCCATATGACAGTCATGCTCCCCAGACAAAGTGAGAGCCACTTCCTCTTCCTCTGAGCTGTCTACCCCCAGTGGGAAAAGCCCCTCCGTCAGGTCAAAGTTCACCAGTTGCGTCAGAGGTTGTTCTTCCTCTGGAAAAATGGACACCTTTCTGAGATTTGATGGAAAGTGTCATGTAACATTAGTTATTTTAATACCCGGTGGAGCTATAGCCAATAGACTTGAGTTTCTGATGCCACCTGCATGAATTATTAATCGTGCTATCTGCTTTGATGAGCAGCTGTGCATTCTCCGAAGCTGCTCAGTAGAACATGGCATCACACACACACACACACACACACACACACACACAGATTAGAAATTCTTGTAACCTGAGCATGTTGGACCAGTAGTATCTCACATTCCTCATCTTACACCAGCAGACAGACGGAGAGGTGCAGAGATGGAGAGGAGGAACTGGAAGATGTCAGATGTTCAGGGAGGGAGAGATAACTTGATAGTGTGCACATCTTTCACCTCAAAAAACAAAATGGATGGCTTCAGGTTTTTGATTTTATTTGGATAAGATTAAATAAGGGTAATCTTATCTGGTTTATCCCCACAGAGAAATTGGATTTACTCTGGAAAGGTCTGACGTTGTCAAGTTATCTGGGAGAAAAGCCTTTTTCTTTGTTTTCATTCAACCCCACAGTGGCAAGCAGCAGAAGCTACTTCCTGTTATTTTTAAATGTGAAAGGTCATGGCTAGGGATTTCGTATCAACACAAATGATACAGTTAGGTGCTCCTTAACAGTGTGCTTTTTCTCGCTTTATTGGCAGGAGAAAAGATTAACTTAAAACACACGTTTCATTGCACACAGCTGTTTCCTATGTTTACTAAAAACCAAAGGAAATAACAAATGTTTGTGCTTTTTTGGGGGGGGGGCAATCAGAAATAACAACAACACTTTTCACCATAAACTAGCTTTAAATCTTGCAAAGCCCAGCCTATGTACTTTATTTATGGCACTAGCAAAGCGCCACTGTCATGTATATACCATTATGCAGCTGCATGACTTGGGTCTCCAGCCCACAAAGCACATATTTGCTACTATCGTTTCTCAGTTACACATCTGTGTAAATGTCAAGTTGACATTTGACTCCCATTATAGGGCTGTTATGAGATGCATTTCATGAAATAAATGTGCCATCGCTGTACGCCGTCTGTGTGTATTGGATGTAGTGTTTTTACATTTCACATGGTCACCTCCAGTGTTTGGTTTTCTGTCAACTTGTCAAAATAAACCTGTAGTGTAAAAAATAGACATGCCCATAACGTGGGGCTAGATCTGGTGAAAAGATTGATGTATATAATCTATTCGGTGGAAAGTTCGGTAAAGGCTTTTATTGATTTCATATTCAGTGCATTTTCTCAACACTGCTAGATAGATAGATAGATGGATAGATAGATACAAGAGGTTTGTTTTCACCTTTTGTACAGAGTCTGACATACAGTAACTACATGTACACATACTATACATACCACACAACATACTTGGAGAACAGGGAGACAACAGTACATTAACACAAGATTTTAGAGGTTCAGTGAGATTAGAATGTAAATGGCAGAAGGAACAAAGCTCCTTCTAAAGCGGCCTGTCTCCAGTTGAGGAACCTGAGCCTGAGACCAGATGGAAGCAGGTGAAAAATGGGTGAAGGGCTGAGGGGAATTCTGGGTGATGGTTGGTGCTCTGTGTGTTGTGGCTTTGCTATTGTGGTCTGGTAGATTGGGAGTGGGAAGGCCAAATAGTTTAGATGCACGGAGTGAGATGTGGACGAGCCAGTTCCTATTGACGTCTTGTAAAATGGTGACGAAACGGGGAGCCGTAAAGTAGTATGGGCTGAAATATACTTTTGTACAGAAGTAAGAGAAAGTGAACACCTTGAGTTTACGAAAGACAGAGACTATGTTGGTAGTGTTTGTGGATGTCAGTGATGTGTTGACTGGAGGGTATGCTCCAAATTATCGGGGCATCACATTGCTTAGCCTCCCTGGGAAAGTCTCCTCTAGGGTGCTAAGAAAGGAGGCTCTGACCAATTGTCAAACCTCAGATCCAGGAGGAACAATGCGGATTCTGTCCTGGCTGTGGAACAACGGACCAACTCTTTACCCTTGCGGAAGTGCTGAGGAAGGCATGGGAGTTTGACCAGCCAGTCTACATGTGTTTTGTGGACTTTGAGAAGGCTTACAACCATGTACTCCGGAGCACTCTGTGGGGGTACTGCGGGAGTATGGGATACCAGGGCAGTTGCTACAAGCCATCCAGTCCTTGTATAACCAAAGTGAGAGCTGTGGACGCATTCTCAGCACAAAGTCAAACACGTCTTCGGCAGGTGTCAGACTCCACCAAGGTTGTCCCTTGTCTCGAATTCTGTTTGTGATATTCATGGACAGGATCTCAAGGTGCAACCCAGGTGAGGAGTGTGTCCATTTTGGGAACCTCAGAATTGCATCTCTGCTCTTCACAGATGATGTGGTTTTGTTGGCTTCATCAGAATGTGACCTCCAGCATGCACTGGGGTGGGTTGCAGCTGAGTGTGAAATGGCCGGGATGAGAGTCAGCACCTCCAAGTCTGAGGCCATGGTTCTCTACCGGAAAATGGTGGATTGCTCCCTCTGGGTTGGGGATGAGTTGTTGTCTCAAGTGAAGGAGTTCAAGTATCTTGGGGTCTTGTTCACGAGTGAGGGTAGGATGGAGAGGGAGATTGACAGGCGGATTGGTGCAGCATCAGCAGTAATGCGGACGTTGTACCGGACCGTTGTGGTGAAGAGGGAGCTGAGCCAGAAGGCAAAGCTCTCAATTTACCAGTCAGTCTTTGTTCCAACCCTCACCTATGGTTATGAGCTTTGGGTAGTGACCAAAAGGGTGAGATCGCAGATACAAGCGGCTGAAATCAGTTTCCTTCATAGGGTGTCTGAGCTCAGCCTTAGAGACAGGGAGAGGAGCAAGGACATCTGGAGGGGGCTCGGAGTAGAGCCACTGCTCCTTCAAGTTGAAAGGAGCCAGTTGAGGTGGTTCAGACATCTGATTAGGATGCCTCCTGGGCGCCTCCTTTGTAGGTTTTTCGGGCACATCCAACTGGGAGGAGACCCTGTGGTAGACCCAGAACTCGCTGGAGGAACTACATGTCCAAGTCCAATCTGAACTAGGAACCCCTTGGGATCCCCCAGGAGGAGCTGGAGGGCGTTGCTGGGGATATGGGACATCTAGAGTGCCCTACTTAGCTTGCTGCCACTGCGACCCAACCCTGGAGAAGCGCTGATGATGAGATGAGATGATGTGTTGGTCAAAATAAAGTTTATTGTCCAGAGTGAGTCCAAAGTACCTAAAGCAGTCCATAAGTTCAACAGTCTCCTTATGGATGAGTGCAAGGTTATGGACTGAAATGTTAGAATTAGGGTTGGTATTGTTGAGTGAATTAAAATCCTTAGAATGGGGGTATCCGGGTAGTGTAACGGTTCCGTTGCCTACCAACTTGGGGATCGTCAGTTCGAATCTCCATGTTACCTCCGGCTTGGTTGGGTGTCCCTACAGACACAATTGTCCGTGTCTGCAGGTGGGAAGCCGGATGTGGGTATGTGTCCTGGTCGCTGCACTAGCGCCTCCTCTGGTCGGTCGGGGCGTCTGTTCAGGGGAGAAGGGGGAACTGGGGAGAATAGCATGATCCTCCCACGCGCTACGTCCCCCTGGAGAAACTCCTCACTGTCGGGTGAAAAGAAGCGGCTGGCGACTCCACGTGTATTGAAGGAGGCATGTTGTAGTCTGCAGCCCTCCCCGGATCGGCAGAGGGGGTGGAGCAGTGACTGGGATGGCTCTGAAGAGTGAGATAATTGGCCAAGTACAATAGGGGCGCACAAGGAGGGGGAAAAATCCTTACAATGGGTCTATGAATTATTACTGTGTTTCTTCAACTCGCTGCATATGTAAATGAAAATAGTCCATCTGTGTTTAATTCCAAAAATGTAAATGGATCTATATGCAGTTAATTTACAGTGTGGTGTTGAGGTATGTAATTATTTAAGTTATGATAACTTGCTTTGTTTTCTCGTGTCAGCTGAAGCCAGAAATGGAGCGCTATGAGTGGGTGGTGATCCGACATCCAGAGCTAGCCTCCGCCATCAAGGACCCGGGCTCAGAGGATGTGTCCGCCTCCGAGGCCCCGAACATGGACACTAACAACCTGCTGCAGCCAGAGAGACCTGCTGGAGACTTATCGCCCTTCCTGTCCGCCCGCCACTTCAACCTGAACTCCAAGAATACTTCCATGTTCATGGCAGGAAACTTTGACTCCATTATCGTGGGTGAGTGGGGGTGGGTTGGGGGGGGGGGTGTCAATAATTGATGACTATCTTTTCATGTGCACAACAACCCAATTAAGGTCCTTATTCCAAATATGATTGTCTGATCAAGCTGCTTACATGGGTTGTGTTAAAAAAAATCCTTCTATATTGGTTTACATGGAACGGAATATATAGTCAGATGAATGATGAATGTTGAACTTCTCTTCCATAGCTCATCCTTAACTTGCCCCTACATACAAGCTGCCTTTCTGTTTTCGACCTCGTGGGCAGGATTTCTGTTTGAGCCTCATCAATCTCTTTCAGAATGTTAAAAATGAGGACAGTTTTAGACTTGTTCTTAAAATGCTGAGAATTACTTTCTGTTTTTGCTCAGTTTTCTGTGTAAAAAAAAAAACTGCCTGCAAGAGATGAGTGTCGTCCGTCTGGCCACAAGTGTCACAAAATCTGTGATCTCAGTCTCAAAGTGTGCTTACTTCAGCTAAGAAATTCTTAGAATGTTACAGAGATCAGTGTTCCTCATTGGCCAGTTGTAAATGTAAACCACACATTCTCTGACTGGTCTATATTGCTGGTTTTATTTCACCCCTCACTTAGAGACCAGCCCACCATGCAGGTTATTGTCCATAATAAACTGTAGTTGAATTCAATTCAATTTATTGTCATTAAAAACAATGTGCAGGCACATGTGTAAAACGAAATGAGGGCTGCGGCTTCACCGAACAGTGCAAGACAGACAAACATAGCAAACATAGTATAAGATACATACAGATAAAGACTAAAAGCTAAAGATAAAGTAAAAAAAAGAAAAGAAAAAAAGCACAAGTATAAACATATTTACAGACCTTCAGTGGGTAGCCAGGATCAGGTGGGCAACAGCTTGTGGAAAGAAGCTGTTTTTGAGCCTGGTAGTGCGGGCTCTGAGGCTCCTGTAGCACCTCCCAGAGCACAGGGGGAGAACAGTCCATGGTTGGGGTGGTTGGGATCTCTGCTGATCCTGAGACCCCTTCGAAGGCAGCGTTTGTGATAAATGTCCTTTATGGCTGAGAGCTGGGTACCGGTGATATGCTGGGCCGCCTTGATGACCCGCTGCAGAGCTTTCAGGTCTACTGAGGTGCAGTTGCCGTACCACACTGAGATGCAGCTGGTCAGGATGCTCTCTATGGTGCAGTGGTAGGAGTTGGTGAGAATTTTGGGGGATAGACGGGCGCTCCTCAGAAAATGCAGATGTTGTTGGGCCTTTTTCACAAGGGCCTGGGTGTTTAATGGCCAGGAGAGGTCCTCGCTGATGTGGACTCCAAGGAATTTAAAGCTGGAGACACATTCCACTTCCATCCCATTGATGTGTATGGGGGAGTGGCTGCAGCTTCTAGACCTCCTGAAATCCATTGAGGACAAGATTGTTGGTGGTGCACCATGATGCGAGGTGCTGAATCTCGTCCCTGTAGGCCGTCTCGTCATTGTTGGTGATACGGCCCACGACTGTGGTGTCATCCGCAAACTTGTACAGAAAAACAGAAATCTGAACTGCTTTCAGCAGAACACTGATGAGAAAACCTTGTTTGTTTGCTGGGAGACTGGTGATGGTGTCAGACCATCCGGTGAATCAACAGGAGAAATTGTAGGCCTCTTCTCATCCGCCCTCATCCATCACTTTAGACTGATGGTTGTCTACACAATCAGGCAGCCATCAGTATAGCTATAAATGTAGTGTTATATTTTTATATTGAGAAAAAGGGTTTCTGTGTGTGTATATCTTGTAAGTGTTGGTTAATGTCAATGTCTGTAGGAACAAAGGGTGTGTGCAGAATCTAAAGAAATGTTACATCTATGAAAGCGGTGGATTTTTTTTTTTTATAAAAGTAGAAAGAATTATGGATCTCTATATAAGGGGTAATTACTAATATGACCTCACGTATAAAGTTAACTCACGCTGTTTCTCTTTCTGGTCAGGGGGAGGTGAGGGCAACGCTCTCTACATCGACTCGGAGCTGAACCACGGACGCACAGGCCGCTGCACCACCTTCGACAACCCGCCGCTGTGCGCCGAGAGCTTCCAGATCTCTCTGCTGGAGGTGTGGGGCTTCCAGGACACCATGGCAACATAATCAAACATGCCCATAGACATGCACACTAACATGTATTGCAGTTACTGTCACATACATGCATTCACGCTCGCATGAAGCATAGATACATGCACGCATGAAAACAATCAGTATCCAAACATCGAGTTATCCACAGACATACTTGCACATAAAACGTCCATGGAGGTGTTTTGAGGAGCAATCCGGGGATATGCAAACAAAACTGCTTCCGTCCAGCAAATTTGTTAAATTTTGTTAAATATTGAATATTTTTATTTATTAATATGGTCACTATAATTTGAAAATCTCATCATGAATGTTTTCTTTTTTGTTTTGTTTTTTTTGTATTATTTTTTTAATTGCATTGTATTGCTAATTTTTGTTTACCCCTCATTTAGAGGGTCCTGTTATATGATAGAAAACTGCATATGTCAGAATATGCTATAGTTAAAGCCTATGGTGAGTAATCTAGACTTTTTTTTCCCTCTTTTTTTTTCTTTTTTGTTAAACATATCTATTCAGATGTGATGTTTTCATGTTCTGTGCTGAGACCGTTCTGAAACTTTAAGGCTCCTTCGTATGTGGAGTCTGCTGGTCGCCAACATTGTAATCAGCTAGTGCTGTTTTTCACGAGAGATAAGGATGCAGTCATTTCAACAACAGCAAAAACAAACTCAGCCATGCTGGGGGAGCAAGGCTCACTAGGGTTAACTTTGTAAAACTACCGTGTTGGTGTAGTGAACAGTGTTTCTGTGTTTTCTCAATGTGGGTGTACCATGTCTGAGATGCAGTAAGGCGGGTTGTGCCGGGGCACGTTAGGTTCTTTGGATCAAGCCTAATTGTCAGTTTTCCTCTTGATGACTTATTGTACATATCTTTCAGCTCCGTCAGGTGATAAGTTAGTGTGGTGCTGTGTAATCGGTGTGAGTGTGTGCGCGTGTGTGTATGTGTGTATAAAATAGTGTATTGGTCGGTGCTGAATTTTACTGTTATTGTGCGCCAGTTCCCTAAGCAGCTCAGCTCTTTTGTAAAGCCTGCAACCTTAACCCCAGCCCACTCCCCATGTGTGTATATGTATTTATACAGTTGGTCGTTTGAATGATGGTGTGGCAAATGAAGAACAAATATTAAGGTTTTTTTTGTTTACAATCACCAGTAAAGATCAGTGCAGTGTGTTCATCTCTCTCTCTCTCTCTCTCTCTCTCGCTCTCTCTCTCTCTGTCTGTTCTGTTCATCTATCCGTCCCCAAGTCATGTGACAGTATCAAAATTAGTCCAAAACTGCACGGTGGCTGTTGGCGGCTCTCTGCGTCCCTCAGCAGTGAATATCTGTGTTGTTGTGAATGTGTTTTATGATGCGGTCCAGTAAGAATATATAAGTGGAGTAAAATACAGGATGTGTCTTATATGTGGAAATACAATAATATACCTGCAGTAAAAGAAGTCAATCTTTCCTCCAGTGTGGTTTTTTTTTTTTTTTTTTTTGGTCAATGGAAAAAAAATTTTTTTGGAATGTTTTCCCCCTAGTTTGCACTTTGCTACCTTTGTTAAGGGAAGGTTAAATTAGTTTGGACCTGGTCGCAGTGGCGTGCCAGATGCCTCTTAAACAGTCGGTTAACCCCAAGCCGCCTTCCTCCATTAGCGTTCTGCTGCATCTTCAGAGGTTGCAGCTATGGAAGATCTGCTATTCACAGGTCTAATATATGCAGTAGTAGAGCTGTCGGTGTGTTGATGATTTTGGAAAGATTGAATTTATTTCTTAAGTGTTTCTTTGTATGCTAAGTTGGTCTGACTTGATTGTTCTTACTTTCATAGCTTTAGATTTTCATAGGCATTTATTTTGATAAGGTGATCCTGGAAGAGATTTTATTTTGGTAAGATGACCCTGGAAGAGACTTTTATTTTGGTAAGATGATCTTCCAGTGGTTTTAGTCGTTTATTTGATTGTGAATTGAGAAAAACAAGAAGTTCTGTGGAGAGAGAGATGGTGTAGTGGCAGCAGAGTTCCCTGCACCGGATTTAAACCCAGACTTGAGTCTAGTTTCAAACTTCTTCAGAGAAACTAGACCCAAGTCTAGTTTTAGGGGCATAGTGAACCTTTATCATGCTGAGCTACCAAAATAATCTTAGTTGTCAAAGTTTCAACAGATGGTGAAGATAAATCATGATTTCACGAAGACTAGTTGATCTGACGGGTGACAAGTTAAAGGAAAAACCTAAATGCTTAACCCCTACAGTGAGGGGGTCCGGGGGCTCTGTTCTGCTGTGGAGGGCATTTTCCTGGCATGGTTTGGGCCCACTTGTCCCCTTAGAGGGAAGGGTCACCGCAACTCAATACAAAGTTATTCTGAGTGATCGCCTTTATCCTATGATGAGACATTTCTATCCTGATGGCAGTGGTCTCTTCCAGGATGACAGTGCCCCCATGCACAGGACACGAGGGATCACTGAATGGTTTGATGAGGATGAACTTGATGTAAATCATATGCTATGGCCTTCACAGTCACCAGATCTCAACCCAGTTGACCACCTATGGGACGTTTTGGACCAACGTGTTAGTTAGACAGTGCTCTCCACCACCATCATTAAAACACCATGCGGGAATATCTTGTGGAAGAATGGTGTCCATGCCCCCAAAAGAGTTCAGAGACTTGTAGAATCTATGACACAAGGAGCATTAAAGATGTTCTGGAGGCTCATGGTGGCCCAACACCTTTCTAAGACACTTTATGTTGTGTTTTCCTTTAGTTTGTCACCCATCTGTAGATGATCTGGTGTCAATCTAAATAAAACTTTAGATGTATTTGTTTATTCGGTCCAATTAAGTGATCACTACATTTTCAGTATATACTAGATGGCACTTTGTTGCAGATCAATATCCAAGGTACACAAATGCAGGAAATGTTTGTTTTGTAGATAAGATTACAAGCAACCAATATTAGATGGTATCAACGCTTCGTGATATCTAGGAGACCAAGAGATGATCGTCTGAGAGAGACTCGGCGAAGGAGATTGAAAAGAAAAGGTAGACTGCATTCTTGAGAGCAATTAAAGCGAATAGATGAATGTGGTAAAACGTAAATCCTACATTAACTGTGATCTTTAAAAAGTTTAGTCATGTGAAGTAACGTAACTAAACAGTGGCTTGGGAGGAAAACTGAGATAGTAAAAGAAAAAAAAAAAGGTGGAATGACAAATCTCAAAGTCTGGGACTCTTCCAGTTAGAACCGTTTTAGATACTAGTATGGCCACAGAAAGAAACGTCTACTGAGGCTTGGTATCTATGTTCTATTTAAACGTCTTGTGGAAATACGTGACAGCGAAGTGCATGACTGGAAAATCTTTGCTAGAAATGAGGAACGTTTGTTTCGTTACAAATATAACCTCCAAACCGCTGTAGTCAGAAATCTGTCACACTGCGAGGTTCAGGCAGCACCAGTCATTTACTATCGTTTAGATCACAGATGATGTGAAATATGAACCCTTTCAAGACTTTCGTACCAGCACAAAGCCACTATTCAAATCTGATTACTAACTGCCTTGACTTGACTTGACTTGACTCGAGAAAACAGCACCTTTTCTTTGGGGGGGGGGGGATTCCCGCCCCCTCCCTTTTTTCTCTCCAATTGTATCCGGCCAGGGAGGCCGGATACAATTGGGACCACCCAGTGGCGGATCTAGAGATTTTTTTCTGGGGTGGCAAAGGGGTGGCAAGACTGTGTCCCAGAGGTGGCAGCTGCCACCCCTTGCCACCCCGTAGATCCGCGCCTGTGAGGGGGAGGGGGATTCTAAATCGGCGACTTCTGTTTGAGATTATTTTGGTGCGGGCCTCATTGACCTTCACCATGCATGTACATAAAATATACTTTAAAAACATATCTGATTTATAAATGGGGTGGCAAGACTGTGTCCCAGAGGTGGCAGCTGCCACCCCTTGCCACCCCATAGATCTGCGCCTGGGACCACCCAACCGGGCCGCCCAACCAAGCCGGAGCTAACATGGGGATTCGAACCGGCGATCTCCGATCCCCTCAACAGCAGCTTTCTTATCTTTTTTTTTGTTTTGTTTTTTGGCACGTCATTAAACATCGTTTCGTGAGCATTCCAGCTGAACGCACGCGCTCACATAATGTAGCATTATCCCTCAGCCCCACTCAAACGTATTAACAGTCAATTCATTTGAAGTGAGTGCAGGCTGGGCTAATGCAGGCGAGGGGGAAAGGCACGCAGACAGCATAGCGGCAGAGTAATTCCTTCTCTAAGTGGCATTGACTCCTCTCCTTTGCCAAGGGTGTGCCGTTCATTCAGGATTCGCACTCCGCTAAATGCACACGCGCTTCTATATTTAGCTCTTCCTTTCGGCGTGGGATGAGCACACGCTCCTGAAAACCCCACCATTTCCAGCCCCCGCCGCTAAGATGCTTAAGCATTTAACCCTTTGTTTAGACATGTCTGTCTCAGCCCAGCCCCCCCCCCAACCCCCTTCCCACAGATGACATGTGGTAGTAGTAGTCGTGGATGGAGGGATTATATGAAACGGGCAGAGGACGCCCTGAAATATGGTGTTTTGGTCTGCAATCAAACTTGTGAACCGTCCCTGTAAACCAGTATGGCCAAAGTGAACTAAGCTGCCATGTGCAGTCACATGAGAAATGAGGGGGTGTGGGGACACTGATTGTGAGGTTGGGGTGGGGGGGGCAAATCAAATTCTACTTAGGACCCCAGAAAGGCTTGAGCCGGCCCTGACTGGTTATGTGTTTGGTTGACTGGTGAGGGTCAGCTTTCAACCAGCCTCCAGTGTTAGGGATTACATCTCAAATAGGGCTTTGCAATTCTAGGATTTTTGTCTGTGTCCTTGGCAACCTAGAGAGTAAGAATTTATCCTCTTCCCAGGTGTACGCTAAAACCCCCTGTTAATGATCGTATTAATAAACCTTACATCCCACATTTCATCCATGAAATGCAGCTTGCCATGCTTTAGCCTACATTAGAAAGAAAGAGACAAAACAATCAAAGCAGGGGATAAAAAAGAATGAAGAGGCTGTTTAGAAACAGTCAGCAGGGGAAATTTAAGAAACAAGTTAGTACAACAAAAATACTACAACAAACAGATGGTCGTAAAAAATGCAATGAATAGCATAATGGTCAAGCAAAAGGTAGTACTGAAGAATGTATTCTGCCAAAGGCCAAGTCAAGTCAATTGCTTTCGTGTCAGGGAACAGGAGAGTTGTATTTTTGGTCCTACATGCTGAAACTGGTCTTTATTGGACAACTGCCAAAGCTGAGCATGGCTTAGCTCGGTGTCTTCCTTTATTTAAATCCTCGGCAAATCTTGCTCAGAAGAGAGCTGTCTTGCGAAATACCCACAGAGTCCCGGCATGACTGCATCTCCAGTACTACAGAGCAAGGACAGCTTAAAGAAGATGGGTATCAAGAGACACATCATGGCTGGATGCTGCCGTTCTAATCCAAAGTGACCCTGTGGTCCACCGTGCCTAAATAATCGATAGGCACCACTTTGATGTTTATAGATCGTAGCTAAATTGTTAACAAGTTCAATGTTAACTTGATTAAATCATGCAGCCATGGAGAACTCTCACAGTTTGTACTTTAACAAGCTCCATTGTTCATTTAAATATACAGTACTCTCTTTATCATCTCCAGTGACAAGTGCAACCTGCAAGGACGAGAGCCTCACTTGTTTGTCTGCCCAAAATAAACAGGAAATACAGTGCATTGTAGGATACACCAGCTATCGTATTACATGGGGTGTTGTTGAATGGGCTGCTGAGTGTGTACCTACGACAGGCTGTCATGACCCACCAGTGGCTGTACAGAGGCTATGTGGTACCCTTCAGAGATCACCCCAACCAGATTCTCAGATTAATATTTTGGTCAGCCATACAGCCAGTATAGGAAAAGAGAAAATGGTGTGAGAATTTTCTCCATTCAGGTCTGACCTTCATGTTCTCAGTGCATGATCAATGTTCTCAATGCATTTGCCATCAGTGCACACCAAACACCCACCCCCCACTCAAAAAATCTGTTGATCAGGATAGGTTTTACTGGAGCAAGTTTGCACATTGGACCTAGTGCTCACGTTCGTCACTTAAATCATGACAGAAGCAATAAAAAAAAAGCATCTTAAAAGCTATGGGAAGTGAAAAGCC
This sequence comes from Lampris incognitus, assembly GCF_029633865.1. Classification (NCBI taxonomy): domain Eukaryota; kingdom Metazoa; phylum Chordata; class Actinopteri; order Lampriformes; family Lampridae; genus Lampris; species Lampris incognitus. Next base: position 10,927,283 of record NC_079227.1, read on the forward strand.
AAAGACAAATAAATGTAGGCTGAATAGATAGAAAGATAGAGATGTATGAAATACAGGGTCATCTTTGTATAAGTGAACCTCGATTTGGTAGGTCGTGCAAGATGTTGGCCCAGGAATGGGACAAATTGCCTGCTATGTTGATATAGAAATGACAGTGGTTTGACAATAAAAATGCAAAGAAGGAGGGATGGAGAAAGAACAGGGGGAGGAGATAGCAAGGCAAGAGGACTGCATAGGCTCTGTGACTCACACTCAGTCACTCCCATGCTAGCCACCCCCCCCCCCCCGGAGGTATAGAGCGGGGATTCTCGATTCCCTCCCCCATCACATACATACACACGAGCTTACAATCTCTCTCTCTCTCACACTCATGGTCTACATCACTGCTGCATACCATGGCTTACTGCCCCCCACACACACCTACCCACCTTGCCTTCCAAGTATTTCTCCAAATGTATTTGAATTTATGCAACATGACGATTGTAGTATCTGCACAAATATATCAATCTCGTCAGAATGCAAATCACAATTACGGATCATTTAGGTTCGTCCTGAGTGCCTAACTCTTGTGTGTACATTGCACATTTGTCTGGCGAGCGGGATGCAACGAGACAGTAGACAAATATATATATATATATATATATATACACACACACACACACACACACACACACACACACACACATATGATATATATGACATATATGACATATACATGAAAAACTATATATATTTATATATATATATGACAGCTGATGATTGCACTGTCTCATAAAGAATTTACTTGAATCACTGGATTTTATATATATATATATATATATATATATATATATAGCAACTGATGAGTACACTGAGCACGAAACAAGCTTGTTCTGCCATTTAACAACTTTGAGCTATAAAAAAATACGTCTTTGCTCCTGAATTGTTGAGCTCTTTTTTCTACATCGAAGGTTCCATTGCAACATTCTGTGGACATATATACATATATACATATACATACATACATATATATATATATATATATATATATATATATATATATATATATATATATATATATATATATATGAATGTCAGATTACAAAGAAAGAATATTGCTTGGGATTAGCATCTTTTAGGAATGCATCCCCACCCTCCATCCAGCTCACTCCTGTCAACCTCCTTCCTGATCCTGAAGGAGACAAACGCTTGGATATGTCAAACAGAGAGAGAGCGAGCGAGCCCGCAGCGGAGCGCACCAAAATGACACACGACGGGAGAGGGGGTGACCTTCAAAAAAAGAAACTCGAGAAACGTAAAAAAAAAGCATACCGATTTCTTCACCTTGAAAAAGTGTGTGCTAAATTAACAAAATCATTTTTTTCTCTCCAAACGTGTGTTTTATGCTGCGATAAATTACGAGTAACGTCAGTCGCGTGCTCCCGCGCCCCCTCCCCCCTACGCACAGCCGTGACGTGGTTTGTCCGCACGCCCGGTCAGGTGACGTTTTCCGCTTCGCCATTTTGTGCCGCTGCGCCGCGGGTATTTATCGCAGGAGTCGTGACTCGTCCGTTTACACTGTCGGTGCTGGTGTCGGAAGGGGGGCTGTAACTCAAGACCGTGGCCTTCGATTGGTTTAGCCAAGTACAACGTAAAGGGGGAAACGCAGCAATAGTCGTTTTTGTATCATTTGGGGTTTGTTTTTTTTTTAAAAACAAATATATAAATATATATCTATAACTTGTGGGAGAGAGAATGTCGTCCAAGAGCCCCGAATACTCCCCATTCTTCGCAGTGATGGGCGCCTCTGCGGCTATGGTGTTCAGCGGTAATTATCTCCAAATTCTCCTTCAATGTTCCCGATGAACTCTCATCATGTGCGTTCTCGTATGTGTTTCGGACCGACGTGTGCGTCCGTGTGCCATCCTCAGCCTGACTGCTTTAGGTGCAGCCAGTCCGGCTGCGTGTTTAGTGAGCGTGTCGGTAGCTGGAGCCGGATGCTAGCCGCTAACTCTCGGCTCTCCGATACACGGACACACTTCGTATACACGTCCCCCCCTAAGAGGCTGTGTGGGAGAACCCAGGTCATAGCCGCCTGCCTCAGAAAGGACGCCGACTTGCACCAAGTTGAATTCGTTGACAGCGGGCGGTCGTGCTTCTTCGGGGGTAATCGGATCGCTGGACCCCCCGAGTTAGCTTAGCTGCTGTGGTCGGCGAGCTGATGGATGGGCAGAGGCTGACCTGGGCTACATCTTGCTTGTCACAGCAGAATAAGATTTTTACGGCGTTAATTTCCAGCCATGTGCTTGGTGTAGTTTGCCCTCTAACTGGCTGTAATTGCGTAGTCAGTTGTGTGTTAGCTTGTGGGATCTGGGCGACCGGAGGTGTGTAGTGTCAGCTCGGTGACCACGTCTGCAGCCTGCGCAACCGCCGTCTGACAAGCTGCGTGTGTGTGTGTGTGTGTGTGTGTGTGTGTGTGTGTGTGTGTGTGTGTGTGTGTGTGTGTGTGTGTGTGTGTGTGTGTTGTCAAGCAGGGGGGTCGCGTTAATCGTGCCATAAATTAAACGATTTAAGTACCAATTGAGAACTAATTGCTTACTAGATTCTCTTGTGCGCGATTAAGTTGACGAATAAAGGCCCCCACATTTTCAAATGTGTAGTCCTGTTTTTACCAAATATACTGTCTCGGGTTGTTAGTAGACTGGTTGTTCTTGTGCCAAGTTGGCATGTCTGTTGCAAGCCAAGGCTCAGGTGGAGACTTCCTTGTCACACTGGAATGACAGGATCACATGATAACCACATGATGAACCCTCAGACTAGGAAGGTCCAACTGGCCGGCGATCCTGTGAAGTACAGTTACAGTTGTGCCTGGCCTTGTAACCAGCGAGCTGTCAATTCCTGCCTGTAAAAATAAATTATATTCTCATTAACTTTCATTGTAAAAGGGAGAAAAAGCACTATCAGCGTCAGTGGCAGTACTAGTCATATGTTGTAATGATGCTGGCTGGTGGCAAAGAAAATGAACTTTGACTCTGGCTTGATGCTTTCAGTTTAATCAATAATTTTTCTGTTTTCCATGGCCAAGTTTGTAACCGGTTTCTTCTTTTAATCATATTCTTCCTTTTTATCTCTGGTCTGTCAGTGATATTGGTGCAGCATGACACTTATTATCAGATGTGAATCGTTTAAGTCAAGTTTGATTTGCCATTGTGTGCCGAATCACCTAAGTCTACATATGTCAAAGATGACTGACTGGGTATTCAATTACACTTGCAGTGATGAGCCATTAATTGTCATATTGGTAAGAGTTTGACCCGCCAGCCCTATTGAGTTGTGCTGTTTCCAGTAGGTCAGGGCTGTTTGGCATTCGTGGCTTTTTCATTCATGGTCAAAATACTACCAGTCTTCAAACTGTCAGAGTGACGTAGAGACAGCAGTGTGGAGGAAAGTTTGTGTGTGTTAATCTCTACATGAATTAAACTTCAGATTTGTTAATGTTAAAATCCTGATAAGTTACTAGCTCACATACACACAAGGCATTTAGGTCTCATTTAATTTTAAAAATCAGATCTGTTAATATTTGCCATGTTAGTCTGCAAAGAAATGGAATTTTCCTTGGTGGGTGTTCACATTAAACATGTCAGACCTAATTTGACATTGTAAAGCATGTCTGCATAAGCAGGGAAGTGAAATAAAATGATAGGGGAAACAATCAGACTTCTCTACTCGGTGTATAAAAAAATTACCTTAAAAGGTGATTGTAGTGTTGTCTGTGGAGACGGGACCAACAAACTGTAACAAACATAATGGGTAGGCCAACACACCTTGGCAGCTTCAATTGCAGACATGGGATAATCTCAATAGTCTTCTGCAAAGGATTTATGGGGTTGGAATAAGGGGGTAGGTTATAGCTTGAAAAAATGGTGTACAGCCAAAAATGTGACAGTAATCATCTAGTGGTTGGCAACAACCAGCGTCATAATAAAATAGAGAATCACTGTGTGTTAAAAGAAAGTTGAATCAGTTCATCTGGACACAACATTTATTGAGAGAGAAATGTTTCATCACTCGCCTAACAGAGCAATATAGTGTATGCTGTTAAAGTGCCAGGAGGCTTTCTGTGGCTTGTACGTTAGGGAAACTAAACAGATGCTGGCCAAGACGATGGCACAATATAGAAGCGCCAGGCCAGAACTCCACAGTCTACACCCATTTACAGGCCAGTGGCCACTCTTTCTAGGATGAGGAAGTGCACATCCTTGATAGGGAGGAACGCTGGTTTGAATGGGGAGTCAAAGAGTCCATCTATGTGAAGAGGGAACAACCTTCCCTAAACCGAGGGGGAGGGGGTCTTAAGAGTACATCTGTTGCCATCTTACTATGCTGTGATTGCAAACATTCCCAAATCCTCTGTGAATAGGACACATGGCCATTGTAACTCTAATTAGTGGTCACACCTATTTGCATATGAAACTGATCGTTGGTTTCGGACGTCATGCGACTGTATTGTTTATATATAAGGGTTGGGATACCTGCAGTCAGTTTAGACTGAAGATCACTTAGATAAGTGATGAAACATTTCTCTCCCAATAAATGTTGTATCCAGAGGAACTGATTCAGTTTTGTTTGATTTTCTTACCTGAGTTATTGAGTATGCATAAAGACAATCTCTGTGTGTGTACGTATGTATGTCTGTCCTTTTGATTTTCTTGAGAACCGTTCATCCAGTCGACTTTCCCATTTGGCGGGTGTATTGCTGATGACCCCAGGAAGTAGCATGCTATACGTTTGTGCCGAATGTACAGACGTGATGACATCACACGCATGATACTGACATGGTGATGTCACGTGTGTGATGATGTAATGGGTAGAAATACCGCAGCTCAATTGTCTCCACACTCAGATTTCAAATTTCCCCAGCAGGTGCAAGTTGAACAGGAAGTGAATGGGCACTGAACTAGAACAATAGGTTTAGTGAGTGACATGGTCTCAATTTGTGTAAAAAAAACAAAAAGAAGCACAGAAATTGTGATGTCAGTGTAAGATTCTCGCTGAAAAATTACAATTGTAACTTATGCTATCATATTTCAATATGCAATGGACAATAGATTTGATCCTGAATGGTCCCAGAGCTGCAGCTAAAAGGATGAACTCTGTTTTTGAGGATGAAGTGTGCATTATCAGCAGGTAGCACAGACTGGACATGCAAGGATTATATCAAACTGACTATGAATTTAGCTTTGCGCCATAGCACTAAAATTCATGACATCATCAGTCTCTGTGACCTTTGTCACATGAGTCAATTTAAAACCAACGGGAAGAACCTGTTTACTATTGAGAAGCGGAAGCCCTTATATTTGATTTGTTTTTACGGTGACGGTGCACATCGGACAACCTGAAAGATAAAAATCTTAGTTTTAGCCAACCCTCTTAATTGAAATATGATAACAATTAGCATGCATAACACACTCGCTTTCTATTCAACGAGGATACAGTTGCATTATATGCGGATTGGCTGCATGGGCACATTGCCTATCAGCCACACACACACACATGCCCACATTTGTTCACTAACCCACCCACAGACACATGCAGATCAAATAATTACAGGGTGGGAACAGTTCAACATATATGATATCATAATATCATTGTCACTTTTTCATGTGAAACTGCCTTACCGTGAGCAGCAGCCACACCGAATAACTAGAAGAGGGGGAGGTATGGAAGAAACCTTTACCTTGGCAGCAGTATTGACAGATTTGAAAAAGAAAAATGCCCCGGCAGATGAAGTCTTATTTTTTTATAGAAACCCGGCATTTATCATGATGGCTGGAAAATGCCCAGCTAGCTTTAATGCCAAGCTGGGAGCTAAGAGCCTGCTCTCTCCTCATCAGAGCTGAGGAGTCATGGGTAGTGATGGGTTAGGGCAGGGTGTTGTCCACCATGGTAGCCAGCATGAAGGGCCTTTGATGGTGGAGGAGGAGTGACAGTTGGAGAATGGGGTTTTGGAATGCCCTGTTCTATACAGGAACCGGTTCTAAACGAGTGGAGTATTGTTAGGTCCGGTGTTACTGGAGCAGTTAGGGTGTCAGATTTGAATTGATGGAAATATCGTGATCGTAGTGTTGCTGCTCTGTCTCCTTCTCGTACCGTCTGTATCCCTCCGAGGGCCTGTCTTTGAGCGAGGGGCAGGGCTGTGCTCCTGAACACAACTTGAGAGGCGTTTGTATTGTCACGGCGGAGACGCCAAACGTTATGCTTTACTCAAATAACCGAAATTACTCTTTGCCCCAAGTGTAATAAGACCCTTGCAAGTAAAGGAGGCAATGCAAGCAATTTATCCAAGCATCTTCTGATCCTGAGCTGTCGCGTCTTCGTCATCCATGGCAGACATGTCGTACCAGAGCCATAGATAAGGGGTCTGTAAGGCTAATTACAAAGGGCGACACCATCTGTGTTCTTTTCCAGTTTGTTCAAATGAAAACACCCTCTCGGCCGTTAGCAAAAGCAGTGACGTGGGTTAGCGCTGATGCCCCCCCCCCCCCCCCACACACACACACACACACACACATGCAGTTCGCTGACAGTGTAAGCGTGGAGAGTGAAGAAAGTGTTCGAGTGCAGTGCAGAAACACACATCAGGTCACATGGGAAAGTTTTTGGAAGGACTTGGGGAAAATAGCATTTTGATGCTGAAACATACGTACTTGGACCAAAATTTGAATTTTTGGATTTCAATACATAGGGAACTTAACTGGGAAGTCACAGAATGATAGAAAAAATACGCAAAAAAAATCCTGCCCTTTAGGCTATGAACATATTGAAAATTTGGCAACTTCTTGTAGATTGTCAAACAAAAGCTGTAGCCACCATGGCCCAGCCCACCCCTTCGCCACCTATCATCAGTTAATATTTGCTCTGATTTAGACCAGGTTATTGTTAAGCGTGGTTGAAAATATCAGAGGTGATGGATGGGAAACTAGACCATGTCTGCTCTCGGTTGTGCTTGCTGCGTTGTACAGAAGATTGGGGAAATGCCTATGCCAATTACTGGTGCTATTGTTCTTTGTGATTTTTTTTTTTTTTTTAAATTCTTCTAACTACACTGTTCACTCTGATTTTCCATATTGCTTTGAGAGTTTCTGTGTTGAAGGCTCAGGCTGATCCAGGAGGGTTCATGTATTGGATGTATTGCAGTAGTCTGCATATTTTTTGGGGGGGGGGGTTCCCCCTTTTTCTCCCCAATTGTACCCATCCAGTTACCCCAGTCTTCCAAGCCATCCCAGTCGCTGCTCCACCCCCTCTGTGATCCGGGGAGGGCTGCAGACTACCACACGCCTCCCCGATACATGTGGAGCCACCAGCCGCTTCTTTTCACCTGACAGTGAGGAGTTTCACCAGGGGGACGTAGCACGTGGGAGGATCACGCTATTCCCTCCAGTCCCCCCTCCCCCGAACAGGCACCCCGACCGACCGGAGGAGGCGCTAGTGCAGTGACCAGGACACATGCCCACATCCAGCTCCCCACCCACAGACACAGCCAATTGTGTGTGTAGGGATGCCTGACCAAGCCAGAGGTAACACGGGGATTTGAACTGGTGATCCCCGCATTGGTAGGCAATGGAATAGACCGCCACGCTCCCTGGATGGCACAGTAGTCTGCATATTCTTATAAGAAAATGGCATGATCACACATCTTCTTTTGTAAATGATGGTTTTGTTTTAAAGGAACAAGCTAGATGTTTCAGTCCTTTGCAGTCTGAGCTGTCATTTTGTTTGTTTGGACCTGAGAGGAGCCATGAAACAACACTGTTAAAGGTCTTTTGATAACTATAATTTGATACTGCTGTTACTGAGAAGGACGTTCAGCTTCGATGATCATGTCAGTGGTTGAGCTTGTGTTGTGTTAGTGGATTGGTGTGTGTGTGTGTGTGTGTGTGTGTGTGTACGCACACTGCATCCGTTGCTGCAGGCCTTGGCACAGGCTGTGGTGATGAAGACCTGGGTGTCTGTAAGATGAGTTTACATGTCTCCCATCACAGCTTTAATCCAGTCTGCTTCCCCTAACCCTACTATTGATGTCTGGTATGACCTAACTGCCCATGTGGGCACCAGGGCAGTGTAGCCAATGTGGAGACAGTCCTTCAACCAGAGAAACCCTGTTTAAGCCTCTGGGTTGGCAAAAGCGTTCACTGCTGAAGTGTCCTTCAGCAAGACGTTGCCTGCCATCTCCAGGGGTGGTGCTTTATTGCTGAACTTGGACCTCCTTGTGGGGGAAGGGAAGCCCTTTGAGGATTTTTCTACATGACAGATAATGCTATGTAATATTTTCCTTAGCTCTCCCCTTGAAGCTGGCTACCTTGGACAAGGCCTGATGAGAACCTGGCTGTTGTGCTAAAGGACGAACCTGCATCCAAGAAATGTGCAGACTACAGTAGAGATTCCCTGATGGCAGTTTTCTTGGCCGATGACAATTTCCAATTTTATAAACGCCTGATTAGCCAATTTCTATTTTTTTTTCTCCTAAGAACTATAATTGATAGCATACATAAACGTTTTTTTAACTTTAATGGAAATTTCAATTGTATGTTCATAATAAAACATTGACTATTAAATAAGTTTTACATTTTCTCCAAACCTGCAGCAGGTTACATGATCTTCTCTCACTCGAACAAATCTCAAAATAAAGAAAGTTCTCCAGTTTACTGGACAGAGGTTTTTTTTTTATACAAATAAAATCCAACTGAAAACCAGTTGCAGTATATCCCACTTTCTGTAACATGTTTTACTTTCTACAAGTGAACGACGGTTTTCGACCACATGTTTTGGTGTGTGTGTGTGTGTGGCTGTGACGTTACTGTCTGTGCTGCTGTGTACGTGAGGTGAGCCATCGTGCAGCACATGCATGTAAATTTGAGCGGCACAGAATCGGATATATCTGACCGAGACCGACTGGCAGGTCACCCGTCATGGCCGATCAAGCTGAAAATTGGTCGATTCCGGTCACCGGCCAATTGAACGGTGCATCTCTAGATTACAGACACACGTTTGGTTCTCACCTTTTAGCAGTTGTGCAGTGCTCTGGCATGTTTTACCGTTTTAATCCTGACATGCTTATTAAAGAAATTGCAGTAAAGTTTCCACGTTCTCATCATCGGGCATGTCAATTATTCTAGTAAGAGCTGTATTGCTTGCTAACCTTTTTAACCCAAAGATAAACTCTCGCTTTCTCTTTATCTGTGCGTTGGTTACTCCAGTCAGGGTAGTTCAGTACAGCGGTGTCAATTGTGTGGTATAATTCCCGTTGAGGCTGATACTGGCGTAGTTTCTACAGGGTAGGTTACAGTCGTCAGAGTTTTTACCACAAGGGCACCAGCTCTGGGATGAATCCTAAACATCCAAATGTTGGCTACTGTGTTGTCTCTCACTGCGTAGCCCCTTCGGATCAGCCTCTAAAATTATGATCGGTATGTCCACCTTTTGGATCCGTCCTTGTTTAAAAGCCCGCTCGGTGGGAATGATGCAAGACCCAATTACATGTCACGGGTTCCCCTTCGTAAAACTAAAACCTCACCTACTGGCAGAGTCATAGAACAGAGGCAGGCATTTAGCCTGCTAACTACTAGACCTGCAACCTCCGCAACAGCTGAGGACGGCTCCCTTCTACATGACGCCAAAGGACGTCAGAGGGGTTTCCCATACAAATTAATGCTCTGATGGGAGGGAAATGAAAACATGTTGAAAGCTGTTTACCTAAGAAGAGGATTAGGATTACAGCCCTGGGGTTGGGGCCTCCATAATGCTGCAACCACCACCACCACCACCACTGCAGCAGCAGTCCACCATCCAGAATATCAAAGGTTTAATCTTCCCTACTGAACAGTAACATCTGGGGAGACCCGGTGCTTCCCTGCCAACATTTGTGTCAATTATGCCTTGGTGATATTGAGCTCCATTAGGGTGGAGTTATTGCTGGTGACAAAAGGTGAGCCTGATGTAGGGTTTAACAGTCCACACAGATAGTTGCTGAATTATTCTGGCTGTTTAAGTGCCAGGATATCTGGCAGCTTTGTTTTAAAACCATAATTACATTTTGGATCATACTGGCTTCTACTATGCCAAGGAAACGTTCCTGTTCTGTCGATGTGGGTTGGAAATCCTCCATAAAGCGGCTGAAGTTGATTCGAGTTCATAGAGTTTCATGATGATGGCGAAAACAATATTCCACCAGGTGTTGTGATTATAATTGATATCAGTTTTTCTCTTGACTGATTTCAAGAACAGTCAGTCATTTTGGTGCTCTTCCTGAATTTTGAATTGGGCTAAATTGAATTAGACTAGTTTCAACCAGAGCCGGTGTACCAGAAATGTTTCATTATCCTTTCTCGGCCACCTTTTAATCAATCATTGATAGTGGCATTTAAAATAACTATTTGTGGCAACATACCTGTTACGACTGGTGTGTAGTGATACATTGGGTACATTGTCTCCTAGCCACCTTCGGTAGGATCTTTGCACTTTTGTCTTTTAAGTGCAGCAGGTCCACAAGGTCAAAGCAGTTTTTCCCCTTGCAGCCAGTAGGTGTATATAGAGACAGTGCACAATTTGAGACTGTTAAATTTGTGTGCACAGCTACTCTTTATAAAACTGGAGTGATTTAATCTCGTATTGATGGCATTAATCTAAACGAAAATAAGTGAATGTAAGCAGTTGGAGAAGAGAGGGGATGTGGCTCCTTGCCATGTGCACATTTGAAGATTGGCCTGCAACTTCCCTCTGCAATGTCTCCAGAACCATCTGCCAAAAAGCCTCTGAACCGCTTTCAGGACATCTCAACATGGTGGCCAGGATGTGATGTGGCATGGCAGGACACCTTGGACTGTATGCGTCAGGCTGTCTCCCAAGTCAGATTGGGTATCATTTTGGATTTTAACGACGGATTCCGATTCTGGTTATCATTTCCAGTTGTTAACAATTCTCAATTCCGGTTCTTTGAGGGGTGGGGTCAAAACAGGTCACATGCTTATTTCACAGTTTAAAAAAAAACGTATTTTTTTAAAATCCTTTACACAAGTCATATTCATGTTCACAATTGACTTCATACATGGAATCTGTAAATTAATTTCATAGTTTAATTTGGTCGCTGTTAATAAAGGATATGATTCTATGATTCATCCATCCAGCCATTATCCAAGCCATTTATCCTGCTCTCAGGGTCACAGGGATGCTGGAGCCTATCCCAGCAGTTATTGGGCAGCAGGCGGGGAGACACCCTGTACAGGCCGCCAGTCCAGAGCCGACACACACTCACACCTAGGGACAATTTAGTATGGCTGATTCACCTGACCTACATGACTTTGGACTGTGGGAGGAAACCAGAGCACCTGGAGGAAACCCACGCAGACATGAGGAGAACATGCAAACTCCACACAGATGCAATTCTGAGGTTCCCAAAATGGGCACACTCCTCACCTTGGCTGCGCGTTGAGAGTCCTGTCCATGATTATCGCAAACAGAATTGGAGACAAGTGACAACTTTGGCGGAGTCCGGCACCTGCCGAAAACATTGTACTGGACCGTTGTGGTGAAGAGGGAGCTGAGCTGGAACGCAAAGCTCTCAATTTACCAGTCAATGTTCGTTCCAACCCTCACCTATGGTCATGAGCTTTGGGTAGTGTTCGAAAGGGTGAGATCGCGGATACAAGCAGCTGAAATGAGTTTCCTCCGTAGGGTGTCTGGGCTCAGCCTTAGAGATAGGGTGAGGAGCTCGGACATCCGGAGGGAGCTCGGAGTAGAGCCACTGCTCCTTCGCGTCAAAAGGAGCTATGAGGTGGTTTGAGCATCTGAGTAGGATGCCTCCAGGGCGCCTTCCTTTGGAGGTTTACCAGGTACGGCCAACTGGGAGGACACCCCGGGGTAGACCCAGAACTCGCTGGAGGGAATACATGTCCAATCTGGCCTGGGAATGCCTCGGGATCCCCCAGGAGGAGCTGGAGGGCGTTGCTGGGGAGAGGGATGTCTGGAGTGCCTTACTTAGCTTGCTGCCACCGCGACCCTACCCAGGAGAAGCGGCTGATGATGAATGAATGAATGAATGTTTTATTTAAACGCCGCTTTATAAAACACTCAGACGCTTCGCATATGTAAAAATAAACACTAAAAACAACATACCAAAAGCATAAAACACAACCTTAGTCTCACACTAAAAGCAATTCTGAAGAGGTGCGTTATGATTAATGACTTGAATATGGACAGATCGGTTCAGTCTCTGATGTGTTTGGAGGGACTTCCAGAGCAGCTATGGAGAAGGCAGTCACCCCAGGTCTGGGTGAAACTAATTGCAATAATCAAATTAAATAAATTACAGCCACAGACTATAAAAACTAAATTGCTCATATTTTTTGCTGTTAGTATTTGTCTTTATCCCAATGGGAGCAGCTGAAGGTGGTGGTGACAGTAGTAGTAGATTTAATTGTCTTTATCACACGCTGTCATTAGGTTGTTATTGTAATTAATTATGCTATTGAGAGACAAAGGCAGAATCAGATTTCAATGTATTTCCTTTTTAATTGAAATTATCTGGCTACAAAAACACTTTCAAGGTGAAATCGGTTGCTCATGAAAAAAAAATACTTTGTCAGTGTAGACCTTTATATGAAATCTTAAATAATTAATGGGATTACTTCGGTTGCGTTAGGATTTTGAACATTAATTGTGATTATGAACAGAGCTAGCATGATGCGGTGGCGTAGACACAGTTTTTCCCGTGCCGTATTGCCAACTGTGTTTACTGTCTCTCAGGAAGAAAAAAAAAAGAAAAGGGAATACTGATTTTTGCCACCGATTACCATGGCGACGATCAAATGCAGTCCTAGATTTTATTTGTACAAAAAAGTTCCGTCCAGTAACGTGGAGCGCTTTTATTTTGATATTTGTTTGAGTGAGGGGAAGGTCGTGTAACCTGGTGCCGTTTGGGAGAAAATGCAAGTTATTTAATAGTCGGTGTTTTATTATGAACGTTCAATTGAAATTTCTATTTAAAAAAACAAAGTTAAAAAAATATTTGTGTATGCTGTCAATTATAGTTCTTGGAAACAGAAAAAATTGTAATCGATTGGAATTGGTAAGTCGGACTTTTAAAAAATCGGACATGGAAATTGGACAAGAAAACTGGAATTGGTGCATTTCTACTTAAAACAACAGCGTAGAGCTGGCCAGGGTGACAGTTTAATGTCAGTTGTCATGAGACTAGATACGTTCTTGGATTTTGGTCGTGATAATATGGAGATATATGACTTCTATGTTTATTATGAAATTACTGCAGACACTACTCGTTGTAATCCTAGTGTGTGTGGGGCCTGTGATGGCCTGTCCAGGGTGTCTCCTTGCCTGCCGCCCAACTGCTGGGATAAGCTCCAGCATCCCCGCAACCCCGAGAGCAGGATAACCGGTTTAGATGATGGATGGACGGATGGATGGACTTCTGTGTTGTCATTTCCTGATCTTAAAGGCCGCATTAGAGTAAAGTGAGACAATTTTCTCAATTTATTTGACTGTTTTAGCGGAGTGACATAATGAATGTCTATCTGCTTGGTCATCATGTCCACATTAGTAACGATCATGTCTCATAATTTTCTGTGTGTAAATATGTTGTGAAAGCACAAGTCATTCCCAAAATATCATCACATTATCAATATATCAATCAAAGATGGTGACATGTGGTTTTGATAATATCGCCCAGCCTTACAACAGAAATGAGTAGAAATTGAATTGGATGTTGATGACTTGAACCTCACTTGATGTAAAAATCGGCGGTGGTGATATTTTTCGCTATCAAAGAACCTTACCCGATATGTGTGTACGCGTGCTTGCGGAGGTGAAGAGCCCTGTATTGGATATAGGCCATGAGTGAACACACTGGATGTCCTGTTTCAGTCAGACGCGTCTGAAAGAGCCGTCGCTTTGCTCGGCTTTTGCTGCAGGGGAGGCGAGCATGCGCACACACACACACACACACACACACACACACACACACACACACACACACACACACACACACACACACACGAGGTTTGAGAGCTGAGGAGGGAGCGATATCTTGTCAAACTGGCGTCCTCTGCTTGGTGACATGCCGCCCTGCTGTGGCGGGCTGGCTGTTATTCCTATGGAAGCTCCTCATCTCTCTCCTGTCCCTGTTGCAGAAGGGAACTCAGATTTTCCTCATTTATATTTTTCACCATTCATCACTTTCTGAATGGGGGGGGGGTGAAATCGGTGCAAAATAGTGATACTAAGTAAGCTGTGAATATTTGGATATCGCAGTGTTGAAGTGCATTTAACAGATGCTGATGAAGTGATTTCTACACCTTCAAATGTTTGAATTCAAATGGTTCGTGTACTCAGTGAAGCATACTCACATTTTAGCTGTTGTAATGCAAGTGGCTTAAATAAGAAATGCATTTTGTTGAAATGTTGTTTGAAATTAGTTTTCACATTTTACTATTGATAAGGAATAGAGCCACCAAAAAATCATATCAAATTGCAATATTATATTGAGGGGTTTGAAAAATTGCAGTATGCATCAGCTGATAGGATATTGGATCGGAGGTACCTGCTGATCCCCAGCCTTACTTTGTAAGCACAGGATGTGTATTCTTGGTGAAGACAATCGGACAACAAGCCGTTGTAATACACTGATATAATTAACGCGTTTGGTCGTGTGTGTCTGTCTGTCTGCAGCTGATCTCGCACACTACGGGGCCTACCAGCCTAATAGTTTTTGTGCACAGTTCTGACAGTGTGACCAAGAACCTCTCGTGGTTGTGGTGATTCAGAATATTTGAAAAACGTTTTGAAATTGAAAAGGTCTGTTCTCACTGCTGTTGCTCCTTCAGTCAGTCTGTAGCTCGCTCAACCAACGCTTCTCTCTGTTGCTGCCCGAACTAAGTCAACCGTGCAGCGGTGTCAAAACATTTGTATTTGGGTGTGAGTCTTGAAAAGTAAACGAGAAGTCGGGTCGTATTTTGCAAGTCAGCAAATCATTAACTGCTGACCTAAGCACAGGAAAACTGGAAGAACCAAAAAATAAAAACCTCACTTTATTTTCGTAGTACAATAAAGCTGGGTAAACCGTTTCCGCTCACGCATGCGTCACTCGCATCCACACCATTTTTCCGAAATGTGAGCAGGCAAACACAAGTATACACAACACCGGCTTAGTAATGGTTCATTATTTAGCAAGTCAAGAAACTTTCATGTGAAACTGTGCCAAGAGAAAGTGAGGATCAGGTACTTTATGTGTACTTTGTGAGGTAAATATACACTGTATCATGAATATTATCTTTGTGTTGTGTAGTCAACATGCATTTGTCTTATACCCAATAAATACACCACACATTATTTTTTTAAGGACACGCGAGTACCATTTTGAGGAAATATTGAGACCATTTTGAGGAATTGCTGATTTGATAAACTCGAATGATGAAATTTGGGACAATACCATAATCCAGAAGTTCATATCGAAAGAAAGTATCATGGAAATGTATTATCAGACATAATTGTCAGTCAAATTCCTGTCCACTTTGCTTCAAAATGTTAACCATATACTTTGTACCCTCTCAGTTTGTAGATGAGATGTATGTCGGACGTGAAACTGAGGACATCATTAGACTGTAGATGCGAGTCAACTGTATACTCGCATCTGCAGTTGACTCAGATCGGGCAGCGACATGATCAAAAGTTGGTAAAAGAATTTTGATAATTCAAAAAATGTCAGTTATAAAGGGACGACTTCCTCTAGGTTGCAGTCAAAACGAGAAGGGTTTCATATTCTCGTCGCTGCCCAATCTGAGTCAACCGTCGATGTGAGTTGCGCGAGCGTAAACGATTTACCCAGTTTCATTATATTATGAAAATAAAGACAGGGTTAGGGTTAGCCCAAAGAGGTCGCATAACAAACCTTTTCTTTCTGGAGAGTGCAAGTTCATATTAGACTTGGTCGCATTCGTGCGAGGGTCCGCCAAGGAGGCTGCACATCCACAGACTGACAGGCAGAATGTTTTTATAAGCTAGATATTTTTAGCTTGAATGCTGCATATTAAACTTTTTTTTCCTTCTTCCATAGTTCCTGTTCAGTCGACTTGTGTTTAATGATGGCAGGAAAAATACTGGTTTTTCTGTCAGTGTGTGCGTGGATCTGTCCGCTGCTCATCTCGCATACTGCTGGGCCTGTCAGCCTAATAATTTTTGTGCACATTTATGACTGTATATTGAGGATCTCTCGTGGTTGCGGTGATTCATAACCTTTGAAAAACCTTTTGTTATACTGAAATTGAGTGCTAACTCCTCAGCAGGTTTAGTAGCCAAGTTTGAGCACCGGAGAAGGGGAGATACACCTGGCAGGGATCTGCACTCTACTACTGCACCTTTTTAGTTGATGTATCAATCCAGGTCTTATATAATATTCATCTTTTAATCTAATTACATCCAGTCATCAGCGGGCAGTCAAAGCTGTGTTGCAGACCACAGTGCCCATCTCTAAAGTATGGTATTTAGCAGGTGTGTTAAGGTGTGCTGTCACTGATGGGTAAAACCTGCAGCAGTCATCTGTGGTAGTTGGAGGTCTTTCAGAAAGAGGGAGTATCTGTGCTCTCCTCCTGCTGAAGGACGTGTGTGACGTAGGTGGCACTATGCTGTCTCTCCCCCCTGAGTCACGAGCTGCCTGCTAACATGCTGATGGAGCATTTTAGACCCTCCCTCCTCTCTGCTCCATCAGCCAGTCTGCTCTCACACAGCAGATGGAAGAGTGTTTCTAGCTCCGATGCCACCGCTGAAAGAAATGTGGTTTCTTGTATTTCCTCTTGCGTCGATATGACACACTTCCTGTGTGCCTCGGCCTAAAACAGCTGATCTAGTCCTAGAGGAGTGCAGTTTCCTGCAGCTTGTGCATATATGTGTGTTTTTCGGTGGTGGTAGGGTAATTTTACTTAAGACACTCAGATTCACCCCTGGGCCCATTTCAGGGTAGACTGCGGTTTAAAAATGGATGTCAAGATTAAAAGGTAGAGTCTGGGTGGCATGTCGGTCTATTCCGCTGGCTACCAACACGGGGATGGCCGGTTCGAATCACCGTGTTACCTCCGGCCTAGTTGGGCGTCTCTACAGACACAATTGGCCGTGTCTGCGGGTGGGAAGCCGGATGTGGGTATGTGTCGTGGTCGCCTCCTCTGGTCGGTGGGGGCACCTGTTTGGGGGGGGGGGCTGGGGGGAATAGCGTGATCCTCACACACGCTACATCCTCCTGGTGAAACTCCTCACTGTCAGTGAAAAGAAGCGGCTGGCAACTCCACATGTATGGGAGGAGGCATGTGGTAGTCTGCAGCCCTCCCCGGATCGGCAGAGGGAGTGGAGCAGCGACCGGGACAGCTCGGAAGAGTGGCCAATTACAATTGGGGAGAAAAAGGGGCAAAAAAAAAAAAAATCCACAGGAAAAAAAAGATTAAAAGATATTGACATTATTTGGAAATATGAATTATGTGCATCTGTGTTCTAGTAGGAAAGGGATATAACTGATTTTCATTGTCTTTGTCTGGTGCAGTGATTTTTCTTTGTCCATCTGGTCCTTGGGTTTAACCTGTATTGCAGGTTTCTGTTCTGCCAGGTAGCTCAGTACATTCACCTATTGCTCCTCTTATTCAGCCTCCAAACAGGGAGGCTGAATAGAAAACCAGGCTGAATAGAAAATCAAGAATACTGGTGGTGCCCGAGGACCTGTTTGAGAACCACTGATGTAGTGTTTTAAAGGAAAATACAGATTTTGAACTCTGCAGCTGTCAAGTACAGCCAGGGGGTGCTATCTGTCTTTGCTATAAAAACCTCTTGCTTATTATAATTAATTCCACAGAGGTTAATTCTGATATATTGGGACTGAAGCAGAAGGGTCATGAGGACCGAAGTAAAAGATGTTCTGGTCTCTAGAAGTACAAGAATGGCTGATGGGTTGTATTGTGTTTTGAATGAGTTCATGTGGCAGAAAGAACGTGATCCATTATTCCCATTTATGAGTCCAGGCAGAAGTCCCCCAGATGGAGACATCTTGATGTATGTAAAAGGGAATAGAAACAAAAAAAATTCCTTTTGCTTCATCTCTGTTTTCACTTCCTCATTCACTGCTATACGGTGGAGTTTTGGTCCTGTGTTCGACTTAACCGGCTTTCATTGTTTTCCATCATGTGTAGACATTTCAAAGATTCAAAAGGCTTATTTGTCACATACTTGCCATACAAGTACAATGAGCGGTGTAATGCTTCTTTTTTTTTTTTAGAAAACTGCTAATTTTGCCACAAGAAGTAGAACAACACCGGTAAATATCTATATAGAAATGTGCAGAAGTCTGTATGAAGGAATGTGTCAGTAGTTAGTTTTTAGTATGTGTACACTGCCCGGGTTACTTTTTATTTGGTGTTAAGAATCCTTAAGGCCTGGGGAGGCATCTGCCCAACCACCCATTTCCACCTGTGTACTCTTGCTCTCCTTTAACAAGCACTCTCTCGTCGTCTTTACAGCCTTGGGAGCGGCGTATGGCACGGCTAAGAGTGGCACGGGGATCGCCGCCATGTCTGTGATGAGGCCCGAGCTCATCATGAAGTCTATCATTCCCGTGGTCATGGCGGGTATCATAGCCATCTACGGCCTGGTAGTAGCAGTCCTGATCGCCAACAACATCTCCGAGAACGTCAGCCTCTACAAGTAAGTTCCCCTGACCCCTGCACCCCCCCCCCCCCCCGGATGAGGTTTGGTAATTTCCCTTCATTTTCTGTTTTGCATTTAGTAAGTGTTCCTCTTTGGAGATCCCATGGTTAGCTGTTCTGTAACGTTGGGACACAGTTAATAACGTTCATTTTCAGTAGAATAAAACTGAACGATAATTACAGGGCGACTCCAAGAGTTTAGAAAAGACTCAAAAGATTATGCTGAGGACACTTGCATAACTTTGATTCCGATTTTAAATCAGTATTGATGGATGTGGTGAGAGAGGGCACGCAGGTGGCTGTTGTGACAGGAAGAGATGGAAACGGATGAGCCGCTGTGGCGACCCCTAACGGGAGCAGCCAAACGTAGTAGTAGTAGACTTATGTATGATGAAATCTTAAGTAATAATTATATTTGAAGTTTCATCCCATAAGAATAAAGTATCCCAACAAAACACAACTGCATAAGAACCTGGCGTTTTAGCAAATACCCCTCATTTTAGAAGAGTGACTTGCTGTTGGAGAGGACGTGTATACGTCACGTGGTTGTATCTGGAACTGCAAGCTGCCGACTGGAATATGCAATTTCTTATTTTTCGTTTTTTTTTTTTTTTTTTTCCTTAAATCGCTTTCTCCTTGGATAAAATAGTATGTTTTCATTGGGTGGAGCACTTCCCCCCCCCCCCACATTAAAATAAAATGTTCCCTGCCCTGATTGGCTGCCTGCAGAGGAGCGACGAACTGCTGCGGGCCTCTGCAAATAGCAGGTAAAACATGATGGGAGGATTTCATGAGTGACGTCATGACAAGGGTCGATTCTGACAGGCTCATTCAGTCATGTGACTTTTGGGACACAAACACCACTTAACATTTCATACCTAAGTATGAGACACTGTTTCATTAATATTTCATTGTTAATTAGTAGTGATACTATGTTTAACATGTATAACATGTTAATAGTATTTAGAAATATGCAAATTCCCTAGACACACTTGCCCTTCAGGGGATCTTGAGAGCTTCAGGTTGAGAAAGGAATAGTTTATTTTATTCCGTTTACCAGAGGTTGGCGCTATAAGAGGAATATATTAGGATCACTGCTTTCAGTCTTTAGTGCCGTAACCCCCACTTATCATCGTAGTTGTGTAAGTCTGTACCAAATAATAAATGACAATAAGTATACCTTCTGGTGCTTTGGGGTCCACTGTTTCTGCTTTTTCACTTCCACATAATAGCAGGAATCTTTCATAATTGAGAAATCATGTTTCTTCAGCTGGGCGTATCTTCACCAACTGTAGACCTAATGCAACGTGCTGTGAGGATGTGTGGACTTGATGGGTGTCTCATCACTGATGGGATGTTTGTTACGCGCTTCCCTGTTGAATACTGCAGTGATGTTAAGACGGGACAGCAGAGGACCAATAGAGTATATTGATGACCAGTAGATTATATTGATGACCAGTAGATTATATTGAGGACAAGTAGAGTATGTTGATGACCAGAAGAGTATGTTGATGACCAGTAGATTATATTGATGACCAGAAGAGTATGTTGATGACCAGTAGATTATATTGATGACCAGTAGAGTATGTTGATGACCAGTAGAGTATGTTTATGACCAGTAGAGTATGTTGATGACCAGTAGAGTATGTTGATGACCAGTAGATTATATTGATGACCAGAAGAGTATGTTGATGACCAGTAGAGTATGTTGATGACCAGTAGATTATATTGATGACCAGTAGAGTATGTTTATGACCAGTAGAGTATGTTTATGACCAGTAGAGTATATTGATGACCAGTAGAGTATATTGATGACCAGTAGAGTATGTTGATGACCAGTAGATTATATTGATGACCAGTAGAGTATATTGATGACCAGTAGAGTATGTTTATGACCAGTAGAGTATGTTGATGACCAGTAGAGTATGTTGATGACCAGTAGAGTATGTTGATGACCAGTAGAGTATATTGATGACCAGTAGAGTATGTTTATGACCAGTAGAGTATATTGACAAGACGTTCATTTCTGCAGAATGAGAGAATGCAAATCCCACTGCAGGTCAGAATGAACTACTGCTGTGGATTCAGTTTGGTGTTAAAGCGGTTACCGATGACGATCAAAATTTAATGGTCACCAACTTACACCCATCCATCCTCGATCTGGAGGTGTTTGGAAAAACGAATACGTAGGAGTCAGCTTTTGAGTCCATGTATGACGAGGATCATATTCGTAGTTAACCTTTTAACAACCCTCATCTAAGGATGGGTTTCGTTTATCTTTTCCTGTACAGGTGCTAAAATGATTTTTAAAAACAGTACTGGTGCCTGAACTGATACCAAAGAGCAAATTACAACAAAGATTTTTTTTTTCAATTGCGAAGATATTAAGCCATATTAACTTATGTGTAGATAATAAACAAACTAAACAATTCATTTTGTATCATTTGTCATTTGTCACTTGTCATATATGTTATCATTTGACCGAGTTTAATGCATCAGCTACCTTAATGGCATTTGCCATCACCTGTTAAGGTGTGTTGCGGGGGTCAAAGGTGAGTGCGCAGAGCCTGTAACTTCTGTTTTGGAGCTCCAGAAGACGGCTGAAAAAGTGAATGGATCTTTAAATCAGCAGCTCGGCCGTTATATTTCGGCAGTGTCTGGTAGGTATGGATAGCACTGGAAGTGGTGGTACCAAGATTCAGTACCCAGGGCGTCTGGGTAGAGTGGCGGTCTATTCCGTTGCCTACCAACATGGAGATCGCCGGTTCGAATCCCCGTGTTACCCCCGGCTTGGTCGGGCGTCCCTACAGACACAATTGGCCGTGTCTGCGGGTGGGAAGCCGGATGTGGGTATGTGTCCTGGTTGCTGCACTAGCGCCTCCTCTGGTCGGGTGGGGCACCTGTTTGGGGGGATAGCGTGATCCTCCCACGCGCCACATCTCCCTGGTGAAACTCCTCATTGTCAGGTGAAAAGAAGCGGCTGGTGACTCCACATGTACCGGAGGAGGCATGTGGTAGTCTGCAGCCCTCCCTGGATCGGCAGAGGGGGTGGAGCAGCAACCGGGACGGCTCAGAAGAGGGGGGTAATTGGCCAGATGCAGTTGGGGAGAAAAAAAGGGGGGAGGAGATTTGCTACCCAATATGACCTTCATCCCTAAAATGAGTCCTGTTGTCCAACTGAAGTGGGTGCTTCGTGTCTGTAACACTTGGTGTCTGTATGTCACGGTCCTGTTTATAGGAGTTTCCTCTACCTGGGTGCTGGACTGAGTGTGGGCCTGAGCGGTCTGGCAGCCGGCTTCGCCATCGGCATTGTGGGGGACGCGGGCGTGCGGGGCACGGCCCAGCAGCCTCGGCTCTTCGTGGGCATGATTCTCATCCTGATCTTCGCCGAGGTCCTGGGTCTCTACGGGCTGATCGTCGCCCTCATCCTCTCCACGAAATAAACCCCCTCCCCCCTTCCCACCCCCACAAACATCTCCACTACAGAATCTGTCCTTTAAGTTGCTGCTGGAGGAAAAGAGAAAAGTTTAAAACGGGAAAGTATTGTACAAAATTTCAGACGCGGGGGAAAACCAAGTGAAGGTGGATTAAAAAAAAAAAAAAAGAAAAGAAAAAAAGATGGAAATAAAATATGGCTCCATAATATGGTCTTATCGCCACGCTGTGTACAGTTGTTCTGATTTGATAGTCAACTTCTTGTAAATGCGCAATGTAGTGATTTGTCTGTCCCGTGTGTGTGTGTGTGTGCGTGTGTGTGTGTGTGCGTGTGTGTTATGAAAAAGAAAAAAATGAATATTCCTTTATTTTTGTTTTCCTCCCGTCTCTTATTCGAGGCCATCAGGTGTAGCCTTGCTCCTGGTCTTTCAGAGCCGACCACAGGGCCCACTGCTTCCTGCTCCCCCGCTGACCTGGGAGTGGACACTCTTTGCATTAATGTCGAGGATCTATTTGTAAAGGCAAATGTGTATGAACTTAGTAGCTCATGGTTTGTTTGTTTTGTTTTTTTTTTCACTGATTTTATTTATAAGGAATTATTCATTGGAACTGTTAAAACGGAGCAGAAGTCTTTGATTCCCAGTGATATCTATATAAATATATACAGACATATAGTATAAATATCTATACATAGGTTTTAATGCACTGTGTGTGGGTTAAATGTGATAAGTGATTGGACTCCTCTGGATGTATTACTCGGTATTGCAAAAATCGGATTGCCTTTAGTATGTGACTGGTGGAGTGGGAGTGTTGTGTGTAACCGTTGTATTTTAATCATTTAACACAAACCTTCTCCCACACTTTGCCCCTGTAGTGCAGCTGTTTGATTACATTAAAGGTGTGTTTGTGCGCGCGCAAGTGTGTGTGTTTGTGAGTGTGTGTGTGTGTGTGTGTGTGTGTGTGTGTGCACGCCTAGTGTTTGGGTCTCGCGTGTAATTTCCACCAAAAAAAAAAAAATGTTCATCTCCTCTGCGACTTGTTCATCTTCTCTCCCTTCGTCTGTGGCTGTTCTCCGTGTTTCACCGCATTCCCCCGAATTAAAACCTGCATGGAGTTCAGTGTTCTGTCGCAATATTGAGTTATTTGAAGAGCCAGGCCACTTTTCAGAAGGTCTAATCCAGATCAAAACCACATCCCACAGCTCTCTTTCTGCTCGCCACACCAGATTCTGTTCTTTCAGCTGAACCTGAAAGAGAACTATTGACCGTTTGTTGTTGGTCTCGACGCCGTGGCGGTTCGTGCCGTACGGCCGGCGGGTCACCGCTGAGATGGAGGATTCGAGTTTGGCCTAGCGTGTTTGTTTTTAATTTCCAGACGACTTGGTTAGAATTGATCTGGAATTTGTTTTCTGAAAAATGGGACAGCGGCTGGAAAAGCCTGTATCGCCACTGGTGTTCAAATTATTCTGCTGTTGTGTTGAGATGAATGTCCACAATCAAATTAAAGAAGATTCCGAACTTAGACCTGACTCGCTTTCCAAACACCACACACACACACACACACACCACTGCCATAGAGTGTTTATTACAAAATGTGTCATTAGCACAAGAAGGTTTCAATTAAATTGGAAGTAAAACAAAATGAAGCAATTTACTAAAGTGAAGCGCCGGCTCTACTCCCAGTCTGCTCTTGGGTGACGGGGAGGTGAGAACTGGTTTTCACACCATGGCTAAAACCTCTACCAGCAATCACATCTTTTCTGCAAAACTCAGTTCTACAGAGAGCAAACAGTGATTATAAATATACTTAAGTGAAGATTATAAAAATAAATTGGTGAATAATTTAAGCGTGTGCAGTTGTGTGACTAAAGTAGTGGCATCTAAACCCCGGCAAAAAGATTTGAATTGAATTCCAACATCCAGCAGGAACTTATTCCGACGACAGAAGTCGGATCCGGCACTCGGCCTTTCACAAATGGCCTCCGCAAACGGGCTCCACGGTCTGAAGTGCAACCATCTGCTGGCCCTTGGCTCCGAAATATGAAGAAAAATTTATGCAAGTCGCCCAGCCGGGCTGACCGACGCTGGCACGTTACAAAGGTGGAAACGGGGCAGAAGAATGTGTAAATCGACTTTGTCTTCACTGTCCGCACAGCTTAAACATCTGCATCGGCTCGATCAGACGACGATGCGTCTGCCCGGTGTCAACAGATGAACATCAGGGGGCGCAATACGAGTGAAGTGTGAAACGGCTAAACTGGCGAGAGTTGTGGTTCACGGCAGGGACTCGTATCAGGCGGCCTCCATGCTGTTCAGCAGAGTCTGGGAGATGCGGCTGATGGCGCTGAAGGTGGCGCTGGAAGGGAACGACTGCATGAAGTCTTTGCCCTCCTCCAAACTGGTGCCGAGCTGCGGGTCCAGTGGCACAGAGCCTGAGATGACACAATACACACCAGTTTATAAATGACTCTACCGAAGCCCATCGATAAAACTGCTGCAAGTCGGGAACAACCCCCCCCTCCCATATGCACGTCTTTAAAATGCATCTACAATGACAGAAATACATTCCAGATTGTGAAATTAAACATTCTGAATTCTAAAACACCAACAGAGGAACGTTCTAGACTCCGTTGGATCCCCCCCGTGAAACAATTAGAAAGAAAAACCTTTTCAGCAAAGTTGGCTTTCAGTTCTATCCATCCATCCATTATCCAAACCGCTTATCCTGCTCTCAGGGTTGTGGCGATGCTGGAGCCTATCCCAGCAGTCATTGGGCGGCAGGCGGGGAGACACCCTGGACAGGCCACCGGGCCATCACAGGGCCCCCACACACACATTCACACCTAGGGACAGTTTAGTACGGCCGATTCACCTGACCTACAAGTCTTTGGATTGTGGGAGGAAACTGGAGCACCTGGAGGAAACCCATGAAGAGAACATGCAAACTCCACACAGGACGACCCAGGACGACCCCCAAGGTTGGACTACTCTGGGGCTCGAACTCAGGACCTTCTTGTTGTGAGGCGACCGCGCTAACCACTACGCCACCGTGCCGCCGCATTCAGTTCCATCATGGTAAAAAGCGTTCAAAGCTCTTTTTTTCTCAGACCATTTCCTGGCCTCGGTGCTGCTGCCGGGCTGGATAACGTCTGGTTAGCATCTCGTGTTGGATTTTGGTGCTTTTTCAATTTGATCATACAAGTGACATTTTTTAGAGGGAAAATTTGGTGAGCATTCATTTTGACATTTTAACACATTTTCAAGTAATATTTGTTCCATATTTTCAATTGTAGGTAACCTGAAGTGATAGAAATACTGCTCCTAACTGAGCAGTATTTCTAAGCAGGTGTTTTCTTCGCTAAAACTTTTATATTTTAATGTGTCCGAAGTTAAATCCATCAAAATTAAAAGGATTTGTGTTGAATCAGCCTTTTTCACAAAGAAGTCACCCAGGGGTAAAGTATATTCAAGCAGAAGCTGGAAAGTGAATATACAATTTTATATATATATATATAATTATAAATTCACTTTAAAGAAAGCTCGATTTTGAGCGGGATAAAAACCACAAACTGGGACTGAACAGAATCCAGAAAGCTCCTTATGACTTGGATCTGCAAGGCATGGATCAATATTGGTGATTGATTTGTCAAAAGTGCTGATTGATGAGCGACGGGGCATACGAATCCACAGAGGCTTTAGTTTATATCTCGGTGCAAAGCATGGGGCCTGGAGGCAAATAAGCATTATCTGCCCCATTACCCGCCTCATTACTGGCGCACAAAGTGGACAAACACCGAGTGGAACCAGCAGATGAAATGTGGATGGATCAATAAACATCACCGCTTTCCTCGAAAGCGTGCACGCTGCACCAAAACCTACAACTGTTTCAGCAGCGAGGCCGGGATGGAAACTGCTAAACGGGGGGATTACTGGGTAAAGATGGATGCGGCACCTGTGGAGTGTGACGCCACTGTGTGGCTGTAAAGGAACATTACAATTCACATTGATTCAATAATCCACGTAAGGAAATCCCATAAAGTTGAATCAGTTCATCTGCACACGTTTATTGGAAGAAACGTTTCATCACTCATCTAAGGCCCCTTTTCCACTACATGGTACCGGCTCAACCCGACTCGACTTTTTCGTTTTCCATTACTGGAAAGTACTGGCATTTTGGTAACTTACTACTTTTCTGGTACCACCTTTGTCGAGGTTCCAAAAAAACTGGTGCGGGTACCAAAATCAATGTAAACCAGCTACACTGAGGGGGGGGGGTACTGTTACGGTACTGGGAAACGACCCTGCGAGTCGAGTTGGGCCGGTACCATGTAGTGGAAAAGGGGCATAAGTGACCTCTTCAGTCTCAACTGACTGCAGGTATCCCTACCCTTAAAAACACTACAGTGGCGTAACGACTGAACCAATGATTGGTTTCATATGCAAATTGCCGTGAGCATTACCTAGAGTTACAACGGCCATGTGTACCATTCACAGAGGACTGGGTAATAGTTGTAATCACAGGTTTGACTCTCATCATCCACTGGAGCATAAACTAGGAGTCCTCAGGACACTGTACCATCGAGCTGACAACGTCCCCACCAACACAGCGGCCGGGGAAGGGCAGAAATCCCACATTAAACAGGCCCTGGTTTGTTTGGGGTTTTTTTTCTCCCCAATTGTACCTGGCCAATTACCCCACTCTTCCGAGCCGTCCCGGTCGCTGCTCCACCCCCTCTGCCGATCCGGGAAGGGCTGCAGACTACCACATGTCTCCTCCAATACATGTGGAGTCTTCAGCTGCTTCTTTTCACCCGACAGTGAGGAGTTTCGCCAGAGGGACGTAGCACGTGGGAGGATCACGCTATTCCCCCGTTCCCCCTCCCCCCCGAACAGGTGCCCCGACCAACCAGAGGAGGTGCTAGTGCAGTGACCAGGACACATACCCACATCCGGCTTCCCACCCGCAGACACGGCCAATCGTGTCTGTATGGACGCCTGACCAAGCCAGAGGTAACACGGGGATTCGAACCAGCGATCCCCATGTTGGTAGGCAACAGAATAGACCGCCATGCCACCCGGACGCCCAAACGGGCCTTGGTTAAGTGTGGTTATCCTAACTGGGCATTTTGTCAAAGCCAGGAAGATGCCCAAACAGTGCACCAGCTGATCAGAGAGGAGAAGGACAACAGCTGTCTAAGTGTAAACCAGTGGTGATTCCGTATGTGGCAGGAGTGTCGGAACAGTTGAGACGCATATTTTCCAAACACTGCATCTCAGTTGCTTTCAAACCCCAAAAGATGCTGCGCCACAAATTGGTCCAGCCCAAGGATCGGTCCCCTGTCACAAACAGAGCAATATAGCGTATGCTGTTAAGTGCCGGGAGGATTGCCGTGACTTGTACATCGGGGAAACTAAACAGACGCTGGCCAAGAGGATGACACAACACAGGAGAGCTAACACGTCAGGCCAGGACTCCACAGTTTACACCCATCTGGTCTGTAGATGAGGGATGAAGATGTGCACATCCTTGATAGGGAGGAATGCTGGTTTAAACGGGGAGTCAAAGAGGCCATCTATGTGAAGAGGGGACAACCATCCCTGAACCGAGGGGGGGGGGGGGGTTAAGAGTACATCTGTCACCATCTTACAATGCTGTGATTGCAAACACTCCCAAATCCTCTGTGAATAGTACACATGGCCATTGAAACTCTAGTTAGTGGTCATGTCAAATTGCATATAAAACTGATGGTTGGTTGCTGTCGTTATGATACTGTATTGTTTATAGGTGGGGGGGGGGGATACCTGCAGTCAGTTGAGACTGAAGAGGTCACTTAGATGATGATGAAACATCTGTCAGTAAACGTTGTGTCCAGATGAACTGATTCAATTTTACGGGATTAAAATTCACCATCAAATACATTGCTCTCACCCAGAAACACGGATTCTGTCAGTTTGGCAAGCTCCTCACCGCCCCCCTTAGAGAATATGTTGCTGCATTCCTGATGAAGAAAGAAAAATCCATGCATCAAAAACAGCATTGAGAAAAACACATGAAGATCTGAGAGAATGTGTGAGGAATCGGTCCAAAAGTTGGATTCAAGCTGCTTAACGATCATATTTATCTGTCAGAATGTTTATATTTCATAAACAGAATTTGTGAACAAGTTATCAATAATCCAGTGCCGTACTTTAACACAAGCACCCAAAGCCTTTTTTCCCCCAGAAAAGAACAAAACTGACAGGAAGCCAGCTGCCAGTGAGCTGTCGTAAGGATCATCGGTGTAGCAGAACTACAAACCAGAATACCAAGGTAACAACCACCTACATTAAAACAGCCCCATAGAGAAGTACACTTTGTATATGTAGGTTTATGTAACAGGACCAACTACGGAGTAAAGAGAATGACAGTTATCAAGGCTGCTGACAAACTCATGTAGCAGTTCACATCACACAACTTTACAGTCTAAAGAACACACAAGCAGGACGTGTGTGTATATGTGACAGAGATAAGAAAGTGACAGTAGGTACCGTGTGTGTGTGTGTGTGTCTGTGTGTCTGTGGACTCACCGAGCAGTGCGGACACACAAAACCGCTCATGTTCTCGATGATTCCCAAGATCTTTACTCCCGTCTTCTTGCAGAACGTGATCTCCCTCCTCACATCCCCCGTAGAGACGGCCTGCAGAGAGAGACACCCTCACGTCACCCGGTGTCATGCTTCTCTGCAGACACCCGTCATTCCCCCGTCCCTACTAAACTCCCCGAATATCGGGTTTCAAATCTCTTACGGTAGGTAGATCCTTTCACGTGGATAATGTTGGACATTGTCTCGTGTAGCACGCTGTCCAACAAAGTGCATTAAAGTCTGCACTTCCTGTTCTCGCACTTTGAAGTATTTTGACAAGTACTTTATTTTGCACTTGTGTGCTGAGCCAGCAAAACAAGCATTTCATGCTGACATTGAGTATAAACTACTTTTCATGACAAATAAACTTGATGCGGTGTTTAGGTCTGTCTTTACGTTAAGCGTCCTGTCTGGACACATTCACATAAACCAGCTCAGCTGTCAAGAAAACTCGATTTCATTTAAAGTTTGGGTTTCTGATAAAAAAAAATTCTAATTGCACCTTCATTTACTTTCTTTTGTGAATTGTACTCGCTTCCTTGTGAGAAGAAATCCTTCCATGTATATGATATGAGTTTGATCCCTTCCAGAAGGAACAGGTCAACAGTACTGTCCATCCATCCATTATCCAAGCCACTTATCCCAATCGGGGTCATGGGGATGCTGGAGCCTATCCCAGCAGTCATTGGGCGGCAGGCGGGGAGACACCCTGGACAGCCCACCAGTCCATCACAGAGTCAGCAGTACTGGAACTGCAGTATTTGTATCTGTGCAGACGCACATCACCCGCATCTCTTTGTTTGTTCGCTTTCAAAGCAGTCACGCTCGACGGCAAGGCGGCATGCCAGGCTTCTCAAACTGAAAGAGTACAGGGAGCCCCAATAACAATGTGTGTGCCAGGGGGCGTCTGGGTAGCGTGGCGGTCTGTTCCGTTGCCTACCAACACAGGGATCGCTGGTTTGAATCCCCGTGTTACGGTCGGGCGTCCCTACAGACACAATTGGCCGTGTCTGCGGGTGGGAAGCCGGATGTGGGTATTTGTTCTGGTCGCTGCACTAGCGCCTCCTCTGGTCGGTCGGGATGGGCGCCTGTTCGGGTGGGGCGGGGGACCTGGGGGGGAATAGCGTGATCCTCCCACACGCTACATCCCCCTGGCGAAACTCCTCACTGTCAGGTGAAAAGAAGCGGCTGGTGACTCCACATGTGTCAGAGAAGGCATGTGGTAGTCTGCAGCCCTCCCCGGATTGGCAGAGGGGGTGGAGCAGCACTCGGGACGGCTCGGAATAGTGGGGTAATTGGCCAAGTACAATTGGGGGGGATTAAATAAAGAATACATTTAAAAACCTGTGTACCAGCATCATAACAGCCTTGCAGCACCTTGGCACAGACTCAACAAGAGGAAGGTGTTTTTTGTTTTTTTTTTCGGGAAGAACTCCAACACAGCCAGGTCTGATCCTGTCCTCGACACAACCCGTAAGGCCACAAACAAACATACAGTGTATACATATGTAGGTATATATGTACAATCTGTACATATATACCTACATACACACAAGCACTTGGCCTCTATCCTGACCAGGCTTCATATTTACT
The DNA here is from genome assembly GCF_029633865.1 of Lampris incognitus. Classification (NCBI taxonomy): domain Eukaryota; kingdom Metazoa; phylum Chordata; class Actinopteri; order Lampriformes; family Lampridae; genus Lampris; species Lampris incognitus. The sequence goes on from NC_079227.1 coordinate 10,957,662, forward strand.
GTGATTATGTCTGTGAGTCACATGCACAGGGCTGCCTGACACACAAGACGTAACATTTAACACAGGGCTGAATGATAAACACATTCTGTAGCCCACATTTAATTCAGGTTTTTCTTGATTTTGTCTCTTTCCCACTGTTTTTTCCTTTCTTTCTCTTGCTCTCTCGTCCATCCTTCTCCCAGTTTTCCCAGTACAATTCCATACCTGGGGTGTGGTGACCAGCACGGCTCCGTCCACGCGGTGCTTCTTCAGGTTCTCCAGCACGGCCAGGTGCTCGTCGGACGTCCCGGGGGGTGTGTCCACCAGCAGCACATCCAGCTCTCCCCACGCCACGTCCGACACAAATTGGCCGATCAGTGCTGAGGGAGGGGACACCAGCCGGGGGATGGCGAGGAGGTCGGGGTGAGTCAAGTGAGAGAGAAATAGAGTTAAAAAACTATCTTACACGTCCCCACCCCACCCAGCTCAGGATCTACCATGGAGCCATTATTGTCACACAGCGGTAGCCTAAGGTTTACTTAGAGGAGGGAAATTGTAACCAGGAGGTTGACGGTTCAACTCCTCAGAGTGGCAATTCATTATGCATATGATAAACAGTCATCCTCCACATAGAACAGAGATATAAATGAATGTGAAGCAGGGCCGTGATTGCTGCATAGCTCAATGAGAATAAGACAAACAGACAAAACCACTCAGCCAGCCCAACAACTTTTTCTTTAAAACTCAGAAATCTGGGAAGTGGGGATGCAGTGAGTCGCTTACTTTAAATCAGAACCACTCAGCCATATTGGCAATATCATTCTTCTGGAAAGTTTGAATATTAATTCTCTGTAATTGATGCATTTGGGGGGGGGGGGGGTAGATGCGGCCATTCAAACCTCAGGGTCAGGTTATACATACCATTCTTCTTGGGTCCCCTCCAGATCACCGCCTCATCTGGGTCCTCCAGCAGGAATCCGATGGACATGAGGGACAGGCTCTTCTCAGGGTCCGTGTAGACTGGCACCCAGCCGGCATCACACTGGTGCACCTCAGGCCGGCCCACGCACAGCATACGGGGGATACTAGGTCCACACAGGTCCACATCCAGGATGCCAACCTGACATATGAGATATGCAGGTGTTACATGTGTTTTACACACATCGGACAATGGCAAACACACATATATTTTTAGCATTCCACCGTTGCTCACAACCAGAGTGACGCCCAATAGCTGGAAAAGGAGAATAAGCTCTAAGTTTTGATTCCTCGATCATGGAAATGACTAAGCAAGGAATAATGGGAAGGTCAAAGGTCAACGTTCTTGTGACCTTAGGAAGATTTTGTCAAAGTGGGTGAGGAAAGATAGTGAAAGTGAATGAGATCATATGAGGATAATGCCAGGAAGTTATGGGGACTGTTCAACTGTAAAAACTGATGCTCTTTGTATCAACGATAAGTAGATATCTGTAGGTTGACAGACTATTTAAGAGGTCATGATAATCTCTCTCTCCCTCTATTTTATACATATATACAGAAACACACACACACACACACACAGTTCTAATCTAGTGCCTCACACACACAACACACACACACACACACTTCCAATCTAGGGCCTCACCTTCTTGCCTGTGTGCCGCAGAGCCAGTGCTAGCTCTGTGGTGAGGGTGCTCTTGCCAACCCCTCCTTTCCCTGACAGCACCAACACCACACGCTGGACCTGGGCTAGGTTTCCTTCATCTAAAAAACAGTCAAAGATTGAATCTACGTTGGTAATACGAGTGACATGGCAATGCAAGAGGCCGTTTACAACGTCTCAATAAGCACCACTGTTGGTATGGACAATAACTACTGATGACATGACACAGCTGATACATCAGACTGTTCTCAGTCATTGAAGCAAATACAACGCCTTGACTAATAATACAATATTGACAAAGTTCATTAGGATAGTGCTACAAGATACAATAAAAATGCTTAACAGTATTTCCCAACCCAGTCCTCAGGGACCCCTTGTGCTGCAGATTTTCTTTGTAAAACCTGCATAGGTAGGCCTGTTTGTATTTACTCGGCCAATCATATTATAGCACATAATTATGTCAGGTATACCAAATTTGATATAACTGAATTTTATTTGATTGAGGAAGTAAAAGCAGGTCTATCCATGCAGGGCTACAGTGAAAATCTGCAGAACAGGAAATACTAGGGTCAGTCAAAAACACGAAAATGTAAAGCATTTTCAAGAGCATATTAGGTCATGAAAGTAAAACATTACAACGATGACACATTGATGTAAAAATAGATACAAATACAAAAAAATTGAAATAGGTACTTGAAACCCAGGTCAGGGACAAGTCACATTTTATCCATTGAACCCACCGGGTTCAGACTGGTTTCATCTGGTTGATGTTTAAGCATCTTGATATATAATTCGTACATTTGGACGTGTTATGCGGATTTAAAGTATTGAAGTGCTGCTCAATGTCAGTTTAATATTTTAAGGTTTATACCGATGTGATGAACTGCCCTTATGTTAGCCAGCTAGCTGTTTGGCACATGATTATGACACAGGTGGAAATTTCATACAGTATGTATTACATATTATTAATATATTAGTACACATAACTCAGGCTCACTTCATCGTGCGTCATGGAACGTTTTAAGCGTCATGAGCTTGGATAGATTAGATAAATGCGGTTTACTTACCGTTATTTTGTTCCATGTTTGTGTCTTTGGTAGCTCAACTCGGCAGCAAATTACTTCCGTGTGACGTCACACAGCTGTCCAATCAAACCGTGTGAAACCCGCGAGTCCCGCCTCACTGCAGAATCCACCAATAGGATGTTAGTGCGTTGGTTTTGCGACGCGCACGCATTACGCAGTCGTTAAAGACGCCGCTCTTCATCACGGACGCGGGCTGTTGTGTTGTGGGTCGTCCTGTAATTTTGTGCGACGTTTATTAAAAACTTGGTGCTTTTAAATGTCTTTCAAGGATGTCGTGCGTCCTGTGCAAAAAAAGAAGAAAGAGAGAAAGTATTTCAGAAATATCAAGATCGTTTTGACTAATTTTCTCGAAAGTGTGGAATTCCCGTTCCCCCCGCACCATGGGGGGTTTCAACGCCATCACGGAAAAAAATGATGCTGCGCTGTTTCATAGGAACAAGACTATACGACATTGTGTTTTGAAAGCTCAAAACCGTGACAAATAGTCGAAACGTGCGATCTGACTGGATAATGAATGACAGCAAGATACAAACCCTATATAGGTCAATGTATGGGAGAATATAGGACGCCTGCCCCTGGTCGGTGCTGCGCCATAGTGTGACTCAGCATTGTATGCGACTGAAACAAGAACTCAAGGACTTCCTTCCGTTCTTGTCCGTTAACGATAATGGTATGCACAGATGGGGAACCCCCCCCCCCACTTATTTAAGAATATGGGTTTTTATTTTTCAAAGGCGTTTGGCAGCCCTTATCAATATACCACAAATCGCCGTGCACGCTTTATCTTATGATCAGCGGATAAGACACGTGTGCCCTACTCGTCCACATCACTGCCAGGAAGGTGATCATATCTGCCTACTGAATGCTTTCCAAGTCATTAGTCGATTAGCAGAATGTACTCCTCCCTTCCACTGAAGTCGCCCAACCACCAGCAGGCGAGGCTGAACGGACGTGCTGTTTATGTCTGGTTTGCGTTCAGGTTGGCCAGAGCGGACGGCACATGTTACATACAGACACGAAAGATGAGCCATTGCAAGACAGTCCACAAGAAGACAGCTGCAAGGTAAAACCAGAACCGCATCGCCAGTAGATCTGCAGCCATGCCAGTCAGTAGGGCTGTTTATTGTCTCTCTCTCTGTCTCTCTTTAATGGAACATTGGCATTCAGATAGGGACGGGGTCTACTGGTGCTGGAGTTCCACCTCTCTTATATATAAGCAGAAATGTGACCGTCTTTGAAGTATCGCGAGATGGCATTATTAAGCACAACTGCCGAATATAAATACGACGCGTTACGTAGCTTGCGTTCTTCAAGCGGTTTATAACGTCGTGGGTATAATTACACTGTAATTAAAGTAAGCCTACAGTGGTCATGGTTTTCGTGTCTAAATGCAGTGTCGCGAAAAAACAACTGACCCTGTCGTTGACTTGATGTGTGCCGCAGTTTGGACGTACAAGGCAGAGAACACAGAGCAGGAAACTTTGGGCTGATTTTTACGCATTTTAATCGGCATGTGATTGACGTGAACTCCTCCACCTCCCCGCTGGGGACATCAGTTAGTTAGTCCATATGATGTCGTCGGGGAATGTAGGCTAAGGCCCAGTTAAAGTGAGCCTCTCCCCAGACTAGATAATCTAAATGATTGGCAATTATCTCCTGCACCTGTTTGGGATACGGACACCAGCTGCTCCGAGGAACAAGCTGACAAGACTCACAGGCCGCCTTCAGCACATTTCCCATCATCTAAATCAGTGTTTCTCAACCGGGGGTCCGCGGACCCCTAGTGGTCCGTGGTGTAATTGCAAGGGGTCCGTGAAAATAAAATATCTTTAAAAAAAGATCCTATGACATTTATAGAAATAGGATTGTTTTACTCAAATGTGACTGAGACCTTTATCTACCTAAACTATAAAGGGTAACAGGACTTTTTTCTCTAATTACATCTGTTTCACAAGTGTAATTTATTGTATTTTAATAAGAGATCTCGCTCCCGTTTGCATTGTTAAAAGTTACTGCATAAAAATTCTGTTGTTACATATATCTGAAAGTTACTGAATACATATTCTGTTTTGTTACATATATCTGAAAGTTACTGAATACATATTCTGTTTTGTTACACATATCTGAAAGTTACTGAATACATATTCTGTTTTGTTACATATATCTGAAAGTTACTGCATAAGAATTCTGTTTTGTTAACTATATCTAAGTTACAACTGAAAGCTCTTATTTTTGCCCCAAAGAGTGAATAAATGCTATAATGCAATTTAAAATGCAGTTTCTACTGTTTCTATCAAATTGCAACCCCCCTCCCCCAAGATCAGGTGGAGGGGTCCTCAGGGTAGATCAAAAATACGCAGGGGGTCCAGGACCCCAAAAAGGTTGAGAACCACTGATCTAAATAAAATGGAAGGAATCTGTCTGTCTCTGGCTACCGGACGAACAGCGCCACGCCGCCGTTGCAATCCACGTTGTGGTCGGAGGGGGGATTACACCCGAGCGGTCACTGCACTAGTAAAGTGACTAATACTGGCACTTAGTGAAATGAAAACCAGGTGGCTCGGAAGTGTTTTAGAGAGTCGAAATCTATTTGGGGACTTAGTTTCGTCGTCAGTTTAAGACCCAAATGAACATGCTGGTGCAAATAAGAGTTTTTGAAGTTAAGTTTTCAAATTCGTAACTGAACAACAATTGTGACTTAAAACAATCTTCTAGCCACGCCTGGACAGCACATCCGTCCATTTGGTTTTTCTTGACAGGAAGTCTGGAATATCTTTTATTGGATGATGGTTGACCAACAAGATTGTTAAATTCATGGTTTGGCATCTTATCACATTTTGATTCTCTTGATTGCGTCGGTTAAAGTCCAAAGGCCAGAAAGATGCTTCAGTAGAAGGGAATTGGCCCCTGTGATGAAACAGGAATGACAAGAACGTGAAAACGTATCTGAGATCGATAGCCAAAATATTTACAAGAATTCAAAGGCAATACACACAGGCTAGTAATTTAGGAACCTTCGCAGTTAGAAGTCTTTCCGTCACATGGCCTTCGGGGCTTTTCATGCATCTGAGAGATGCCTTAATACTGAATGAACAATCACCTCAGCAGAGGAAGGCGGGCTGACCGGGTGAAACTGTCTGTCATCTGTTGTTTACTGTCCCTTGTCTGCTGTTTACTGTAATCAGCTGACATCTGCCTTTTCAGCAGCCAGTGACTAAACATTTTTCACTGTTGCACACAAACTGGAATGCAGGACTTCATGTTTGTGCATTTTATCTCTACTTGGTTAAAGCAGAAAAAAGGAAATTGTGACTGTTAAGTATGCTTTGGTTGTCAGAACTTCCAATGTAGCTACTGTAAGTACGTACAGTGGCAATAGTGTTTGTGAATGCTTGCGTATTTCTGCATAAATGTGACCTACTACATTGTGATCAGCTCTTCATCTAGGTCCTGAAACTAGATAGAACCCAATTAAACAAACGAGACAATAACAACAAGAAGAAAATTACACTTTAATTTATTGAGCAAAATCAAACACTACTCCTTTGCTAGAAAAAGTATTGTGAACCTTTGCCTTCAGTAACAGGTGTGAGCCCCATTGAGCAGCACCAACTTCAACCAAATGCTCCCATTAACTGTTGATCAGTCCTGCGCATTGGCTTGGAGGAACTGTGGCCCGTTCCTCCTTACAAAACTCCTTCAACTCTAGTGATGTTGGTGGGCTTCCTTGCATGAACTGCTCTCGTCAGGTCCTTCCACAAAATGTCTATTAGATTAAGGTCTGGACTTTGATTTGGGCATTCCAAAACATTACATTTCTTCTGCTTTAACCATTCATTGGTAGGCTGCCTTGTGTGTTTAGGGTCGTGGTCTTGCTGCATGATTCACTTCCTGTTGAGCTTCAGTTCCCGGACCGACACCTGGACATTCTCCTGCAGAATTTGTTGCTACAATCCAGCAGTTATTGTTCCCTCAATGATGGCAAGCCGTCCTGGTCCAGAGGCAGCAAAGCAGCCCCATAATCATGATACTGCCACCACCGTGCTTCACAGCTGGGATGAGGGTCCCATGTCTGAACGCGGTATTTGGTTTTCACCAAACATAATGCTTCTCGTTTAAACTGAAAAGTTCTGTTTTGGGCTCATCCGTCCACAAAACTTTCTTCCAACTGCCTTCTGGCTCATCCACTTGGTCTTTGGCAAATTTTAGACAGGCAGCAATGTTCTTCTTGGAGAGCAGTGGCTTCCTCCTTGCTATCTTGCCATGTACATCGTTCTTGTTATGTGTTTGCCTGATGAAGGAATCATTAGCACGGATCTTAATCAGTACAAGAGAGGCCTGTAGATCCTTAGACGTTACCCTGGGGTTGTTTGTGACCTCCTGGAATATTATACACCTTGCTCTTGGGGTGATTTTTGTTGTTGGATGACCACTCCTGAGGAGAATAAAAATGGTGTTGAATTTCTTCCACTTGTACACACACCATCTTCCTGACAGTGGATTGGTGGAGCCTAGACTCATTAGAAATAGTTTTTTTTTTAACCTTTTCCATCCTTTTGAGCTTCAACAACTTTTTTGACCGAGGAATGGCAAACTTCCACAGACCTGTGTGATGAAGACCAGACTCTGACAGTGCAGACCTGGGTTTATGTTCTTTCAACAAGGCAGGACCTGCTAAACTCACACCTGATTGTCATCCAGTTGATTGAAATGCCTCACTCCAATAACCCCTGTAAACCGACTGATGATCCTACAGGTTCACATACTTTCTACACCAGACATTTACTTTTGGATCACATTTGCTCAATGAACAAATGAAAAAGTACAATGTTTTTGTGTTATTTGTTTAATTGGGTTCTCTTAAGATCTGATCACATTTTAGGTCACATTTAATGCAAAAATATAGAAAATTTCTGGGCATCTGGGTAGCATAGTGGTCTGTTCCATTGCCTACCAACACGGAAATCACCGGTTCGAATCCCCGTGTTGCCTCTGGCTTGGTCGGGCGTCCCTCCAGACACAATTGGCCGTGTCTGCGGGTGGGAAGCCGGACGTGGGTGTGTGTCCTGGTTGCTGCACTAGCGCCTCCTCTGGTTGCTTAGGTGCCTGTTTGGAGGGAGAGGAAACTGGGGGGAATATAATGATGATCCTCCCACATGCTACGTCTCCTGGCGAAACTCCTTACTGTCAGGTGAAAAGAAGCGGCTGGCGACCCCACATGTATTGGAGGAGACGTGGTAGTCTGCAACCCTCCCCGGATTGGCAGAGGGGGTGGAGCAGCGACCGGGACAGCTCAGAAGAGTGGGATAGTTGGCTGGATGCAATTGGGGAGGAAAAGGGGGGGGGGTCCCCAGAAAAGAAAATACAGAAAATTCTAAAGGGTTCACAAACTTTCTAGCACATCTGTTTGCGTAGAAGGGTCCAGGGCATTGGGAGGTGGTGCCTCAAGCTCTGTTTCAAACTCCTGTGCTGACAAGCAGCCGCTCCTGCCTAAAAGCCCTCAAGCAAAGCAATAAATGTCTCCCAGACCATAGCAGAAGTTTCTGAGAGGTGCTTGTGGTCTGTCTGCTGTCCACAGGGGTGCCATGCTGAGGAGGTGCAGGAGTGTTTCTGATGTGCACCTGGAGTGGGGTGAAGTTTGGCAGGATGCTGGTGCTGAGGAAGATGCTGAGACGGACGCCATGGCGATGCTCCTGCATTCCGAGGAGAGCGAGGGCAACTGGTTTGAGGTGAGGGCAGGGGTCGATTTTGGGGGGGGGGTGCAAGAGGATGATGTCCTCCCTTCTTTAGCAAACTGTCAAATAACCAAACCTCTGTAAAACTGCCATGACCCCTATCCATCCCCTTTCACAAGCAGCATGTGTTTTTTTGTGAGGGTAGCTTTGAAGTTCATTAAGTGCATGGTATGTGATGTTCTGTGAAAATTGCAGAAAATAAATATTGTCATGAAATTAATTCTTTACACGGTCCAAAGTGTGAGTATACAATTACCAAAACAACTACTCTGTTATAGAGGAGTCTAAACACAAAACTAAACCATAAGACTGAAGACATGCTTTCTCCACCGCTTGGTGAGAGGAGGACCTGGGTCCACTTGGCTGTTTGGGACACAATGCAGTGTTCACCAACACAGACAGGATGTGATGTCACACTGCTTGTGTTGTACTCCAGCGTTAGCATTCATGTAGAATGCCCTCTCAGACAACTAGCTAACATATTAACCCAAGCTAACGTATTAAACTCAGATCAGTATAAAGATGGTTTAGATGAGCGGTTCTCGATCAGGTCCTCGGGTACCACTCATACTGCTGGTTGTTGTCTATCCTACCAGGAAGTTCATCATATTCACCTGTTGTTCCAGTTACTCCGCCTCTGGTCAGGTTTGAGACCAGGGGGCTGAATAACTGGAATGGGTGAATATGATGAACTTCCTAGTAGAATAAAAGACCAGTAGTACTGGTGGGGTGACACAGTGGCGCAGTGGTTAGTGCAGTTGCCTCACAGCAAGAAGGTCCTGAGTTCGAGCCCCCAACCTTGAGGGTCGCCCCGGGGGTCATCCTCCGTGTGGAGTTTGCATGTTCTCCCCGTGCCTGCGTGGGTTTCCTGCGGGGGCTCCGGTTTCCTCCCACAGTCCAAAGACATGTGGGTCAGGTGAATCGGTCATACTAAATTGTCCCTAGGTGTGAATCTGTGTGTGTGTGTTTCGGCCCTGTGATGGCCTCGCGGCCCGGTCCAGGGTGTCTCCCCGCCTGCCGCCCAATGACTGCTGGGATAAGCTCCAGCACCCCGGCGACCCTGACAGCAGGATAAGCGGTTTGGATAATGGATGGCTGGCGCTATATCCTCGGTCGCGCCACAGTGGTTTTGTACTTTGAGGACGTTGTATCTATATTCCATGATTTGCTCTCTTAGGACATCCCACCAAATCCAAATCCTCATTTGTTCAAATTTGCTTGGTTGACACAGAAAAAGACGTGTTAAAAGCACCGAGTTGGGCTGGTTGGGATGGAGGTCAACACAGATAAACATGGTGTTGTCATTAACACTTATGAGGAAATGAAAGAGAACGAGGTTATTGCGAAAGATAACTTCCAGCCCGAAGCCAACTGGTGATTTTCCACTGGGGACTGTCCCCTGTCTCAAAATGGCCGTGTCTGAGATGTTTGGGTCTTCAGAGGGACGGCTCTGTAATTTTGGATGGCGTCTATTTTTACACGCCGTCCGTCGCACGTTGCTTGTCTCACCAGTGGCAGTTCCACTCAGCTATGTGGGAGAAGGGCCACCGCGTCGGGACTTTGACACACGTCATGTATGGGTGGTAATGCTTTTCGGATGTGGAGCATTCTGCTGCTAAGACGGTCTGGAGTCCATTTGGCTGCAGATAATTCAGATTCAAGTTGACATTTTAAGGGTTGAATGTTTGCAGTCTCCGAGCTGTTGGGTCATTGTTTTTTGCTTCTAAGAGCTACCCACTCAGTCTGCAGTGGCGTCGGGTGGATCTAATTCTCTCTTCTGCTATCAGGTCAGAGACTTTGGGCTTTGGCCAATTCTATGGACTTACAAAGTGCCGCCTGTTCTCTCTATGTCAATCAGATCAGCCCCTTCGACCCGGAGGCGGATTACCTGCCGCAATCCCTGGCTGTACCGGAGACGGTGGACAGACCCCGCATGACGCCCATGATGGGGGAGTCATTCTGCCAGTGTAACCCGCCGGACGAGCCCGGCCCCAAGGCTCTGACGCAGGGCCTTGAGCCTGCCAACGACTGCCTCTGTGGGGAGGAGGACCAGAGTGAGAGAGGCAGATTGGCAGCGAGCGCGAGCGTCATATATACGTGATCTAGATCAGTGTTCCTCAGGGGAACCTGCCTCGTTAGAACTGTTTGTACTTATTCAACCGATCAGCACTTAATTATGTCAGATTTGGCACACTGGACATGATTAAGTGCAATGATACGATTGGTTGAGTAACGACAAAAAGGCCTTCATACTTAACTGTGTGCAAGGTTATAATGAAAGTCTGCAGGACAGGGTGTATCTGAGGGCTGGGTTGGGAAACACTGGCCTAAACTGTGGAGTTGGTACACCTTTAGTTAGTCCAGTGCAGCAGAATTCATTACAGGACCGCCACACTTTGTGTGTGCTGCACGTACTCACATTTGCAGTGATGTGAATAATCAGCAGAGCAGTGAAAGCTTCAGTGCTGCTCCTGAGCACGTTTTTAACACGGGGGGGGGGTTTGAATTACAACCGGAAGGTAGGTGTGGTTTATGGTTTCATAGCTATGGGCTACTGAAATTCAGGGCGGCCGTGTGGGTGTGGCTGAGTGGGCTAAACGCTGGGGCTAAACCGCTTGCCGTAGAAAAACGAGAAATTCACTGGTGACAGCCCCCTTCCTGCTCTGTCGTCGCTTTACAAAAAGAAAAAACAACAAAAAAATGGCGAGCGACGAGACCGCCGACAGCGGCTTTGAGGTTGAGGATGTGAAAGCGGAAGACGATTCCTCTTTTCTCAGTGGAAGTCGACTGCTCGCCTCACGAATATGTTGCGCAGCCTCCGCAGCCGTATTCCTTCGAGCCAAAAGGGTGCGTCTCCGCTTTTGTAGCGTCCCGCTACGGACACGCCCTCTATGCTAATTATGGACACGCCCCCTATGCTATTCGTGACGCGGCAAGTTACCGCATTTTCGACAACCGGAAATATGATTTTTGACCGCCGATATCTCTCGTCTGGCCATAAATGTGATTTTAGGGCTACCGTTTGTCTCATCGATCGCATCCACAGTCTTTACATCGATTAACAAGAGGAAAAGTCGGATTTTGATGCAAGTATCTCTTTAATCCTAAACCCAAATCCTAATCCTGCCATAAACCCTTACGCAAGTGAGGAGCAGCCAAAATGTTCTCGCTTGGCAAAAATATCCTCGCTGTGATGTTAAACGTGCAAACTGGTCCGAACGAGTGCACACACACACACACACACACACACACACTCGGGGTGTGTAATCTCACATCTCCAGTAAGTCTTCAGCAGGATGATGGTGAAACAATCACTTTAATTGTCAAGATTTTTATCCCAACCCTTTTTTGTTGCCGTGATAATCTTGCAGTGAACATTTGCTGTGACAGCGCTACTACGGCCGACGTCACACACGGCTTCATTTATGTAGTTACTCCCCAATATGAAACCCCCATGATGCGTAGAGTAGTGCTCATAGAAATGAACTTTAATATTAAATAAGTCAGAATAATGTCCGGGTAGCGTGGCGGTCTATTCCGTTGCCTACCAACACGGGGACCGGCGGTTCGAATCCCCGTGTTTCCTCCGGCTTGGTCGACCGTCCCTACAGACACACTTGGTCGTGTCTGCAGGTGGGAAGCCGGATGTGGGTATGTGTCCTGGTCGCTGCACTAGCGCCTCCTGTGGTTAGTCAGGGTGCCTGTTCAGGGGGGAGGGGGAGCTGGGGGGGGGGTAGCGTGATCCTCCCACGCGCTACGTCCCCCTTGTGAACCTCCTCACTGTCAGGTGGAAAGAAGCAGCTGGCGACTCCACATGTATGGGAGGAGGCATGTGGTAGTCTGCAGCCCTCCCCGGATCAGCAGAGGGGGTGGAGCAGAGACCAGGGCGGCTCGGGAGAGTGGGGTAATTGGCCGGATACAATTGGGGAGAAATAAAACAATTTAAAAAAAAACATAAATCAGAATAATGGCTCTGGGAATATATGTGATGCAGCTGTTTTTGTGTCCGTCCCATGTTGTCAGGGTTTGACTGGGTGTGGGATGAGAAGTGCAAGTCGGCGGGAGCCCTCCTGAGCTCCGATGACAGGGAGGTGAACTTCCACCAGGACTACAGCTGTGGCACGGCGGCCATCCGCGGCACCAAGGAGCTGACGGACGGCCAGCACTTCTGGGAGATCAAGATGACCTCCCCCGTATACGGAACCGACATGGTGGGTGGAGGCAAGACTGGATGGTGTTGAAATAAGATGGTGTTAACTGTGTCCAACTGGCTTCAACCTAGGGCTGGACGATATGGCCAGGATCAAATATTACAACGTTTTTGAACAAATACCTCGATATTGATATTTTGACGATATGGTAGAGATGACTACTGGTGCTCTAACGAAATATTTACACGATGACATTTTTGATAAACGCTCATTAATAATGGGACTATGATGTCCAAACAGGTAGAGACAAAGAATATAACAGCTGGAACAGTCTAATAAGTTCAGAAAATTGCATCTCTTGACTATAATGCAGCTTTAAAACCAGGAAAAGAACATTTATGTCTTATCATGACATTACAATGTCCAGAAGCCCAGAAGATAGCTAGTCTCACGTCATGATATCCACATAATATCAATATATTGCCCAACTCTACTTCAACCTGTCGTTTAAAGAAATCATTTTTGGGGCATGTGGGTAGTGTGGCGGTCTATTCTGTTGCCTACCAACACGGGGATCGCCGGTTCGAATCCCCATGTTACCTCCGGCTTGGTCGGGCGTCCCTACAGACACAATTGGCTGTGTCTTCAGGTGCGAAGCCGGATGTAGGTATGTGTCCTGGTCGCTGCACTAGCGCCTCCTCTGGTCGGTCGGAGTGCCTGTTCGGGGGGGAGGGGGAACTGGGGAGAATAGCGTGATCCTCCCACGCGCTATGTCCCCCTGGCGAAACTGCTCACTGTCGGGTGAAAAGAAGTGGCTGGTGACTCCACATGTATCGGAGGAGGCATGTGGTAGTCTACAGCCCTCCCCAGATCGGCAGAGGGGGTGGAGCAGCGACCGGGACGACTCGGAAGAGTGGGGTAATTGGCTGGATACAATTGGGGAGAAGAAGGGGGGGAAAGCCCCTGTCTCTGTAATGAAAAACATCTCGGGTTCAGTACAGCAACTGAGCATTATTTGAATTGACAGAAAACAGGTGAAAAACCAAATTTTTTCTGATGTCCAACTGTCATGGCCGCCTGGGACGCTGACACCAACCGTCTCCACTAGCTTGAATCTATATGTGACCACTTTAGGAGCCAGGGTCTAAAATATCTTCTCAATCTCAGCAAGAGGGCCTTGCCTTCAGTGTGCCGTGGAGCGTTGTATAACCTGCATGACAGCCATATGTATACACGCAGAATGTATAGACGGGCCAGTCAGAAGGCCTACGAAGGGTCAGTTAAACTGCTCACAGCAGTGGGTTTAAGTTGTGTTTGAATTGTACTCAACGCTGCCCCAACCTGAATGACTTGGGGTGTCCAGGCCTGTTCTACGCTGCGATTCACAGCACTTTGACCCGTATATTGAGAGGATGTCCTGCATTTTGATTCAAAATTAGAAGCGTAGTTTTCTCCATTTAAACAATACATTTTGACTTTATTACCCAATGATAATCGTTTCTGGCATTCCCTGTGCAGACATCTCACTCTTAACACATTAAAGTCGGGTTCGAATTCGGAAAGACGCATTTGAGCGGTACTGTTAATGTCGGTTGCTTTTGCTCTTCCTTCTTTATTGCATGTTAGATCTAAACTAGGACCCAATATACACTGCTGTCATTATTTGCCGTTGGTCTTGCCTATTGCAATTTATTTTCCAATTTGTTATTCAAATATATTAGACATTATCATGCACCTACTAGTGGTAATAACTGGAACTGCAGGCGGGATACGCCTGTATAATTGAGCTCGATGCACACAGCGGCGTGGCCAGGGTAAATGAAGTGGGGGGGGGTATAAAAATGAGGGGGTCTGAGGACACGCCCTTTACTTAAAAAACTCTTGTGTAATCAGTGTATGTATAAGTAAGTAAGTATAAGTAAGTAAGTAAAGCACGGAGCACAGTAGTAATGATGAATCGTTCCTTATTCTCTTCTTCTCTCTTACGTTACACGCAACAGGGCATTCATAACATCGGTGCCACCTACTGGCGTATGCATAGAACACAACAAATGTCACGTGGTACTGCGTAAATTGAATGGGGAAGACTGTACTATGACATGGCAGTTTCTATCGACGCACAAAGAGGTCAATTTGTCATAGTTTAGCTCAATAAAGTACCTCATTATGTGGATTAAAACACCACATTTGTGGGTTAAAATTCGAATACCTTCCATTGCTTCCGATGTCTGTGTGATGAAAGCAACCCAGTACTGACGTATGACCTCGCCACATTACATCACATCTCATCACAGTTACAATGACCTCGAATAAAAGCAGCACTTTCACTATAAATGGCCATCACATAATCCACTTACGTAGTCTTCTTCCAGTATTTCCCCGAAAAATTCTTACCCTGCTCAGCCTATACCCAGGCGTTTTCTCCTCGGTTTTGAAGGAATCTTGAGGGCCATCTTTGGACAAAAGTGGGGGGGGGGCAAATGCCCCCCTCCGTGGTCACGCCACTGCTATATCAAAATACTTTACTTCCTTGCGTTGTTAACCCATAAAGAGTGGACGTTATAAATGTGTCCCGCATAATCTTACCGTTTGTCCTGCATATGGACTGTTTGGCCCCTGGTCATCCTAGAATGGTTTGTGGTTTGTTGAGAAACATTTGGACCCAGTTTTCTTCAGCAGAACTGGTTTAGTTTATGTATTTTGCCGAACCTGTATTGAGCTGTACGTTTCTGGTCGTGTTGTGGGGCCTTTGTGTAGATGGTGGGCATCGGAACCTCGGAGGTGAACCTGGACATATTCAAGCACACCTTCTCCAGTCTGCTGGGTCACGATGAGGACAGCTGGGGGCTCTCCTACACAGGTCAGCAGGGGTCAAAGTTCATCCCTCTACTCATCAAAGCTGGCCTTTTTTTTTAAAACATGAAATTCAGACTCAAAACCCATTTCGTTTTCACATAATCACGACTTAGAGAGATACATTGCTCGCTCAAATGGTGACAATGCATAATTTAAGCAAAGTAGTGAGTAGAAAGTAATATAAATATGTTCAGTCATGTGAAAAAGTAAGTACAACCCATATAGAGTTTTAACTTTTTCGACATATTTTAACATATTTGAATTCAACAATATTTACCACATGCCTCTTCCAATACATGTGGACTTGCCAGCCGCTTTTCACCTGACAGTGAGGAGTTTCACCAGGGGGACGTAGCGCGTGGGAGGATCATGCTATTCCCCCTAGTTCCCCCTCCCCTCTGAACAGGTGCCCTGACAGACCAGAGGAGGCGCTAGTGCAGCGATCAGGACACATACCCACAGACACGGCCAACTGTGTCTGTAGGGACGCCCGACCAAGCCGCAGGCAACACGGGGATTCAACCCGGGATCCCGGTGTTGGCAGGCAATGGAATAGACCGCTACACTACTCGGATGCTCCAAAGATGTAATTTAACAAATATATACAACATTTACATTTTGTAGTCCATTGTATAATTTGAATAAAAATAAATGCAAATTTTGCATGTGGAAACAGTTACACACCTACATTTATCACTACTTCAAATGCCTAAAATTAGAATCACTCATCATTAGAGAGGATCCTGGAGGAACCAGTCTTATTTAGACCTCAGACAGTTAGTATGGTTTTCTCTTTGTTGCTGAAGTGTGTGATATCACCATGCCTTGATTGAAAGAGCTCTCTGATGCCTTCAGAAAGAAAGTTACAGATGCCTATGAGTCTGGGAAGGGATTTAAAAAAAATCTCCAAACATCCACCCATCCATCCATTATCCAAACTGCTTATCCTGCTCTCAGGGTCGCGGGGATACTGGAGCCTATCCCAGCAGTCATTGGGCGGCAGGTGGGGAGACATCCTGGACCAGGCTGCCAGGCCAGCACATGGCCAAAACACACACACATACATTCACACTTAGGGACAATTTAGTACGGCCGATTCACCTGACCTGCATGTCTTTGGACTGTGGGAGGAAATCGGAGCACCCAGAGGAAACCCACACAGACATGGGGAGAACATGCAAACTCCACACAGAGGACGACCCGGGACGACCCCCAAGGTTGGACCTTCTTGCTGTGAGGCTGATGTGCCTGCAGCCACCACACAGTCCTTGGCAGGGGGTGGCCAAAGTCCATTGGCATGGAGAACCAAGATGATTGGGGACCACCCTCTGTTGCAGCCTTCATCCACCTTCACTGCTGTTGTGACCTGGAGTCATCTTGCACCACCTCCGCCGTTAATGTCTTTGTTGGATCCCGCTTTGTCTGGAACCTCCCCCCTTGACTATCTGCCTTGGGTGATCCTACCAGGAAACAAGCTCCAGATGGTATAGCTCTTGGGATCATTAGTACACACAAGCTTCTCCACCACGGCAAGGTGGTGATCCAGCAGAAGTCTACCATTAGAAAGAGGCTGCACAAATTTGATCGACATGGGAGGAGTGCCAGGAAGGAAACCTTTGCTGTTCAGAAAGAACCTCAGTGTAGGACTAAACTTGCCAATGAACACCTCGGCAAAGACTACATAGAACTTCTGGAACAATGTGCTTTGGACAGACTGGTCAAAGATAAGTTATTTGGCCACAGTATGAGAAGACATGTTTGGTGAAAACCAAAGACAGCGTTTGACCAAAAGTACCTGATTCCACCTGTGAAACATGATGGAAATTATATGGTTTGGGGCTGCTTTGCTACATCAGGGCCTGGACAGCTCACCATCATAGAATCCAATATGAATTCTTCATTGTACCAGAGGGTGCTTGAGGATAATTTGAGACCATCTGTCAGAAGATTTAAGCGCAACCAAAAGTGGACCTTGCAACATAACAATGACCCTAAAAATTCCAGTAAATCCAGCAAGGAATGGCTGAAAAGAAAGAAATGGAGGGTTCTGGAATGGCCAAATCAAAGCCTGGATCTAAATCCCATCAAGATGCTGTGGGGGGATTTGAAATGGGCTGTGCACGCAAGGAACCCTTCAAACATCACATCGTACAGCTGAAAGAATTCTGCATGGAGGAGTGGGCAAAAGTTTCTCCCAGTCAATGTCAGAGACTGGTAGACAGTCCCCCCCCTTTTTTTTCTCCCCAATTGTATCCGGCCAATTACCTCACTTTTCTGAGCCATCCCAATCGCTGCTCCAGCTCCTCTGCCAGTCCAAGGAGGGCTGCAGACTACCACACGCCTCCTCCGATACATGTGGAGTCGCCAGCCGCTTCTTTTCACCTGACAGTGAGGAGTTTCGCCTGGGGGACGTAGCGTGTGGGAGGATCACGCTGTTCCCCCCAATTAACCCTCTCCCCGAACAGGCGCCCTGACTGACCAGAGGAGGCGCTAGTGCAGTGACTAGGACACACACCCACATCCGGCTTCCCACCCACAGACACGGCCAATTGTGTCTGTAGGGACGCCCGACCAAGCTGGAGGTAAAATAGGGAATTTGAACCAGCGATCCCCGTGTTGGTAGGCAATGGAATAGACCGCTACGCTACCTGGACAGGTAGACCATTATAACGCCTACTTGAGGTTGTTTCTACCAAAGGGGCAATACCAGCTGTTATAACCAAGGGTGTACTCACTTTTTCCACATGCAAAAGTTGCATTTATGTTTATTTAAATTATCTGATGGACTATCAAATGCAAATGTTACATGATGTTTGTTACATTATATCACCTTTTATCCATCAATATTGTTGAAATGAAGATCAAATATCTGTATGTTAGAAAAGTCAAAACTTTCCATGGGGTGTACTTACTCTTCACATGACTATACAGTGCATCTGGAAAGTATTCACACCCCTTCACTTTCCCCACATTTTGTTATGTTACAGCCTTATTCCAAAATGGATTAAATTCCTTTTTCTCATCAATCTACACACAATACCCCATAATGACAAAGTGAAAAAGGTTTTGTAGAAATGTTTGCAAATGTATTAAAAATAAAAAACTTAAATATTGCATGTACATAAGTATTCACACCCTTTGCTATGACACTCAAAATTGAGCTCAGGTTCATCCTGTTTCCACTGATCATCCTTGAGATGTTTCTACATCTTGATTGGAGTCCACCTGTAGTAAATTCAATTGATTGGACATCATTTGGAAAGGCACACACCTGTCTATATAAGGTCCCACTGGTGACAGTGCATGTCAGAGCAGAAACCAAGCCATGAAGTCAAAGGAATTGTCTGTGGACCTCCGAGACAGGATTGTATCGAGGCACAGATCTGGGGAAGGGTACAAAAATGTTTCTGCAGCTTTGAAGGTCTCGAAGAGCACAGTGGTCTCCATCATTCGTAAATGGAAGAAGTTTGGATCCACCAGGACTCTTCCTTGAGCTGGCCGCCCAGCCAAACTGAACAATCGGGGGAGAAGGGCTTTGGTCAGGGAGGTGACCAAGAACCCGATGGTCACTCTGACAGAGCTCCAGCATTCCTCTGTGGAGATGGGAGAACCTTCCAGAAGGACACCCATCTCTGCAGTACTCCACCAATCAGGCCTTTATGGTAGAGTGGCCAGACAGAAGCCTCTGCTCAGTAAAAGGCACATGACAGCCCGCTTGGAGTTTGCCAGAAAGCACCTAAAGGACTCTCAGACCATGAGAAACAAGATTCTCTGGTCTGATGAAACCAAGATTGAACTCTTTGGCCTGAATGATAAACGTCACATCTGGAGGAAACCAGGCAGCTCTCATCACCTTGCTAATACCATCCCTACAGTGAAGCATGGTGGTGGCAGCATCATGCTGTGGGGATGTTTTTCAGCGGCTGGAACTGTGAGACTAGTCAGGATCGAGGGAAAGATGAATGGAGCAAAGTACAGAGAGATCCTTGATGAAAACCTGCTCCAGAACGCTCAGGACCTCAGACTGGGGCGAAGGTTTACCTTTCAACACGACAACGACCCTAAGCACACAGCCAAGACAACGAAGGAGTGGCTTCGGGACAAGTCTGTGAATGTCCTTGAGTGGCCCAGCCAGAGCCCAGACTTGGACCCCATTGAACATCTCTGGAAAGACCTGAAAATAGCTGTGTAGCGACGCTCCCCATCTAACTTTACAGAGCTTGAGAGGATCTGCAGAGAAGAATGGGAGAAATACCCCAAATATAGGTGTGCCAAGCTTGTAGCTTCATACCCAAGAAGACTTGAGTCTGTAATCGCTGCCAAGGGGGCCTCAACCAAGTACTGAGTAAAGGGTGTGAATACTTATGTACATGCAATATTTCAGTTTTTTATTTTTAATGAATTTGCAAAAATTTCTACAAAACCTTTTTCACTTTGTCATTATGGGGTTTTGTGTGTAGATTGATGAGAAAAAAAAGGAATTTAGTCCATTTTGGAATAAGGCTGTAACATAACAAAATGTGGGGAAAGTGAAGGGGTGTGAATACTTTCTGGATGCACTGTATATAAGGTTGGTGTTCCTTAATTGCTTGAATGTTGGATCTCTGTGCAAAATCCAGACAATATGAAGAATCCTGCATCCAAAGGATGATGATAAATGCTCTCTGATAGCATATTCTATACCTTATGTATGTAGTAACTATTGTCACAACTTTTACAAAAATACAAAGATGACAATGGTTGCTTATGACAAATTCATACTTATATTGATTAATATAAACAAGTGTGCATGTGAATATATGCCCTGTCTGTGCTGTACAGACAGAGCTGACCAGGAGAATCCTTGTACAAAAATGTTTCTCTAAGTATTTCAGTCTCATCTTTACTTGGAAGGTCTCCTACACCACAAAGGGAAAAAGGAGAATTTTTCCTGTCGTTTTGGCCAAGGCTCCATCATAGGACTGCACCTAGACACCTGGAACGGTACCCTGACCATCTATAAGAACCGGCGTCGTGTAGGTAAGTGTCTATCCCCGTGTCAGGTCCGGTACACTACACATAACCTTGTTTGGTTTGGAACAACTCTACTAGGTCAGTATGTTACCCCAGAATAGGTAGGCCTGCTTGTCCTTATTTCATTCATATTATGGCACTTAATTATCAGGTGTGTCAAATCTGAAATAGTTAAATGCTGATTGCTTGAGTAAGTGCAAGTAGAGTTACACTGAAAATCTGCAGGACTGGGTTGGGAAAAACTGCACTAGGGTGCATCCAGTACCATTGGTTGTCTGTTCTGCTGTGTATTCTGGCTGTATAGTGTAATTAACTACCTGTCCGAATAGAAAACCAGCAGCACCTTCTGGGTTCTAGTACCAAAGTTGAGAATTGCTGGTTTGTGCGTCAGGGTTTTATAGTCTCACTATGGCAGCCCAGTTTGACTGCCAGTTATGTTTCTACTGTGTTGGGTGCCGTATTCAGTAAAGTTGCCCATCATGCAGTGAACCAGCTATTAGACCTGTGTGATCCTGTAGCCACCCGCTCAAAGTGTCCTTGAGACAGACACCGAGTCCCTACCAGCTCCAGTTACAGTTCTGTAGCAGACTGTGACCTGGCCTCCTAGTGGAATGGGTGTAAACAAAATAACTATGGGTTTTTTTAAAGTTACACTACCCTAAGTTTGGCCGCTACTATGCAAAACTTGTATGGATTAGCTGTAAAGGAAAATTCACTTCTTTTTCAACCTGGGTCTGGGTTTCCATCATCCATATCGGTTATGATATAATTTTTAACCATCGGCTTCATTTTGGAGGTTTTGGACACCAGACCATCGCGGGACACAGCTTCACCGTGGTTTCTTGTGGGGCAACTGAGCACGAGCCTTAAACCTGTCCTTTAGACAATAACAACAGCAAAAAAAAACAAACTCAACTGGCGTCTCAGGCTGTCTCCATGACTGTCCATTATCTATGACGTCTCTGTTGTGCTGGCCAGCTAGTTTGTGGATGGTTACTACTACCTACAGGAAGTATAGGCTGCTGCTTCCTGCAGGTTGAACCTGGAAGTAGATCAGCAATGTGATCCACGATTGACAATACTGGACATTCTGTTAACAACTTTTTTTCTGGGGGGGGGGATTCCCCCCCTTTTCTCTCCAATTGTACCCGGCCAATTGCCCCACTCTTCTCGAACCGTCCTGGTCGCTGCTCCACCCCCTCTGCCGATCCGGAGAGGGCTGCAGACTACCCCATGCCTCCTCCGATACATGTGGAGTCACCAGCCGCTTCTTTTCACCTGACAGTGAAGAGTTTCACCAGGGGGACGTAGCGCGTGGGAGGATCACGCTATGCCCCCCAGTTCCCCCTCCCCCCTGAACAGGTGCCCCGACCGACCGACCAGAGGCGGCGCTAGTGCAGCGACCAGGACACATACCCACATCCGGCTTCCCACCCACAGACACAGCCAAGTGTGTCTGTAGGGATGCCCAACCAATCTGGAGGTAACACGGGGATTCGAACCGGCGATCCCCGTGTTGGTAGGCAACGGAATAGACCACCACGCCACCCAGACGCCCTTGGTTAAAAAATGTTAACCTGCACTTTCATCTTCACTTGCAAGTATGTGATTTATATGACTGGGTTGAACTGGACGCATTGACTTATGAAAGATACTTGTGTTCAGTTGCCCCCTAAGACACCGTTGTGCAGCTGGGTCTCGTGGTGGTGCCGTGTCCAAAATCTCCAAAATGAAGCCACTCAGTAAAATATGACCGATATGCACGATGTCCAACACTCTGAAAATATGAACTAGTTTCTAAAACAGATCAGAATTTTCGTTTAATAACTACGACGACTCCTGCACCTCCATCACAGGTGTGGCTGCCACCAAGCTGCAGAACAAGAAGCTGTACCCAATGATTTGCTCCACAGCAGCAAAGAGCAGCATGAAGGTGACGCGGGCCTGCTACTCGCCCACCTCCCTGCAGTACCTCTGCTGCGCCTGGCTGGGCCGGAGGCTTCTGCAGTGCCCCGACATCCCGGGCGCCCTGAACCTTCCTCCAGGCCTCTGCAGCTGGCTGCATGCACACATGGGCTGGGTCCTCAACCTGAACAGCTATCCTGCTGACTCCCAGCAGCCCGCCGCCAGTCTGCCCGGGGAGTCGAACACACCGTACAGCCGGAGCCCCAGCCCAGCGTCCACCCTCAGTGCCTGCGCCTCCCCGAGCCCGGTCCCTGGCGAGTGTCCCTGCCCGCTCTCCTCTCAAGCCGAGGTTTGCATCCATCAGCAGCCGCCGATGCCACCCAGCAGCGACTGTGACACATGCTACTCAGAGGACGAAGACTACCAAAGCAAAAGATGTCGCTGGATATGACCCCCCTCCCCCGCCCGCCAAAATGGTTTCCTTTTGAATTCAGTAGCACTTTACGTTGCTTTTCTGCCACTGCCATCGACTACAACATAGGCCTCAGAACCTCGTCTCGTAGCCAACCTTACTGTTTTGTGGGTGAGTTACACGTCCATGTCCTGTATTCCTCCTAATGTCCTCCTGTCATGTGAAGCTCAGCTAGTCGGAGGGGAATTTGATGCTACAGCGATGGCTGACCGCAGAAACACGATGCAGGCGCAGTAACGGAGGTACGGCGTCCTCTGGGTCATTCGAACAGAGCCATATATACATATATAATCACCTGTCAAGTACTTTCCATGTTGTCATACAGAGGCAACTTGTCTTCGGAAGGCCCGAGGACTGGAAATGTGCGCATATGTGAGGTTTTGTTTGTGTTGTTTTCCTCGGTGATGTCTTCCTGAAGAGTTTTTGATACTGCAGAAAAGGCATTTTGCTAATGTTTTAGTCTCTGTGGTGTTTATTTATCTTTTTTCTAATGTACAGTTATGCTTTCTTACTTTGTGAATTTACTGAGGCTGTTGTATAAAAGATATAAACTTTATATTCAGGTTTTTTTTTTGTAAATTCTTATTGAAAGTAAAGATCATGCTTCAGCTAGTGGAATAATGCAACTTGCATCTCCATATCAGACAACACATTTAATGGCTGTTGGAACTGGGTCATCCCTGACATGGCCTGGCTTCTGTTGTACTATATATATATACACACACACACACACACACATACAGTCTTCCTAAACATGTAAAGACCCTCACTGGCTACATTCACTCCCTGTAGACCCTACCCGTAACCCTTACTCTAACCTACTTCTATCCTTAACCTTAAACCCAAGTCATAACCCCGAAATAGACCCTTGAAGAAATGAGGACAGGCCAAAATGTCCTCACTCTCATGGTGTAGAACTCAAACTGGTCCTCGCAAACATAGCTGAACACACACACACACACAACACGCTATACTTGTGGGGACCCCTCATTGACTATATTCATTGCCTAGCCCTTAACCCTAACCATCATCATTACATGCCTAACCTTAACCCTTACCTTAACCTAATTCTAACCTTAACCCTAAACCTAAGTCCTAACCCTAGAATAGACCCTCTTCCTCATGGGGACTCATAAAATGTCCCCACAAGTTAGGTGGTTTCAGGTTTTTCTATCCTCATGGTCGCACACACACACACACACACACACACACACACACACACACACACACACACACACACACACACAGGTAATCACTTCTCTGTTATTTCCTTATGTAAAGGTAAGTGGCAAAATGTGCAATATCAAGTTGGATTTTTCAAAATAAATCATTCTTTATTTACAAGTCACTTTCCGTGCTCTCTCGTAGTGTTCTTGAAAGTCCGATGAGTGACCGGTGCCCCCCGAAGGTCCCCGATGAGCCACACACACACTTTTCAATAGCTGGTAAACATCCGCATGAACCTGCTAGCAGCCGCGAGGTGTCCTGGTCAGTCCAGGACCAGCTGGGGGTTCTGGGCCGTGAGGCAGCGGTAGATCCTGGTCGATATCTCCGGACCGACGCGTCTCTCCTGCCCTCCTCCCGTCACCGTGAGGCAGGCCAGTAGACTCCTCCTCGCCTCCTCCGACTCGGCGCTCCGGTACGCCTGAGCGGCCAGAAAACGATTGCCTTGGTTTACAAAACTTGAATCTGTGTTTGAGGAAAATGTCCTAACGCCGCATTTTAGCGTTGTGTTCACGGTCTGTATGTGACTGTTCACATATCAGGGCCCCTACTCGTTTAAAGAAATCATTTTCCAGGACTTTTCAAGGACATGACTTTTGCTTGTATAAGCATGCCAGGCGTTGCTGACAGAAGGTCATGTTATTCAGTATTAACTGTCAGTGGAAGTCTCAACAGTCTCCAAATGGATTGTGGGACTTTTAGTTGCTCACTGAACAAACCACCCAAACCTCACACACAGACGACACAGCTCAGCTAGACATATGGATGAAATATGTGATCTAATCTAAACACGTAGAAATACAATTTTCCAGAACTTGATTAATTTGATAATTTTCCAGGTGTTTTCCATGGCTGGAAAGCTAGCTTATAAAATTCCAGGTTTCCAGGATGCGTTGGAACCCTGCATTTTTTTTTTTTTTTTTGTGTGCGGGATTTCCCCCCGTTTTTCTCTCCAATTGTACACGGCCAATTACCCCACTCTCTTCCGAGCTGTCCCGGTCGCTGCTCCACCCCCTCTGCCTGACCCGGGGAGGGCTGCACACTACCACACGCCTCCTCCGATACATGTGGAGTCGCCAGCCGCTTCTTTTCACCTGACAGTGAGGAGTTTCACCAGGGGGACATAGCACATGGGAGGACCACGCTATTCCCCCCAGTTCCCCCTCCCTCCTGAACAGGCACCCCGACCAAACGACCAGAGGAGGCGCTAGTGTAATGACCAGGACACATACCCACATCCGGCTTCCCACCCGCAGACACGGCCAATTGTGTCTGTAGAGACGCCCGACCAAACCGGGGTAACACGGGGATTCGAACCGGCGATCCCCATGTTGGTAGGTGACGGAATAGACCGCTGCGCTACCCGGACGCCCCCTGGTCATAGGGATACTTTGAGGGCGCTCTGACCTTTGACCCGTATTCCACTGGCATCATATCACTTTGGGAAGTGACACCTACTACTCCTGGACATGTCATATCAGTGGCTCTTCTTACCGCAGGTGGAGAACAGAAATACAATCTCCACACCGCAGCTCCTCCGTGTCAGTGTCCTACCTGCAGCAGGAGCTGGGGAGACGGGTAAGCCGCTGTGATGGCGGAAGCCACGGCGGCGCTGACCCGGTTCAGTTGCTGGATCTGCTGGCTCCACACCTTGCTGAGGCCGAAGCCGTCCCTCTCCACCCGCGACCCGCTGGCCCATGAACCGTCCACGCAGAACGGCAGTTCCACCCGCTCCGTCAGACGCCTGGTGGGAGGGGGGGGGGCAGGAAAACCAAACTGCCCGGTCAGGAAGTAAACGCCCTCCCCGTCCTGTTTCAAGCACACTAGCGCTACTCACTAGTGGTGTTTCCATCAGCCAGTTTTTGCGAAATATAACATCTGGAACGGGAAAAGGCCGAATGGAAACACCAAATTCTGAAAAAAAAAATTTGCTAAAAAGTTTATATGCTCACTTGAGGTGGATTTTGCTTTTGTCAAAATAGAGTTCATGCTGTAAATGGCCGATGGAAACACATTTGGCAAATTAAAAAAAGGAATAAAATAAATGTGAATAGAATTTAATCACATGATCATCTGTCTCTTCATCTTAACTGCATCTGTGGTTAATAGGTAGATTTTTGGGGGGGATCCCCCCCCCTTTTTTTCTCCCCAATTGTATCCAGCCAGTTAACCCACTCTTCCGAGCCGTCCCGGTCGCTGCTCCACCCCCTCTGCCGATCCGGGGAGGGCTGCAGACTACCACATGTCTCCTCCCATACATGTGGAGTCGCCAGCCGCTTCTTTTCACCTGACAGGGAGGAGTTTCACCAGGGGGACATAGCACATGGGAGGACCACGCTATTCCCCCCAGTTCCCCCTCCCCCCTGAACAGGCACCCCGACCGACCGACCAGAGGAGGCACTAGTGCAGCGACCAGGACACATACTCACGTCCGGCTTCCCACCTGCACACACGGCCAATTGTGTCTGTAGGGACGCCTGACCAAGCCGGAGGCAGCATGGGGATTCAAACCGGCGATCCCTGTGTTGGTAGGCAACGGAATAGACTGCCATGCTACCCGGATGTCCCAGGTGGAGATGTTTCTCAAGATGGCTTATTTTGACCCAAACAGACCACAAGGGATAAAACCATAAACCACAATGTCGGCCATGGGCGTTTGAAGCTCGGTGTGAGAGTTAAGCGTTTGGTGGTTTACGGGTATTTCACGAGTTTCTCTAATGGGAGTAGACACCGTCCGTACCTGAAGGGACGTTTAGACAACGACTTGGTGACGGCACGCACGTGGTCGGTGACTTCCTGCCAGCCATCCAGGAAGACCAGAGAGACGGATTGGTAGAACTGCAGGTACACCAGCACCTGCAGCGAGACGGGCCAAGTCACAGAGATGACACAGAAACAGCTGTAATGGAAAGAGAACTGAAGAGTTAAATGAAAAATGTCTACATAAGACTACAAAAGCAGTTTCACGAGTTGAAAGAAACAGCAAGCCGGGACTCATCCAATCAAACTCAGGCTGCTTCGCCAGGAGTGAAAAGGTCACTTATTATAGTTATTCATCTGCCTTTGAATTACTCAATTCCATCTTAAAATCAGCTTTAAAATACTCCCAGCCAGCTGAATGCATGAAAGATAAAACTAAAGTCATGTGTTCTGTTTTTTTTTAATTTTATCTTTTTGTATATATATAATTACCCCCCTTTTTCTCCCCAGTTGTACTTGGCCAATTACCCCACTCTTCCGAGCCGTCCCGGTCGCTGCTCCACCCCCTCTGCCGATCCGGGGAGGGCTGCAGACTACCACATGCCTCCTCCGATACATGTGGAGTCGCCAGCCGCTTCTTTTCACCTGACAGTGAGGAGTTTCACCAGGGGGATGTAGCGCGTGAGAGGATTTTTTTTTTGGATTTTGATACACTTTATTCATCCCTGTGGGGAAACTACACTCTGCATTTAACCCATCCTAGCTGTGTAGCTAGGAGCAGTGGGCAGCCGCCGTGCAGCACCCGGGGACCAACTCCAGTTATTTCTTCCTATTGCCTTGGTTAGGGGCACAGACAGGAGTATTAACCCTAACATGCATGTCTTTTTGGTGGTGGGGGAAACCAGAGCACCCGGAGGAATCCCACCGCAGACACGGGGAGAACATGCAAACTCCACACAGAGGACGACCTGGGATTACTCCCAATAGGATCACGCTATTCCCCCCAGTTCCCCCTCAGGCGCTCCGACCAACCAGAGGAGGTGCTAGTGCAGCAACCAGGACACATACCTACATCCGGCTTCCCACCCGCGGACATGGCCAATTGTGTCTGTAGGAACGCCCGACCAAGCCGGAGGTAACATGGGGATTCAAACCGGCGATCCCTGTGTCGGTAGGTAACAGAATAGACCGCTACGCTACCCGGACGCCCAGTATCTTTGAGTTCTAGGAGGCAAAAGAAAACGTGACGATTTATCAACTGCCCCGACACTAGACTGAGGGAAACCTTATGTGGACATTAAAGCTGAGCGACCTCCTCGATGTCCAGAGCGTCCATCCCCATCTGGGACCGTAGTGTCTGGTACGGTGGATGTCCCTTCCAGGCTTCCATCCTGGCAAACATCATCACGTCGAATCAATGAGTTAGCAGCATACAGTGTAACAAGGCACTCCATCCATCCATCCATCCATCCATCCATCCATCCATCCCTGTGTCTTGCCTGCCTGTTCATCTAACTATGTATGCATCTATGTATGCATGTATACATTTTGTATCAATGAATTGATCAATCAATCAGAGGCACAGAAAGACACACTGACCAGTAATTGGGTTGAGAGGTCATCACTAAGATAGTGACCATCTTCTCAGCATTATGGTTAAGATACTCCATCAGAGAGCCAAAGAAAGACTCCTCTCCTGCCTCCGTGTCCTCAGTCTCCAGAATCTAGAAAGACAACATGATGTGAAGGAAGGAGGGCAGAAGGTCACTGTATGAGTACGGACATGACAAACAGAATAAAGCCGAACACTCTGACACTCACAATAAGTTTTATCACCAAAGAGAGGACACGTGCAGGCATTTCTATGTCCCCAAACAAAAGGGTCTGACATCCTTCGCAGAGTTTGACCGTGCATGCTAATGTGGTATAAGGACAACAGAGCCTCACATACGGAGACAAGACACCAAAGAGGTAAACTGTTGAGTAGCCTGAGCATTTAGCTTCATTTGGTTTCCATGATCTGGACCATTTTTCATTGTTTGTCCTGTCATAACAACGGCATACCTTCTTCACACCCATCATCATGTCCATGAACTCCGTGAGATCCAGGACCACAACCACATGTTCCTCTTTGACAGGCTCAATCTTGTCCTCTCCCTGCTGGAAATACAAAAATACTTAAGAAATACAAGAGGCAAGTTTGAGTTTGATTGGTTTGGGTTGTCCATTTTTTGTTATTGTTATTATTCTAACATTATCATGGCTATACAGGACTCTTTTGAGGAAGTTATTGGAGGAAGTGTTGAAGAGACTAGCCCATTAGCTATCTGAGTACTTGGTGAATCCAGTAAGAAGGCCTGTCTTGCTATCAAAACCGAACTATTCCAATTGATTTAGTCTTCTGGGGACAGATATTGTTAGATCTCCACTAACAGGATTAACCTTCAGGATCCTGCAGATTCAAGACTACGTGACTGAACCGGTAACTACGTTTGTTTCAGTGCGAGAGGGTTAAAGTCTAGCTGTGTTTTGGCAACTATTTTACAGAAACAAATCATGACTGAGTCAATGTCTACGTATTGTGCGGATTATCCAAGACAAATTTCCCGAGGGACAAATAAAGTAATCTTGAATTACTTCGCATGCTTCTTCTTCTTTGCCTATACTTCAGAGTGCTGGTCCTCATTATCCTCATTAGCGCCTGCCTTGAACATCGAGACATTATGGATATTATGACTCAAATCTCAATAGTTTGAAATTCTTTGTTGATCTTGAGCCTCACATCCATCTAAAAATGATTGAAAATGGTGCATTTAAGCTGTTGAAATCCCAAAAGCCAGCCCTGTTAGGTACAGAGGTTCTCAATCAGGTCCTCAGGTACCACCAGAAGACCTGATTGAGAACCACTGGGTTAGTACCAACCGGAGGCGGCTTTCTGGTCCAGGTGATGCTGTGTGGGAGCCGCTGGCTCTTGATGTTAAACTTCCACTCCAAGGATGCCAAGGTGCCGAGCAACACGTCAGATCCATCATGTTGTAATACGGCTGGAGAAGAGGGCAGATGGGCACGTGAGTACAAAAGAAATGAATGTACGGGCATATTTTCATCTTTAACGCTTTTTTGTTGTTGTAATTCTATGTTAAGTACACGGAGAGAGCCGCAAAACCGGAGTCAGATTCCATGTGTATGTGCAACCCTACATGGCCAATAAACATGATGCTGATGCTGCTGAACACATAAGCTTACTGTGGATCAGTTACAGGGCGTCTGCCTTTATTTCCTCTCATGTCCCTCTGTTGTTATGCTGTACATCTTCTTTACTCTTGTGGAGGGACCCCCCCTCCCGACCCCCCTCCCATTATTTGTTTTTGTTAATTGTCACATTATCTGTGCACTTTTGTGCATTGCACTTTAATGTAAGAAATGTGCACTATAGTGTGATTGATTGACTGATTGATTGATTGATTGATTGATTGATTCCAAACTTGTCTCACCGGGATCTATCCAGACAGTCAGGCATTTCAGGCAGTTGTCTGGCCGGAGACTGTTGAGGTGCTCGGCAGCCTCTCTCCTCCTCTTCTGCTCCTGTCTTTTCTCCTCTTTCTCCCTAGCCTTGGCAGTCCTCTGCCTCTTCCTGGCCTCCCTCCTCTCCCGGGCATCCCGTCTCTCCGCCTCCACCTCCTCTCTGGTGCGGCGGCGCCTCGCCGACGGAGCGGACCGCGGAGGGGGCGGCGGACGACCCTCATATTTCCTACCGCGGTCTTCATTGTCCGTGTCGGCAGACTCCGCATCGGCGTCCGGTGTTTCGCCGTGCCGCCGGTGGGCCCGTGTTAAACCGGGTTTGTCGTCAGTCTCGTCCTCGGAGTCGGATATTTCCCACGTTTCAGCTCTGCGCAAACCAGACATAGTCTTCCCCCCAACGCAAACATCACAAAAACCTCACAAAGTTCATTGTTGCGTGTCGTTATTAGCTGGATTATGTCGCACTCTGTTGCGCGACACAGAGTGGCCGCATACGGTGTCCGTTGAGGGACATTCACAAAAAAAATCGAAGCGCGCATTATTTCTCTATTTCCCATCTAAAACTGAATTTTATAAATAAAAATTTGGGCATTTTTTCGATTCGTTTGGTAAATTAACTGTCTGTTATTGTAAGCATAATAGTGTAAACTACTAATAAGACACGTTAGTCCCCAATTAACGGGTCTGACCCTTTAGCCGAGCGGTTAGCGATGCCGCCTTGTGGTGCAGTACACCCCCTATCGAATCCCGCACCGGCAAGAAAATAACCGGTTATACACGGAAACAAATTGAAAAAAATTGTCAAAACTTTAGTCAGCCAAATACCACAGGCTTCACTCTAAATCCAACGTCATCTTCGATATTTTCTATTTGCTATTGAAAGCAAACAGCCTACACAAAAGGGCTCTCTTCCCAATACTAAACAGCTGGCAGGACTGTTAGTTCCTGCACTTTAGCTAATCTGTTTATTGAATGGTTTTCCTGATGTTACTTCCGGTCGCGTGTCCTCGCCATATGGGTCCTTCTATTTCCGTCCCCACCCCGCGTGAGAGACGGCAGTTTGCTGCTAAACCCGCTGAACGGCAGATTAGGCGCGTTTCATCACAGCCGACAGACGGCCCCGAGACCGCTCCGGCGAACGCAGCCCGGAAGCCAGCAGGTGGCTGGTGAGGTCTTATGTGGTTTTACCCGACCTGCGGCTCTTTAGCCCCTCCTAGTGGCTCCCCGTGGCTCTGACGAGACATTATATGGAAATGAACTACGTTTTTTTTACATTTTAATTTTAACTCATCGTTGTTGCAGACCTAGTCATTCTTACATTCTCCAGTTGCAAAAAATGTATATAATCTTTACGCCGAAATAAAAAAAAACCCTAAAAAAATCGTTTTAACATGTCGTCAACTAAAATGTGCATAGCCCACGTCACGGCCATTTTTCATAGGGGTGGCCAAATGGGGCCACTGAAAAGCTTGGGGTGGCACACCAAAACCAAAAGCCATGACTGAATTTCAGGAATTCCATTTTGCTGTTATAGTGTACTGTATAGGCTAGTTGAAAACGGTCAGTATGAGAGTTAAGTTAAGCTGCTGTCAGAGGCAGACTGTGCATGAGGGAGGGAGTGTGACGCAGTGACGGCTGGCTGCCTGGCTGCCTGGCTATGCATTTGTTATTTCCTTTGACATGAATTATTAAGAAAAATATACATTATTGATTTAAATGAACAGCACCTAATGTAAATTATCAGATAGAAGCATATTATGCATAATCGGAAGCATATTCTGCATATGCCACTCGTGGCTGGGGGGGCCAGCGGGGGGGCCAGGGATAGTATCAGGGTGGCCCTGGCCACCCCTGGCCACCCCTTGGGGATGCCACTGACCTCAACCCCTCAATGGTTGATGCTACACCCCGTTGGATCTAGCATCAACCCTCTTGAATAGCGGTGGCTAGTCTCCAGTCTCCCTATCTCAGACATGAACTGCATAATCCAAATAAAACTTACATCTTAACTTTTTACAGTCCCGATATCGACAAGATCTGCAGCGATGTTCAGAAACACAAATTGCCTCAAACGGGTGAGAACGCTAGCCTTTAATAGGCTAACACTTATGCTATTATGATGATGAGGAGGATGATGAGGATGCTAGTAACACTGTTTACAGTTGCGTTGCTTGTCGTTGGCTTTGTTCTTGTCACTACATGTTGTATTTATTTGCCTGTGTGTTTTGTGGAGTGTTTGTGTGTTTAAATGTTGCCGCAACAATTGCCCCCCTGGGGACAAATAAAACTTGACTTGATGATGTTGCACCAAAGTCTCTGTTGTATCTAGTTGTGATGTTGTCAGTGAATTGAATGACCCTTAGCTGTTGTGTTTTCTGCTCAGGCCCGAGGAAGAACCAAGAGGCTCACTTCGAACTGAGCTGGGCTTCAGTTTTGTGTAGCATCCCCCAATAAAAGTAACAACAAAAAAGTAAACAGTTGTCTTTCTGGTCGTTATGTAATTTCATAGTTAGGCTACGATTGCTGTTAGATGCTCAAAAGAGGGGTGTTTAGGCTTACAGGAACTGAATTGTAAATTGTAAAAACTCACATTTATCAAGTATTGATTTGGCTTATTTTCCTTGGTTAATGCTTGTGAATATGGACGTGAAATGTTCAGAAAGCGGTTTACACTGTGGAAATGGCTTTTTCTGTCTACGTCCCCATCATTTTAGCTTTTCTTGTGCTCCGGGGCAGAACAACACAGCCCATTACCTTTGAAATACTGGGGGGGGGGGGGGTAGAGCATCTGTGATACTCACAAAAAGGGTTGTGATATTTAAAATTATTTTTAATATAAAACACACACACCTAGGGACAATGTAGTCGGGCCGATTCGCCTGACCCCTGTGCATCATGAAAAGGAGGTCTCGGAAGTGATGATGCACATTTTTTCTTGCCATCACTGTATAACGCAGGAGTCCTCAAGTTCATGATCCGTTGAATACAGAGATTTTTTTCTTTTTGTAGCATAGACGCGTTTTATGTTTCTGTGTTTTTAACGTATCTCAAGTTTCTCTTCTTCCGCTGATACGTGCCCATTTTCTACCGACACAGGCTCGGTGGTGAAAGTGTGCGTGCGTGCGAGAGAGAGAGAGATTTGATTTTGATTTTCAAAAATTACATTTATTCCAAATACGCTACAGTCCAATAGTCCAACAGCTTATAACCAAACACAGTTATCTCTTTATAATCCAGCTCATACAAAAAAACAGTTTCAGGGAAAAACAAATACCAATGAGTAGTCAAAACAAGTATTTGTAAAAAGACATCTCCTTCAGACAGTTTTTACTTCGTGGCTATAAAATAAGTCTCGTGTGCGGCATGGAGACCTCATGTTGAGCAGCTGAGCTACGGCCTCGGTGTTGTTGAGTCTCAATCCTGCTGCAGCCACTATGCGCCGCGGGGTGATGGTCGGGGAGGAAAACGGTTTCTGGGAAATCCTGGAAGGCACCAGTCGTAGACAACCGGCCTGGCTCCATGTATCAGTGGCTCCTCCAGCAGTAGGAGCAGTAGGAGGCCCGGTGCAACCCACTCGTCAACCAGCCTGGTCTTAAACATCATCAACAATATTGACCAGGACGGGACAAGATTTGTCTTATATTGCCTCTGACTCTTCATGTTGTAATTCTTGTTTAATTTTCAGAACTATTCTCCGTAGCCTGTATATCTCCTGATCAGTGTAGCCGCATCCGTCTTTGTGTCCCATCTGGGATTTAACAGAGTACAGAAACAGCTCCTTGTCTGCAAAGAAGTCCTCAAGTTTGACATTCCTCAAACTTTTTGTTCGTTGCAAGAACTTCATAATTTGGCGTGCATCGTAGTACTCCTGCCGTGCTACCCCTGACAACTGGGAGGAAGTGTGAGTCTGGCTGTCTACACCACCATCCTCCTCCAACTCATCTTCAGACATTTGTACCTCTGGCTGCTTCTTCTTTAATACAGGTACCCGGCTGTCTACACCACAGTCCCCTTCCTCCTCCTCTTCCTCCATACTCAACTCATCCCCAGACAGGTGCTCCTCGCCCACCCCACCCCAGATTTGCAGAGGCGGGTGGAGAAGCGACCGGGACAGCTTGGAAGAGCGGGGCGATGGGGAAAGTCATCTCATTCAGTACGGCATTGCATGATGGGAAATATAAAGAAATACAAAGAAGCAAATAATTCCTACATTGTATATAAAGCTAAATTGTAAACAGGACGTATAACTCAGAGGATATTTGGTATCTGCATCGACAGTAATATGGAGTCACCGTTGATGTCGCGGCACCGTCATACAGCTAGACGGTTATTAGAATTATGACCTCAGTGCGGCTCGCGCCGTCGTGACTGTTCTGCAGAGTGTGTTCCACGATCAAGCAGGTGGTTCATCCGGGGCGAGGCCTAACCATTGCACACCGGTAGGCGGATCCCTGCGTATTCCCCCAGTGTGGGAATCTCGACTGCATAATTTTTGGTAGTGGGGGCCAGAGTTCGCGCTCTCCCCTGTTAACATGTTGAAAAGCAGAGCTAAGTATCTGTAGACAGACAGACGAAGATATAGTCATTTTACTACGCACTGCGTGTTATTGATGTTGTGTTCCGTATATTGTGGGTCGACACATTTAAAAATTGGCATATTTATTACACGGAAATTCTTCCTGATATGACCGATTATTTTCTTGCCCGGTGCGGGATTCGATACGGCGTGTACTGCGCCACAAGGCGACATCACTAACCGCTCGGCTAAAGGATCAGACACGTATTATTAGTAGTTTACACTGACACACTGCTCTGTTGATGGCAGCCTGTGTTCACCAACGATTACCGCTGATGTTTGTCTCCTCGGTCTGGTTACAAAACAGTTAGCGTAGGGACGCCTTAACACTGCTTACATGGAGCCAGATTCGCCGAATGCAATACGTAGAGCCAATCCAATCCGCAATCCAAACCGTTTATCCCGCTCTCGGGGTCGCGGGGATGCTGGAGCCCATCCCAGTAGCCATTAGGCGGCAGGCGGGGAGACCCCCTGAACAGGCCGCCAGGCCATCACAGGGCCATAAATAGGAACAATACTATCAAAATGCTCAGCCATAATGGTTTGGGTAAAGAGTCAAGAATATATGTTGAGCGTTATTGTTTGATGGCGCCCTTACTCATTGTATTACGGTGCATTCGGGTGTGACGTCGCCACGTTCTCTGTGTGCGACAGTGTGTGTTGTATGAGTCGAGAGTCGGTAGTAGAGAGCTGAGACCTGCTGTATTTGCCTGAATAAATATGCCGAACGTTAAAAGCTAAAGAGAAAACAGCCAAGCTTTGCTTATCCTCCATACGCAACAAGAAGATTGTGCACCCCAGCTCAACAGGTTATGGGCCCAGGCAGAGTTGGACGCAAGCTAGCATTCCGGAAGAAGTTTAACGCCAAGTATTGCACGGAACTTCTACAGGCTATGTGGACCAGCTTGGAGATAAGTGAGCATTTATATCACAGAGTTTCTTAATCTGTGTTTATATTCTCGGAAGAAGTTTTACGCGACGTATTACGCGTTAGCCAGTGAAGCTAACAAGCTAGCTTAGCAAAGAAAAAGTATCGCAGGCTAGTAGGCCGCGGTAAAATTAGCGCGTTAGCAAAATGGCGAGCAGAGCAACAGGAGTCTTGGCACCGCAGCTTTTGTTCGACTGATCCGAAGATAGGTATGACCTTTGGGACCCAAGATTCCTAGGCTGCTGACATACCCTGAAGCTAAAAGAGACTATTTTACGTGAGCCAACCGACGCTAGCGAAGAACAGTTAGCTGGCATGCTGATTGTTATGCTGAGCTAATAAGACTGATCGATGATAAAAGCCTATCGCTGATAAGACATGAAGCCGCTGATGATGGCAGGAAGGCGCTGAGAATACTGAAAGAACGTTATTCCGGAAAAAGCAAGCCGCGCATAATAAATTTATACATGTCGTTGACCGTTGTCGTTACGGCTCTGAGAGATGCAGGCGAGACCATGAGTGATGGACTGATCGTAGCCATGATACTAGGCGGGCTACCAGACTCTTTTAAGCCGCTAGCCGTCCACATAACACAAAACGAAGATAACGTTACGTTTGCAGACTTTAAAAGAAGACTACCGGTCTATGAAGAGGTGGAGAAAATGAACACGGCAAGATCTATGGATAATGTGATGAAGACGTGCGAGGCAAGGCCAAGGCCCCACCAAGACGCACGCTAGCAACAGAAAAGAGGAAGATGCCAATGTGACGTGTTACAAGTGTGGAATAAAAGGGCACAAGGCAAGAAAATGTTTTCGAAAAGTGTGGTGCAGTTACTGCAAAAATAATACACACCAGGAATTCCTGTGCAAGAAAAAGGGGGAACAAGATGGTGTCAGAAAAGTCGCGGAGGAACAAAATAGTGACCAAGACCATCTCTTCAAGGCCAAGCACACAAAGAACGAGAGACCACCAAACAACGTGAAGATGAAAGGCATCATGGTGGATGCAGGAGCAACATCCCACATCGTGA
Organism: Lampris incognitus; assembly: GCF_029633865.1. Taxonomy (NCBI): domain Eukaryota; kingdom Metazoa; phylum Chordata; class Actinopteri; order Lampriformes; family Lampridae; genus Lampris; species Lampris incognitus. The sequence goes on from NC_079227.1 coordinate 10,994,483, forward strand.
ACGACATCGGAAAGTTTAAAAGCTTCGACAACTCATTCCAGCCTGACACCAATTCAGTGGAGTTAGCCAATGGGACCAAGTGCAGTGGAATAGCACAACGAAGAGAACAGACTGAACGCATACAGCCGGGCAAAGTCACCGAGACTGTAATCAGAAGGAACCCACCGTGAACCAAAAGAGACCAGCTTACCTATAGGAATTAAGAGACTGAGGATACAGAGGGCAAACTGCAAACATGCGTGAACTCTTGTTATAGAGCAGTATGCGACATTCCTCAAACCTACCAGGACGCCATAGTGTCAACCAAATCAAGACAGTGGAAAAATGCCATGAACGAGGAGATGCAATCACTGGAGGAGAACGAAACCTTCAGCCTCACCCAGCTGCCACCAGGTAAACAGGCAGTGGGGGGTAGATGGGTCTATATACTCAAGTGTGACATTGATGGATCTGATAAGTACAAGGCGAGATTTGTAGCAAAAGGCTACAGCCAGAAACCAGGAATTGACTACGAGGAGACATTCTCACCCACAGTTGATGTGACAAGTGTTAAGAGTGGTCATGCAGAAGGCAGCGCAGGAGAACCTAGTCTTACACCAGATGGACGTTAAGACAGCCTATTTGCATCCACCAATCGACTGTAAAATCTATATAGAGACACCAGAAGGTTATGAGAAAAAGTCAAGAACGTGTGAAAAGCTAGTATGTAAATTGCACAAGTCTCTCTATGGTCTAAAGCAGTCAGGCAGAAACTGGAATGCTATGTTACATACGTGTTTGAGGGAAAATGGTTTTGTACAGAATCCCGCTGATCACTGTGTGTATACAGGAGAAAAACATAATGGAAAGGTAATCTTGGAATACTGTCCTGATGTAATGACAAAGCCAGCCACCAATATAAAGCTAAAGAGGTTTGCTCAAGACATGTTTGGCACTTGGAAGTGCAAAGAGTGTGTTCTCATTTTCAAGGTAAAGAAGAAGCCTTATTTTTTCTTCTTGTTTTGTTTTCAGGTAATCCAATGAGCTAAGGGCGAGTGTGGGTGTTGTGTGTTGTTGTTTGATGGCGCCCTTACTCATTGTATTACGGTGCATTCGGATGTGACGTCGCCACGTTCTCTGTGTGCGACAGTGTGTGTTGTATGAGTCGAGAGTCGGTAGCAGAGAGCTAAGACCTGCTGTATCTGCCGGAATAAATATGCCGAACGTTAAAATCTAAAGAAAAAACAGTCAAGCTTTGCTTATCCTCCATACGCAACAAGAAGATTGCGCACCCCAGCTCAAAAATACAATTGCATATAAATTCTTATCGGCCTTAAACAGTGAGATAGCATATCATCTGAACATGTACGATAGTAAAACCATAAAAGTCTGTTGTATAATTTTTGTGATTTTTCAGCACGTCTACACAGACACTGTAGCCAGTGGTACGCATCTGCTCTTTTTTTTGGTCACATAGATACACTGATGAGCCAAAACATTATGACCACTCACAGGTGAACCGAATAACATTGATCATTTCCAAACAAGGGCACATGTCTGGTCTGGGTAGATTAGATGGTAAGTGAACAATCAGTTCTAGTCAGCGTGTTGGATGCAGGAGAAATGCGCAGGAGTAAAGACCTGATCGACTTTGACAAGGGCCAAGTTGTTATGGCCGGACGACTAGGTCAGAGCATCTCTGAAACAGCAAGGCTTGTGAGGTGCTCCTGGTCAGCAGTGGTGAGTATCTATCGACAGTGGTCCGGGGAGAGACGAACCACAAACTGGCGACAGGGTTTTGGGTGCCCAAGGCTCATCGATGAGCGAGGACAACGAAGGCTATCCTGTCTGGTCTAAACCAACAGAAGGTCTACTGTGGCACAAGTCAGAAAATGTTAATGATAGTTGCGGGAGGAATGTGTCACAACACAGTGCATCGCATCCTGCTGTGTCTGGGGCTGTGTAGCCGCAGACCGGTCAGCGTGCCCATGATGACCCCTGCCCACCATCCAAAGTGCCTACAATGGTCATAAGAGTATCAGAACTGGACCTTGGAGTGGTTGAAGAAGGTCACCTGGTCTGACGAATCCCGGCCGTTTTTTTTAAGATCTCTTGGATGGCCGTGTATGTGTGCGCCGTTTATCTGGGGAAGCGATGGCACCAGGATGCACTGTGGGAAGACTACAAGCCGGTGAAGGGAGTGTGATGCTCTGGTCAATGTTCTGCTGCGAAACCTTGGGTCCAGCCATTCATGTGGATGTCAATTTGATACGCACCTACCTAAACATCTTTGCAGACCAGGTACACCCCTTAATGGCAATGGTACTCTTTGATGGCAGTGGCCTCTTTCAGCAGGATAATTCGCCCTGCCACACTGCACACATTGTTCGGTAATGGCTTGAGGAACATGATGCCATGTTCAAGGTGTTGCCCTGGCCTCCAAATTCCCCAGATCTCAATCCGATTGAGCTTCCATGGGATGTGCTGGACCGACAAATCCGATCCACGGTGGCTCCACCTCGCAATTTACAGGACTTGAAGGAGCTGCTGCTAATGCTTCGGTGCCAGATAACACAGCACCCCTCAGGCATCTTGTAGAGGCCATGCCTCGACAGGTCAGAGCTGTGTTGGCAGCACACGGAGGAGCAACAGCAGTTATACTATGGCATTTCTATGGCGCAGAAAGTGTTCCTACAGCATTACTCTAGACTGTAGGAAATGCAGTACAACATGATGAGTGTTTTTTATAGTAATGAAATGCTGTAGTAATTCATATTTTCTATGGTTGCGTGCGTGTGTGTGTGTGTTTTGTTGTTTTTGTTTTTTTTGTAGGTATGGGTCCCACCCTCATCCAAAATAAATACATTAGCAAGTTGGAGTATGAAATGGCAAGCCATATACACTACCGTTCAAAAGTTTGGGATCACATTGAAATGTCCATATTTTTGAAGGAAAAGCACTGTACTTTTCAATGAAGATAACTTTAAACTAGTCTTAACTTTAAAGAAATACACTCTATACATTGCTAATGTGGTAAATGACTATTCTAGCTGCAAATGTCTGGTTTTTGGTGCAATATCTACATAGGTGTATAGAGGCCCATTTCAAGCAACTATCACTCCAGTGTTCTAATGGTACAATGTGTTTGCTCATTGGCTCAGGAGGCTAATTGATGATTAGAAAACCCTTGTGCAATCATGTTCACACATCTGAAAACAGTTTAGCTCGTTACAGAAGCTACAAAACTGACCTTCCTTTGAGCAGATTGAGTTTCTGGAGCATCACATTTGTGGGGTCAATTAAACGCTCAAAATGGCCAGAAAAAGAGAACTTTCATCTGAAACTCGACAGTCTATTCTTGTTCTTAGAAATGAAGGCTATTCCATGCGAGAAATTGCTAAGAAATTGAAGATTTCCTACACCGGTGTGTACTACTCTCTTCAGAGGACAGCACAAACAGGCTCTAACCAGAGTAGAAAAAGAAGTGGGAGGCCGCGTTGCACAACTGAGCAAGAAGATAAGTACATTAGAGTCTCTAGTTTGAGAAACAGACGCCTCACAGGTCCCCAACTGGCATCTTCATTAAATAGTACCCGCAAAACACCAGTGTCAACATCTACAGTGAAGAGGCGGCTGCGGAATTCTGGGCTTCAGGGCAGAGTGGCAAAGAAAAAGCCATATCTGAGACTGACCAATAAAAGAAAAAGATTAAGATGGGCAAAAGAACACAGACATTGGACAGAGGAAGACTGGAAAAAAGTGTTGTGGACGGATGAATCCAAGTTTGAGGTGTTTGGATCACAAAGAAGAACGTTTGTGAGACGCAGAACAAATGAAAAGATGCTGGAAGAATGCCTGACGCCATCTGTTAAGCATGGTGGAGCTAATGTGATGGTCTGGGGTTGCTTTGGTGCTGGTAAGGTGGGAGATTTGTACAGGGTAAAAGGGATTCTGAATAAGGAAGGCTATCACTCCTTTTTGCAACGCCATGCCATACCCAGTGGACAGCGCTTGATTGGAGCCAATTTCATCCTACAACAGGACAATGACCCTAAACACACCTCCAAATTGTGCAAGAACTATTTAGAGCAGAAGCAGGCAGCTGGTATTCTATCGGTAATGGAGTGGCCAGCGCAGTCACCAGATCTGAACCCCATTGAGCTGTTGTGGGAGCAGCTTGACCGTATGGTACGCAAGAAGTGCCCATCCAACCAATCCAATTTGTGGGAGCTGCTTCTGGAAGCGTGGGGTGCAATTTCTCCAGATTACCTCAACAAATTAACAGCTAGAATGCCAAAGGTCTGCAATGCTGTAATTGCTGCAAATGGAGGATTCTTTGACGAAAGCAAAGTTTGATGTAAAAAAAATCTTATTTCAAATACAAATCATTATTTCTAACCTTGTCAATGTCTTGACTCTATTTTCTATTCATTTCACAACATATGGTGGTGAATAAGTGTGACTTTTCATGGAAAACACAAAATTGTTTGGGTGATCCCAAACTTTTGAACGGTAGTGTACATATTTTTTTTTCATTAAAAAATACAATTAAATCTTTTATTTTTTACATATAAAATCAAAAGATTCTATTTGTCATTTTTTCCCTTAGCGGTCAATCGGAACCGAGAATTGTGGAATCCCGGATGTGACGATTAAGAGCGCGCGTCGAGCGTTGCGCTAAATTTGCGCATGCGCGCCGATTTCCAAAAGCTGCGCCCCGCCCCCGGGAAGCCTTTCTACCGGCGCATGAGATCCACCCGTTTGTCGGCTCGGCCACACAGTCATCTGGGCGGAGTGAGGCGGAGCGACTTTCGCCACAACAAACTACACGAAGCTGCAGATGGACGTTTGACGTTTTGATCGTTTTCCTGCATCCACCACCGCCGCCGCCACCATGGCACAACCAGCCGAGAGGGGTAAGGCGGTCGCTACTACACAAGGGAAGTCTTGTGGGCTCTGCAGGACTTCCCTTTGACACAAATGTGCAAGCTCCGCGTTTCTTTCTCTGCTGGACGTGCAACTGCGAGCCTGTTTGCTGACTAACAACACGGGCTGAGCATATTGCTCAACATATCGAGGGGACGGATAGAATTGGGCCTAAAACCGGATCATTTCCAGGTCCACCTTTTATCTTTAAATGGTCTATTAATCGTTAAGACTGCTGTTAGTATTGTGCCTTTATTTACTCAGACACCATTATACCGTCCTCCTGCACGTGACACATTTCATGTTGTTAGGATGGTGTTATAGCTGTTATGCTTTGTGTTTATGCAAATCTACTTGGCACTTTGGTTCCCCTATTCACCGACTGTGCACAATACCACAACTACTACAGCTTCGTATAGTGCTGCTGTCATATGGTTACCATTTAATGCTGTATGGTGCCAGTGGGCAACTCAAGTAGGCTGCTCGTGTCAGGCTAGTGTAGGTCCAGAGCATCTGCAGATGTCAGTGTGATCTGTTGTGTGTCTGGAAAACCGAGCATTGCACAGAGGTGGGTGTGGGATGGAAATGACTTTCAACGCCCTCTTGTTTTTGTCTGCCGTCTGTTTTCTACAGCCTACTACCGCTTTGTGGTGTTGTTCTTCAACTGCCTGCTGACGTTCGGCTCGTATTTCTGCTTCGACATCCCCAGCGTTCTGCAGGACCAGTTTCAGGGGGTGAGTAAACCGGGCGGTAGGTAGGGTGTCGCAGTCGAGTAGACTGACTGAGGGTCACGGGTTCAAATCCTTGCGGGTCCCTGACCAACTCCAGAGGCGCTGATCTGCAGCCAAACCTGACCTTTAACCTCTGTGCGGAGGAGGAGGTTGGGCAGGGAGAATGAGAGCGTCCTGAAATTCTAAACTTTGACAATATTACAACAGGGGCTGAAATGTCGGATAGTCTTTGCTGAAATGCATCCATCAAAAAAGTGTCTAGGTCAGAGGTCAGAGTTAAACTGGACCTTATCTGCTGTCAGACTCAGACGGTGCACATCAACAACACGCGGGGCACTTTCAACATGTTGTCAGGGGGATTAAAAACGCTGTCCTCAGCGATACAGAGCAGCGGGTTAGACAATAACATTTGTCAATGGCTTCCTCTATTCATGTGACAGAACCTGACGTGTCCCAACACCACAGTGATCAATGGGACGGTGGACTGTGTGCTGGGCCTGGGGATGAGCCCGCAGCAATACAACCTCCTCTACGCCATCTATGCCTGGACGTACGTACAGTCCGCACGCAGTGCAGACAGGAAGTAGTGTGACAAACATAATGACTACAGGCTGGTCCCGTTGTCTCCATGTTATCCATGCACATGTGCAGCAATGTTTTGTTTTTGTTACTTTTTTTGGTAAAGTATCCATATGCAATAAGTTTAGTAAGTAAGTAAGGACATGTGCACTGCATGGACAGTTTTGTCCAGTCCAGTGATTCAGGTCATCGGAGGCCACAGTTTCTCACTAGCTCTACCTTAACAACAGTGTAATCCACAGTGCTTTGTCATTGTGTTTGGTTTAGCAGTGTTTTAATGGGGCTGCCTTTACGCAAGATGTTTTTGAAATGGCTATTATGATGAGCATCGTGGAAATGTGAAAAATATTGGAGGGAAAAAAAAAGCTGAAAATTGTGGAAAAATTTTTTTTTGAGAGAATGTGATATTTTTTCCCCCGTTTTCGAAAATTGGCACAAACTTTTTTCTTGACTGTTTTTTAATGATGTAGTGTGCAGAAAGATTTGTTAGCTGATTAAAGGTGCCGTGTGTCGTATTCTGAAGATGTCGGCAAACATGACACGTCTGTTCCCTTTCTATTTGGATTTATTTGTGGCTTGCTTTGAATTTAGTTGTTTGTCGTTCGTCTTGCTGAACGACAGAGGCCGGGGTTTAAGTAGAGTTACACATAGATCTTTAAGCCAGTCTTGTAATGTGATTGATTTCAACTTCATTGTGTGTGTGTGTGTGTGTGTGTGTGTCTTCAACAGTAATGCCGTGGTGGTCATACTGGCCGGCTTTTTGATAGACAAGCTGGGAAATCGCTGTAAGTCCTGTTTGTAGAAAGGGTCACAGTAAACTGGACTCTCTCTCTCTCGCTCTCTCTTTTCTTTTTTTTGAGGGTAGGATGTGTGTCCTTCATTGAACACATCACAAGTTCCTCTTTTTTTTAAAGTTAGGATATTTCATTGAAAATTAGTCATAAGTCTCTTTCTCTGTGACACAATCTCTCTCACCCTGTGTGTGTGTGTGTGTGTGTGTGTGTGTGTGTGTGTGTGTGTGTGTGTGTGTGTGTGTGTGTGTGTGTGTGTGTGTGTGTGTGATACGATCTCTCTCGCCCTCTGCAGTCGGGGTGTTCCTCTTCTCCTTCTTGTGTGTCGTGGGTTCGTCCGTCTTTGCCCTGGGCTCCCATTTCAAGGGAACTCCCTACCTGCTGCCCCTCATGCTGTCAGGTCGCCTCCTGTTTGGCTCCGGCAACGGATCCCTGACCAGTAAGACCACACGTACACCCTCCCAGTGCTGTCGGTGTCTCTTTAGCTACTCTCATCAGTACCAAACACGTACCTTTACAGTCTCGCTTTTATTTAACTGACAGTTTTTATCATTAATACTTTTCTCACTTTAATTTTGTTTTTACCTCTCTACCCTCTTTAAGCTTATTTTTTCCATTTTTGCTTTTTCTGTGTCCTGTCTGCTGTAGTCTATCACGTGTTGACCCGTACACTAACCCCACTATAGTCCATCCATCCATTATCCGACTCAGGGTCTCGGGGATGCTGGAGCCTATCCCAGCAGTCATTGGGCGACAGGCGGGGAGACACCCTGGACAGGCCGCCAGTCCATCGCAGAACATAGGCCATTTGAAATACACACACACTGTCTCGTCTCTCTCCCTCTTTCTCTTGCTGTTATTATGTATCTTTGGGTGGCATGGCGGCCCAGTGGTTAGCGCTGTCGCCTCACAGCGAGAAGGTCCTGGGTTCGAACCCCAGGGTGGTTCAACCTTGGGGGTCATCCCAGGTCGTCCTCTGTATGGCGTTTACATGTTCTGCCCATGTCTGCGGTGGGTTTCCTCCGGGTGCTCCGGTTTCCCCCACCATCAAAAAGAAACATACATGTTAGGGTTAATACTGCTGTCTGTGCCCCTGAGCAAGGCAGTGGGAAAAGAGCTGGAGTTGGTCCCTGGGTGCAGCATGAAGGCGGCAGCCCACTGCTCCTAGCTAGACACATCACAGTTAGGACTGGTTAATTTGCAGTAATTGAATTTCCCCAAGGGGATTAATAAAGGAAACTTAGAGGCATCCGGGTAGCGTGGCGGTCTATTCCGTTGCCTACCAACACGGGGATCGCCGGTTCAAATCCCCGTGTTACCTCCGGCTTGGTTGGGCATCCCTACAGACATAATTGACCGTGTCTGCGGTTGGGGAGCCCGATGTGGGTATGTGTCCTGGGCGCTGCACTAGCGCCGCCTCCTTTGGTCGGTCAAGGTGCCTGTTGGGGGGGGGGGGACTGGGGGGGAATAGTGTGATCCTCCCACACGCTACGTCCCCCCTGGTGAAACTCCTCATTGTCAGGTGAAAAGAAGCAGCTGGCGACTCCACATGTGTCGGAGGAGGCATGTGGTAGTCTGCAGCCCTCCTCGGATCAGTAGAGGGGGTGGAGCAGTGACCGGGACAGCTCAGTAGAGTGGGGTAATTGGCCAGGGGAATTTTAAAAAAAAAAGTGTTATGATTGATGAATCAGTCCCCATTGAATGATTGATCGACCGATAGTTGATGCAATTGATCGTATTTTTAAGCCGATATTTCTCTCTTTGAAATATCCATTAACATCTCTCTCTCGCTTTCTGTCTAGTTGTTCAGAACCGGATCACAGCGTTCTGGTTTAAAGGGAAGGAGCTGGCCCTGGCCTTCGGGCTGACGTTGGCCTTCTCTCGCCTCGGTTCTGTGCTCAACTTCTTCCTCACGCAGCGCTTTGAGGAGCGCTTTGGCATGGAGTGGACTCTCTGGGGTGGTATGTACCACACACATGTAAAAAAGAAGAAGAATCAATTATCAGTCAATGCATTGTTATATCGTAAAAAATCTGGAGGGATCAACATACAATTATAACGATGTATTTTTTGATATCCTGTTTAGCACATTTAAGCAATGAGGCAATTCAAGGTGCTTTACATAAAACAAGGCATTATGACAAAATGTACAAACAACATAAGGCAATGAAAAGAGTTTTGCAAACAAATAAGAAGAGTAAAAGTTCCAGTGCCGTGCAAGATGATGATCAAAAGCTTCAAATCTGATTTAAGACAAGGCAGCGGTAAATGGGAACGTCTCAGCCTTGATTTAAGGGAACTGAGAGTTGCATCAAACCTGCAGTTTTCCGAGAGTTTGTTCCAGATACGTGGTGCATAAAAACTGAAAGCTGCCTCTCCGTGTTTAGTTTTGACTTCGGGGACAGAAAGCGGACCTGTCCCAGACCATCTGAGAGGTCTGTATGGTTCATAGTGTAGCAGTAGATCAGAAATGTATTCTGGCCCTAAACCATTCACTGCAGGGTGTAATGCAGGCCGGGCGGCAGGCAAAGGCAGGGACTGGGGCGTGCCGACTTCCGGCATCGCAGATTGGTCCAGGAGGACCAACTGGGGGGAGACCCCAGGGTAGACCCAGAACTTGCTGGAGGGACTACATGTCGATTCTGGCCTGGGAACACCTTGGGATCCCCCAGGAGGAGCTCTAGGGCGTTGCTGGGGGGAGGGACACCTGGAGTGCCCTACTTAGCTTGCTGCCACCGCGACCCGACCCCGGAGAAGCAGCTGATGAGAGAGGGAGAGAGAGAGAGAGAGAGGGAGAGAGGGAGAGAGAGACCATTCAGTGCTTTACGAACCAAGAGCAGAGTCAGGAAGCCAGTGTAGCGACCTCGGAACTGGAGTGATGTGATCCACTTTTTTGGTCTTAGTAAAGAGAGACCTGTAAAGACGCCGTTACAGTAGTTGAGTCGACTCAAGATAAATGCATGGAAAAGTTTGTCCAGATCCTGCTGAGACATTAATCCTTTGATTCTTGATCTATTCTTCAGGCGATAGTAGGCTGACTTTGTGATTGTCTTAATGTGGCTGTCTAAATTCAGGTCCGAGTCCATGACTACACCAAGGTTTGTGGCTTGGCTTGTGGTTTTTAACATTACTGATTGTAGCTGAGTGCTGACTTTTAATCGTTCTTCCTTGGCTCCAGAGATGATTACTTCAGTTTTATCTTTTTTTTAATCGAAGAACATTGAGACATCCAGTCATTGATTTGTTCAGTGCACTGACTCAGCGCTTGTATGGGATGATAGTCCCCTGCTTATGTAAATCTGTGTTGTCTGCATAGTTATAATGGCATACTTTGTTGTTTTTCATAATCTGAACTCGTGGGAGCATATAGATGTTAAACGGAAGAGGTTTTGACACTGCGGGGTTGGAACAGGTTTGTGGTCTTGCTCCCTGGTTTAGCCAGTAGTACGTATCCAGATCCGTTGTGGTGCCAGTCTCAAGTGGGTTCGGGCCGGACCAGGGGATAGTGTCCGCCTAGTCGTCAGTGTTGGGCTCATTATGTCTGAAAGCCGCTCTGCAGCACGCGTCATGTCCCTGGTTCTAATTGTCAACCGAGACATCAGCTCGGGAAGCAGCAAACAAGAGTGTCAGTAAGTTTTTCGTGCTCTTGTATTTGGTAGAGTGTAGCAGTGCTGTGTGGTCAGGGTAGGCAGTGCCTCACCAAAGCTAAAAAGAAATAGCTTAAATTTTCGTTATTCATAATTTCTCAGGATTACACGTAATAAAACGAGTCAGAATAGTTGTTTTGAAAGTGTTGTATGCTCCTTTTGCCATAGCTTGCTCCTAAAGACTACCATTCCTCAATGCGGAAATTTAAGGCGATGGGCAGAGGCTGTCTGTGCCTCGATCTGCAGATTTTGGCACAAAAGCCGAACGTTTTCATGTGTAGTTGGTTCTCACACTGTGTTGAGTGATCAATGATGAGGCAAAGACCGACCCTGCCTCAGTTCTTCCATGTCATGTGATTTCCACCCCTTCTTGCTCCGTGCCCTTCCCCTAGCACAGATGGCTTAATGGCGGCAGTCAGCATGGATATTTCTTACTTTAAAAGATTTTCATGGGCGTCCAGGTAGCGTACCGGTCTATTTCATTGCCTACGGAGGGGTGTTTTTCAACGGTCTGTTGGTGTGATCTGGAGTGTGATGCAAAATAGAAGGACTTTGAACAAAATCTAATAGGCATACCTCTCCCGTTTATATTGGGAGACAAAACTCTTCAAAAAATATTTAGATAATCAGTAATCAGAAACACTTTATTTGTCATTTCATTTAGTGCACTTGCGCACATGAAATGAAATGAAACATCGTTTCCCCCAGCTCACAGCAGTGCAACACAAAGACACACATCCATGACCTACAAGAACACATATGTCCAAACTAAACAAAAAACCACTGTCTAGGAGAACAAACGCCATCCAGGGTGACTGTCAGAACTGCCGGTCTGCATGGGCTAGCAGTTAGCTTAGCCTGCCCCGCTTCCATGTCCTGTCAGACCTCCCTCGGTGTTTCCTGTTCGGGCACAGCTCCGGGCAGGGCCGTGGTCCTCGGGCCCACTGGACGCCGCAGACCAGGCTCCCTCAGCTACCGGTCTCCATGGGCTAGCAGTTAGCTTAGCCTGCCCCACTTCCGCGTTCTGTCAGACCGCCCAAGGAGGTCCGGGCAGGGCCGTGGTCCCTGGGCCCACAGGACGCAGCAGACCAAGGTCTCATCTGATCCAGCGCCAGCTCTCCCAGCCATCGAACGAAGACAAACTTGGAGGTAAACGTGGACAAAGACACTGCTTGGACAATCCTGGGTGAGGCCGCCGCAAACATGAATTCACGCTGCCATTTTCCCCACACCGGAAGCGGAAAGTAAGTCGAGTAACTGGATTGTAACCCCTGTAAACATTTGGCACATAAAACTTAGGAGACTTGAAATTTGAAAGAAATGCACAAATATTACGCTGGGTAGCATGTGATACAGATTTCACACCAGCCGAATTGGACAGCAGATTTAATCTTGGACAGATTTGGGTATCGCCTCATATTGCAGAATTTCCTGCAACACTGGATTAGATTCCTTTCAGCGACTCGCAGAACTGGTGGCACGGAGGCGCAGTGATTAGCACAGTTGCCTCACAGCAAGAAAGTCCTGGGTTCGAGCCCCAGGGTAGTCCAAGCTTGGTGGGTCATCCCAGGTAGTGCTCTGTGTGGAGTTTGCATGTTCTCCCCGTGTCTGCATGGGTTTCCTCCGGGTGCTATGTTTGCTCTGTGTGGAGAACTCTACTTTTCTGTGCTGGGACTTTTAAAGCGGACTTTGTCAATGTATGGAGGAACACTCCCCATTTGTGAGTATCCTGTTTTATTATGGATCAAAGTGGTGAATCATGGGTACCCTAAAGGACAGCTATGGACATGAAGGACCTTCAAACCCAATCTACTAGCCCAAAAATAACGGGTTTTTCTGTTTTCTGATATGAGTGATGTCTGGCATTTCACATTGCCGTAGTTGTCCCTGTTTTGTGTATGTAAGTTTTTATTTTTTGGAATAATAAAAATGTAGTTTATGAAGAAAAAAGCTGTGGTCGCTAATGGGGAACCAACACCTGACCTACAGGATCTTACCCTGTGTAAGGATAAGATCCGACTTTATTTAAACCCTTTTGTTGCCTTTGTGTATGTTGTGTGATGTTAGGCTACAGGCAGGTGCGCTGACACCAAGTTTTCTCTTCTTCTTTTTTTTATCTATCCCGGTGTACCGTCACCAGACCCTCGTTGTGTGTGGTTATTGGTGTGCTTTTGCACATTTTGTAGGAGTGGGTGGAATGGAAACCAAGTTTGCTGTTATTGTAGCTTTAGTAGTACCGCTGGGTCTACAGGCAGTATGGTTTAAGGTAATCCTAATGAGAATAGGAGTGTTGTTGATGGAGGAGTGCTCAGCAGGACCCAAGGAGAGATGCTGTATGGGGGAAAACTCCCTGTGAGAGGGTCAATGACAGATGAGACCAGCAGAGGGAGACAGCGGGCAGAACAGTACCGTTGAGTGCCACCAAGCGGAGGCTCCGGGAGGGAAGAGTGGGATGTAAACAGTCAGTCACGTGGAGAGGTTGGCCGCTAGCATCCGGCTACCGGCTGTTTGGGTGGACTCCGTCAGGTCTGAAGGAGAAACAATCCCAGACAGATTAAAATTATCAATAAAACCAAAAGACCCCAAGCCCTATGCATGCCTGATATTTGTTGACCCCCCCCCCCGCTTTTAATACGGTTCAGCCACATCTGCTCATCTCAAACTGAAACAGGGTGTCCATCTGTTTATGATTTAGTGGTATTTTTCCTTTTTGACTAATCGAATCCAGCATGTCTGAGTCAACAAAACCCTTTCAGAACCTAGATCAATAAGCACAGGTGTCAGCTCACCACTTCTTCTCACATTATACACAAATGGTTGTATGAGCAGCCACCAACAATTTTTTAAATTTCAGATGAAACTGCTATCTTCAACCAAGTCCTTTAGCCTCTTTAACTGAGACAGAGTTTCATGCAGTGGTGTGATGCCAACCATCTCATTTTATATGTGAGAAATGGGGGAGACGGTACTCGACCCTAGGTCAGCAGGGGATCATAGTCCAGTGGTCATACATGATGAACCAATCAATCAGGTCTACTCTTACTGGTACCTTGGTGTTCACTTGGACAACACCGTTAGCTGGAAGGCCCATGTTGAAAGATTTTGTTCTGGTTTACAGCAGAGGTTATACTTTTTACTTAGACTCAGGGTGTTGTGCTGTGTCAGCTATATGATGTGCAGCACTCGAGTCCAAGACAAATTCCCCTACGGGGACAATAAAGTGTATCGTATGGAATATAAAGAGTGGGTTGTTAGACTTGCACATCTGCGGCTGATCGCCCCTCAGGTGTGCAAGCTGGTGCATTCAGTAGAGGGGGGGGGGCATTTTTCCCAAAGCAAAACAAAGCTTCCAGCTCTTCTCAACTTTCGCTGAATAGCATCACTATTTATTGTTATTTCAGGTCTCTTGTTGTAGTCACAACTTAATTAAATTGTTTCTGTCAAGTTGTCCCTGACATTCAAGTGACATTATTTAATTTGTCAATAAGTGAACGTCACTACCTTCAAACATCTTTCCGCCAGACGTCTTTTGAAGCCTCAGTCGAGTTAATATATTCCAGTGCCTCAAACGTCGATTCGTCCACATTGATTCCTCACATTGTACGACCAGGAGTGAAAACAGTCTCCTGTTCAGAGAAAAGCCAGTCTGGTCCCCAAGGGCAGCAGGACTCGTTGTGTTTCAGCCTCAGAGCCATGGACAGACAGTCTCTTCTCTTCAAAGAGATGGAATCTGAAAACCGTGGTCACCTTTACAAATAATCCAGTTGTTAGAGTTGAGAACTGCCCATGGAGAAGTAGCAAAAAATTAAAAAAAAATATATATAGAAAAACTTGAAAAACCAAAGAGCAACAGCGTCTACACCGTAGCGTGGATGGAAGAGGGCGGGAGGCAACGTCACGTTCTGCCACCGCCCTGCAGGCCTCTGCTAAGTCAGATGGTCCACTTAACAATCTGTAAACGACTTGTTTCGTTCATACAGAAAAAATTCAGTACTTGTGGAGCAAAATATCATCTTAGAGCCCAATTCATTTCAATTAAATGTTTGCGTTACATGAGTTTTTATCCATCCATCCATTATCCAAACCGCTTATCCTTACCCAGGGTCGCAGGGATGTTGGGGCCTATCCCAGCAGTCATTGGGTGGCAGGCGGGGGGCCACTGGGGACATTTCTACTTCCAAATTTAGATGAAAGGTTCGTATATTATGGGGGTTTCACTGGGAGTAGACATTTGCCCAATTCGTCCGTTTTGGATTATTAGTCCGAAACCCGCTGCCACCCTTTTCCTTTTATTTTTATGGAGAGTAGTACGTGTTTGTGGTTATAGAATGATAAAGCTTAGTGGTTATTCTTCAGTTTGGTGAATGCTGGGTAAGTTAGACTGCAGATCTCACGTCCATGGTGTCCCGTCCTATTACATTTTAATTTTGGTCATGGTCTTCGGTTTGATGGTTTTCATTAAGGGGTGACGTTTAGTTACAGAAATTTCTCCAAAAACAAGCGCACCCAAACTCCAAATCTGCCTGGAGACACGCCAGAGAGAGCCAATCAGTAATGAGCAGGACAGCCCTCCCTCCGCTCGCCCAGTCAGTCCACCGGCGCATAAACTGACGATGATGATGATTGCTGCCAACTATGCAGAGTGAAATGCTATGTTTTTGTAATTAGCGAGTTAGAAAGCTTAGTAACTATTTGAACGGGTTTGTATATATCTCTTTGGTCTTGGTGTCTTACATGTATTTGATTTCGCCGTGTCTTATTCCATGTTTAATTTGTTATTGAAAAGTTCAGACCTGGCCTTCGATTTGATATAGTGTAACGGCCACGGATGACTAGACTCGCTAGCCCTTGGCTAACGGGTCGGACCATTTAGCCAACTGATTAACGACTGGTTAACGTAGTCGTCCATGCTGCGGGAGACCCGGGTTCGTGTCCCAGCTGCGGCGGTTCCTGGCTGCCCCCCGAATTTGCTACATTGGTGTCAGAAGTGGGATGGTGAGACGTGAGGCCATCGGAAGCGCGTACGCCCAGAGGCGTGAGGGAGCGGATATGCTGAAGCACGGGGACGCGCTTCCCGAAGGAGGGGGGGGCAGTGTAACGACCACGGATAACTACACTCGTTAGCCCGTAGCTAGCGAGTTAGACCCTTTAGTCGACTGGTTAACGTAGTTGCCCGTGGTGCAGGAGATCGGGTTCGCGTCCCGGCTGCGGGCGAAAGTATATTGTGGTGGTTTCATTGGAAGTAAAGGTTTTATTGCTATTCTTATTAGGGTTGTGTTTGTTATTTATCATTTATTATAGGCGATTTTAACATTGATAACCTGGTCTAAATTTAATTGAATGCTATTTAATTTATTTTGCCAGTGTATATTGATAATTAGTTAAGAATTTTTCTGACTGTTGATATATTTGAAAGAGGGATTGATGATAAAAACAAACAAGCAAAACCCCGATTTGCTCTTTATGTGCTGCACCAGGTGATCTAATTCTGTCCAGTGCTTTACTACCAGGGTACTCAGTCATAGAAAACACTGGGAAGTTGATGAAATTGTTTAAAAAATCATGGAAAAATTATTGAGGCCATGGAAAATTGTAAAGTTTGATTATATAGTCATATTTTTTGGTGTATTTTTGACATAATCTGTAGCTGAGATTTCGTATACCAAGTCCAGTTGCACTTGATTCAACTCCTTTGGATAACCATGACCTGGATGAATGAGAACATTCACAGACATATTTTTATTCATATTTCTATCTTCATATTTCTATAACTTGTTTGTAATGATGATGGACAGGTTGACGGATGAGATCAGGCCGGAGTCTCCGTGGACTATGATGTTTGCGGATGAGATTGTGATCTGTAGCGAGAGTAGGGTGCAGGTGGAGGAGAGCCTGGAGAGGTGGAGGTATGCATTTGAGAGAAGAGGAATGAACGTCAGTAGGAGCAAGACGAAATACATATGCGTGAATGAGAGGGAGGACAGCAGAATGGTGAGGATGCAAGGAGTAGCGGTGAAGAAGGTGGATGAGTTTAAATACTTGGGGTCAACTTTCCAAAGTAACGGGGAGTGCAGAAGAGAGGTGAAGAAGAGAGTGCAGACAGGGTGGAGTGGGTGGAGTAGAGTGTCAGGAGTGATTTGCGACAGAAGGGTACCAACAAGAGTTAAAGGCAAGGTTTACAAGATGGTTGTGAGACCAGCTATGTTATATGGTTTGGAGACAGTGGCACTGATGAAAAGACAGGAGGTGGAGCTGGAGGTGGCAGAGTTGAAGATGTTAAGATTTTCGTTGGGCGTGACGAAGAGGGACAGGATTAGGAACGAGTAGATTAGAGGGACCGCTCAAGTTGGACGGTTTGGAGACAAAGCAAGAGAGGCAAGATTGAGATGGTTTGGACATGTGTGGAGGAGAGATGCTGGGTATACTGGGAGAAGGATGCTGAATATGGAGCTGCCAGGGAAGAGGAAAAGAGGAAGGCCAAAGAGGAGGTTTATGGATGTGGTGAGGAAGGATATGCAGGTGGCTGGTGTGACAGAGGAAGATGCAGAGGACAGGAAGAAATGGAAACGGATGATCCGCTGTGGCGACCCCTAACGGGAGCAGCCAAAAGTAGTAGTTGTGGTAGTAGTAGTCATATTTCTATCCGCTGAGATGTGATGTCAGTGTGTGAAGTTTGGGTCACACAGTTCATTTAGAGACTGATGAGACTTCCACTAACAATTAATCCTGAATAATATAACCTTCTGTCAGCAATGCCTGCCATGCATATACAAGCAAAAGTCATGGAAAATATCCTTGAAAATTCCAGAAAAACACTTCCCAAAAGTATCGGGATCACTGAAGTTTAGAAAGTAGTTTAATATATTTTCAATTTTTCCTTTTGTTTTAGCTTGCTGCCGCAGGATTCAGTTTCTTTACTCAGCTGGTGTCACGTTTATTCTCGTGGGTTAGATATAAAATGGCTTCCTTCAAATCCACTAGATGGCGCTCTTCTCTCATTAAAAGGCTAGCAGGAATGAGTGTCTATCAGTGGATCATGTCTGAACAGCTGCAAAGCCTTAAACACATTTTCCAACAGCTTAAGAACCGACATTGTGGCGACCGGCTTTGAGGGATATTTGGTTTTCCAGGTGCGTTGCTGTGTTTGCTGGGCTTTGTGTCGGCCGTCATCGTCAGCGTCCTGGACAAGGCGGGCATGAAGCAGTTGGGTTTGGACGGAGCCATCCAGGAGGAGTCCCGCAAAGTGGTGAGAACGGCGGCCTTTAAATCCGTGGCCTCTTCCCAATACTAACTACACCTTGCCCTGCTCACATCCAAGCAACCTGATTGGTCAAAGATGCTCACTGTGCTTTGTTGCTATGACGACTCATCATAACCAGGAAGCAAGTTAGATAGAAGTTTGTCTCGTTTTCTCCTCCTGTTCAAATAGATGTCTGACCATTTCCAGACAGCTCACATTCGTCACTAGAAATTGTCCATCAGCCTAAATTCCCTTAAGGACATACTGGTGCCTGCTAGACCTCTTTTGTGGCCAATCAATTCCACATATAAAGCAGTTATGTGACTTACATGGGGGCAGTTGTTTTCATCTACATCAGTACTGCTGGTTTTCTGTTCTTTCAGGTAGCTCATTACATTCAGCTGTTGTGTCGGGTGTAAAACCTCCCTGACTGAACAGGTGAAATACCTGAAGAAAAGAAAACCAGGGGGCCGTGGGGAGCGGAGCTGATGTAGGGTGTGATAAGGCCATTGGCATGTGTGGGCTGGAGGACACTTACCTGTCATTGCAGACCAATGAGATTTAAGTGAGGAGACTTATTTGTTGATTTCTGTCCCGGTTAGGCCAGCAGTGCTTACATTTTAAGTCCTAATAGGGTTTTAATGTGTGTTAATTTATGTGGCCTGTGGTGTGTGTGTGTGTGTTAACAGAGGGTGCAGGACGTGAAGCTTCTCTCTCTGAGATACTGGCTGTTGGTCCTCACCATCATGTTCTTCTACAACGGCATCTTCCCCTTCATCGCTGACGCCAGGTAAACATCCAACACACCGCAGAGGTAAAATCTCACCAACTCAACTCACACACAGGACAGCAGGTCAGCGTTTATTCAGCGTGTTTTGCAATGCTGCCTCCTGGTGGCTCGGCCTGTTTATTGCATACAGTGAAGGCTCAAGACCTGGATGTGCTTGTCTGTAGTTACACGTGAACCCTGCAGAGCAACACAGAAGGCGTTTCTAGGGTACAGTGCATACCATACATACACCGATGCACAAAACGGATCATACACACACACACACACACACACACACACAAAATTTGGCTTCAAAATGTTTGTGCATTGTGTCCCCCGCTCAGTAAGTTCATCCAGGACAAGTACAGTGACTACAGTCAGAAGGAAGCTGCCTACATCGCTGGGGCTGTTTATGACAGCTCCCTGGTCCTCTCCGCAAGCGTGGGCATCCTCATAGTAAGTCTACGTGACACACGTCATGTCTACACATGCAGAGCTCAACAGAGCACACACATCCCTGTGCAGTACGGACAAGCGTGCATACAGCCAACTAGAGTCCACACACTGCATGCATCTCTCCCATAGGTTTTACTGACACATAAGAGCTTTTCATTCCAGCAAAGATATTCATCAGGAAGTCTACTGATAGTCCCGTTCCTGAGCTGATGTCAGCATACATCATACTGGATGCTGACTAAAGTCTGACACCCCCCTCTCCCGAGCCATCCCAGTTGCTGCTCCACCCCCTCTGCCAATCCAGGGAGGACTGCAGACTACCACATGCCTCCTCCGATACATGTGGAGTCGCCAGCCGCTTTTCTTTTTACCTAACAATGAGAAGTTTCACCAGGGGGACGTAGTGCGTGGGAGGACCACGCTCCCCCCCCCGAATAGGCGCCCCGACCGGCCAGAGGAGGCGCTATTGCAGCGACCAGGACACATACCCACATCCGGCTTCCCACCCGCAGATACGGCCAATGTATCTGTAGGGACGCACGACCAAGCCGGAGGTAACATGGGGATTTGAACCGGCGATCCCCGTGTTGGTAGGCAATGGAATAGACCGCCATGCCACCGTCTGGACCTTTTGAAATCGAAAATGTGTAGTCACCTTTTGTAACCGATTTGTCTTTGTAGAAAATGAAATTGAACAATAACGAGTTTGAAATGATGAAACAACACAGCCTTAAACCAGATGCAGTAATAACACAACAACTCTACAACCTACACAGGGTACTGTGCAGGCAAGGATCTCCTTCATTTAACACCTCATGAGGTCACATTATCTGTGTCCACTGTTCAGGATATCTGCATTAGCCTATAAAGGTCTCTTGCCCGTGATGCTCACTCATCACGTAGTGACTTAAATGAAGATTGTATGAAACTAAACTCTCACTTAAGTGTGCATTATGTTTGTGTGTATTTGTACATATTTGTGTGTCTGTAATTTCTATTTGCACATGCATGTGTATATCTCTACATATCTCTGTGCATTTGTGTGTATTGTGTGTATATATTTGTGTGTGTGTGTGTGTATTCCAGGACTACGTGGGTCTGCGGGGTGTTTTCGCCTTGGCCTGTGCCATCCTCACGCTGCCTGTGTTCGGTCTGCTGGCATTCACCTTCGTCCCTCCTCTGGTCTCCACGCTGTGGCTGGGGGTCACCTACTCCTTCGCTGCTGTGAGTGTGTTTGAGCCACACACTATTCAGTTTCCAACAAGTCTGTCAGGAGCCAGAAATGACAGCAGGGTTAAGATGATGGTACTTAAGTTACTTATGGGGCAGTTTTAGCCTTTTATTAGAGGGATCAGGAGAGAGCGAGAGAGAGACAGACAGGGAGAGATAGCTGGATTAACCCCCCCCAGGGGTCCCTGGGGCAAAAATCAGGAATCAAGAACACTTTATCATTTTATTTCATGCACTTGCGTACACGAAAAGAAACGAAATATTGTTTCCCACAGCAGTGCAACACAAAGACAAAAACGAATATCCAAAAACTAAAGAAATACCAGAACACATGTATCTAAACTAACACATATTTCCAAACTAACACATTTTTCCAAATTAACACATATATCCAAGCTAAACAAAAAAAAAAAACCCTGTCCAGGAGAGCGAACGCCAGCCAGGATGACTGTTGGAACTGCCGGTCTGCATTGGCTAGCAGTTAGCTTAGCCTGCCCCGCTTCCGCATCCTGTCAGACTGCCCACTGTGTTTTCTCGGGCATAGCTCCGGGCAGGGCCGTGGTCCCTGGGCCCATCAGATGCAGCAGACCAGGCTCCCTCAGCCGATCCAACACCAGCTGTCCCAGCCAGACACCTTCGACACACCTCCCCGCACTCCACACAATGACACCAAAAACACAGTCAACGCTAGGCGAGGCTGCCGCCAGACCACCCTCAGTGTTATCGGAACTGCCGGTCTGCATGGGCTAGCATTTAGCTTAGCCTGCCCTGCTTCCGTGTCCTGTCAGACCGCCCTTGGTGTTTCCTCTCTGGGCGCAGCTTCAGGCAGGGCCGTGGTCCCTGGGCCCACAGGATGCAGCAGACCAAAATGTACTATGGGCCCTCATCAACCCAACTCTGACTGATTGTCCACTATCTGTACATTGCCCCTGTACAAAGAGGGGATATGAGCCCTTCTCAAGGCCCTCATCATTTCAGTTGATATTGTGTTTAAATGGAGCATTTTCCCAAACCATCTGGCATTTAATCAAAAATCAAAGCAGTTTTCAAACGGCAAACCTGGAGCCTATAGGTCACTTCGCCCTGTAAGTAATCACCTTGGAGAGAGAGACTATATGGTAAACACTAAGTTGGGTTAACCACCTTGTAAATAAAATTACAATCTTGAAAGTTTTTGTTTAACTTTCTGATAAGGTGAAATAGGTAATTGTGGTGCTGTTTGAGCAATTCAGACCCCAGGGCGCCATTCGAAATTAACGAGTCAGCACCTTCCCCACATCCGTCCATGTAAAACCTGGTTGAACCCAACTTTTAATTACTATCTGTTGGTAAAGGTCTTCCACCAGCTTGTTCTGTCAGATCTGCTTGTTAGACACAACTTCACTTCTTCAAACTTAACACTACCTTCCTTCTTCCTCATTTGGCTGCTATGATGAAGATGGAAAACACTATGCATGGCATAATTTTTGTCAGGAAAGTCCCTCCTGACAGTGACTATTAAAATGAGCAACAAAAAGCTGATAGGTCCATTTCTTATTTTTAATCCTCCTTGATTTTTCTTTTTCAGGCAAGCATGTGGCCATCCATCCCCTTGGTGGTCCCTCAGGCAACTTTAGGGACAGCCATGGGCCTGGCCACCTCCATCCAGATGATTGGCATTGGGATTTCCAATCTTGTCGTCGGACAGATTTTGGGTACCAAGTCTAGGTAGGTCACACGGTTCAGGACTTTGTGTCATGCTGTAGCACATGACCTGTACTGACTTTATGCGCTCTGTGTTTTTTGTCCAGCGAAACTAAAATTCCAGTGTGGCGCTGGCAGAGGATGATGATCTTCATGTTGGCCAACACCATCAGCTGCATCGTCGTCTCCGTGCTCCTCAATATAGTGGACCACCGACAGGTCGGTATAGAAACCTCCCCCCTGACTTATACTCAGGAAAACTAACATCAGAAAGAACCTTTTCAGAGTTTGGAATTATCTACATTAGTTTGACTCTTCACGTTGGAGTTTCAAAGACTTCCTGTTTATGATCCCGCCCCCCTCTATGATGGACAGCTTCTCGCTTCACCTTCCACTTTAGCCATTTACAAAAGGTATGAAGGACCGTGTTACCCGATGTGGTCAGATGATGAGTCATTCAAAATAGTTTATCTGAAGCATGTAGAAAACTTTATCCTGAGACCAAACCCTACCTTGCACAGTTGAGCTTGTTTTTTGCCGGGAACCAGAAACCAGGCTGTGTATGGGAATTGGCACGTCTGAAAACCACACGGTAACAGCTGAAACGTGCTTTCTCGAAGGTGCATATAAACATGTCTGCGTTGCAATGCAGAGAAGGGGTTTCTGGGTAACCCCGGCAGCTATTTTGCTCGAAATATCAACAGTGCCCCGACCGTGTCTGCAGGCCTTCACCTCACTCCAATGCCGATTGGTTGAGCAGAGAGGGTTATCTGGTACCGTCCAATGAAATACTCCAATACCTTCTCCTCTATAGAGTCAAACACACTTCCATATCGCATACCGTCACCGTCTGTCTTCATCCTTCGCTGTGATCATCAGTCTACATGTGAAACGGCACGGGGCGGCATCGTGGCGCAGTGGTTAGCGCTGTCGCCTCACAGCGAGAAGGTCCTGGGTTTGAATCCCGGGGTTGTCTAACCTTGGGCATCATCCCAGGTCGTCCTCTGTGTGGAGTATGCATGTTCTCCCTGTGTCTGCAATGGGTTTTCTCCGGGTGCTCCGGTATCCCCGAGCATCAGAACGACATGCATGTTAGGGTTAGTACTCCTGTCTGTGCTCTTGACTGAGACATGGCAAGACGAATTGGAGTTGGTTCTCGGGTGCTGCACGGCGGCTGCCCACTGCTCCTAGCTGCACAGCTAGAATGGGTTAAATGCAGAGTGTAATTCCCCTACAGGGTCAATGAAGTATCTAAAAAAAAAAACACTGCAGGTTTTATTGGCAACCTGGACATGTCTACTCAGAGTTGTTATCAGGAACATTTATGTCATTTCATTCCGTGCACCTGCACACATGAAATGAAACAAAATATTGTTTCCCCCAGCCCACAACAGTGCAACACAAAGACAAAAGCACATATCCAAACAACAAGAACACATATGGCCTACTACAAAAACTACAAAACACACATATCCAACATATCAAAAAAATGAATAAAATTTCACTGTCCAAGAGAGCGAATGCCAGGATGACTGTCGGAACTGCCGGTCTGCATGGGCTAGTAGTTAGCTTAGCCTGCACCGCTTCCGCGTCCTGTTTAAACCGCCCTCCGTGTTTCCTCCTTGGGCGCAGCTCCAGGCAGAGCTGTGGTCCCTGGGCCCACCGGACGCAGCAGACCAAGCTCTCCCAGCTGATCCAACGCCAGCTCTGCCAGCCAGACACCTTCGACACACCTCCCCGCACTCCAAACGACGACACCAAAAACACAGTCAAGGCAAGGCGAAGCCGTCGCCAGACCACCCTCGGTGTTATCGGAACTGCCGGTCTGCATGGGCTAGCAGTTAGCTTAGCCTGCCCCGCTTCCGCGTTCTGTCAGACCGCCCCCGGTGTTTCCTCTTCGGGCGCAGCTCCAGGCAGGGCCGTGGTCCCTGGGCCCACAGGATGCAGCAGACCAAGCTCTCCCAAAGGATCCAGCACCAGCTCCTCCAGCGATCAAACGAAGACACAAACGCGGACGTGGACGTAGACAAAGACACTGCATGGACGGTACTGGGTGAGGCCGCCGCAAACACAAGTTTGTGCCGCCATCTTCCCACACCAGTACTGGATGAGGCTGCTGCAAACGTGAATTCGTGCCACCGTTATGTGCTCCTTGTTTCTGTTTCCAGGTTTCTTTGGTATTGTCTGAGTATTTTGGTTTGGTAAATGCGACATTGCCCCTCTTGGGCACATGCGAGCACAACGTGCATGTATGTAGCCAAACATCTACGTGCACATCAGCACTGATGCAACAAAAAGCATAAATCACATGTAAGGTCTGAAGAGGGGTGGGATGTTTTGAGAGTGCTACACCAGCTTCAGGGAGGTTTATTTTGTGAAAGCTGTCATCAGGTTTTTCAGTTCAGTTCAAATGGAAATGGAAAAAATTACACTAGTGTTTTTACGGGTTTTCATTGTGTTTTTGTTGTTCTATTCAGGGTGGGACTCTGAACAAGACGACCAAGAGGTCTGCAGCTCCGGCTGCCGACGGCCCCACTGACAGAGAGCCTCTTATGGAGGGAGAGGAGGAGCGTGATGAAGATCAGCCAAACGCAACCAGACAATAGCAGACGCCCGAGAGAACTGTCAGCGGCGACAAGGTTAGGCTTGTCGTTGTAGTGCCATTATTACACCAGTGTTACTTCCTCTAAATACCACAAATTAACTATCACCTCTTTTCGCCAGTAGATAAAGCCAGTGGCCTTCCTAACAGAGCGACTCTGGGCTTGTCAAGTCAATTTTATTTGTATAGCCCAATATAACAAATTACAAATTTGCCTCAAGGGGCTTTACAGCAGCACAACATCCTGTCCTTAGACCCTCACATCGGATAAGGAACAACTCTCTAAAAAAAAGCCTTTAACAGGGAATAAAAATGGGAGAGAACCTCAGGGAGAGCAACAGAGGAGAGATCACTCTCCCAAGACGGACAATATGCAGTGGATGTTGTGTTTACACAATTTACACAATACAGCATTGAAAGAGGATAACACAATTATAATGGAATTATAAAATATATGAAGAATATGATGTGCAGGATGCCAGGCAGTGTCCAGACGCCACCGGAACAGCCCAGGACCCGGGGCCACACGACCACCATCACCATACAGACAAAAAAAAAAAAAAGTCACAGAAGGGGAAGGATCTAACATTAAAACAGGATAACAAAATTATATGGCTTTACAAGATGTATAAAGAGAAAATGCGATGAGGCAGATGCCGAGTAGTGTCCAGATGGCGTGGCAACCACCGTCACCATGGAGACCTGGGAGGAGGACACACTGCATGTGCACATAAGGGAGACGCTTCACACACACGGAAGAAGAGAAAATAGAAGAAATCATTCAGGGAGAGAGAAAAGACGTGTGAGAGAAGAGAACAGTTTGCAGTAGTAAATAATCTATACGCTATAATCTCGTCGGCAAAACAGTGGTTGGTAAATTCATTGAGACAGAAACTGACCCGCCATGCAGTACAGGTTGTGAAGCACTCAACTTAAAGGCAACTAATTGTAGGTTAAGGTAAAAAGATGACTCTAAAGTTTGGATTTAAAGGACTCAATGGACTCTGATTGTCTGATGGCAGCAGGCAGGTTATTCCACAAGAACGGGTCCCGATAGGAAAAGGCCCTGCCACCAGCTGACAAACAACCAATTCACTTTTTCCCTTAGAAAAAGAGCTAGGGGAACCCATGTCTCTCAAACGCTGACTCTCCTTTGGATTTAAAGGACTCAGAACTGGATCGCTCTGTTGTGCATCACCTTTTGGAAATGTAATTTGATGCCAATAATCGATCATCAGATGGCTCAGCGGTAAAACCAGCTGTATGGAACTGAACGATTACTGGTCAGCACGTTAGGTGTGTCGTTGTACAAGTCGCCAAATCCTTCCAGTGTGTAAATAGAAAATATGGGTACTGGCAGGGAGCTTAAAACATTAGTTTATCTTTGATGCCGTGTGCCATTGATAAACAGTGCCCACAATGCATCAAGCCTAGCCAGTGTACCCATTTATACGCACTAAATACATCCGTAAAGACGTCCGAGTGTCAAAACAAATCAATCCTGGATTTTATCACTATTGCAAACAGAATTATTATGGCAACAACACCTCATTGAAATATCCAATGCTTGGTGATGTCTGCTTCACCGTCATATGGACTGCATTTTATGGACTGTGTTTTTATAGCTCTTTTCTAGTCTACTGCCCACTCGAAGCACTTTACAGCGTAAGCCTCACATTCGCCCATTCACACACGCTTTCATACACTGACGGCGGAGGCTACCATGCAAGGTGCCAATCTGCTCATCAGAAGCAGTTAGCGTTTCAGTGTCTGGCTCAAGGACACTTCAGCACTCTCTGGAGGAGCCGGGGGATCGAACCAAGGAACCTTCCGATTAGTAGATGACCCGCTGTACCTCCTGAGCCATGACGACCTGTATGAAGAACCGATATCAAAGGGTCAAAAAGCGACAGGTATGGCATTTCCAAGACACTATCACGTTGCTGACTTGTGGTCACACATCCACACACACACAGCTGCTTCTCAAGAGGAAAACCTGCATACACACCACTCTCTACCGCACACTAGTAGGTAATTCCAACAGGGATTCTCTATCACTATCAGAAAAACTGAGGTGACCCCTCCGTCACAGAGATGACCCCACTGAGTCCTCCTCGCTTTTGACACTGCTCATTCAGATTTTGTGTGACTACGACTAAAAACCTTGTTTAAGCTCTGTTTTAAGCGCTACGGCTCTTACACAACAGTGACCTGTTCTGCACATACACACTAAACACTTTTCTTCAAAGCAGTGAACATATAAGAATAAACAGGAATAAAATAAAAAAGTCTCTTTCTACCTCCCACACCACCACAAGTGTTACCGTGGCCGATTATGACGCCTCTTACCCGAGCAAACTACTTTTACTGAAACGATCGGCTCATCTGAATTGTGCGTCTGACAAATCAGGTGGCTTGGTTAGTTCTGACTGGTCAGTTTTTTGTTTTGTTTTTTTTACTTCAACATTTTCTTAGATAAAATGAATGGAAATCTAGTGTAATGATTTTTGTTGTTGTTGTTTTTTTTACTGGAAAACTAGAATTTCCAGATTGTCAAATAACTAACATGCTTTGCTTTAAAGGTAGAACGAGTAGGATTATCCTAAAAATCAATGTATAAACTCATACAAAAATAATCCCACTCACTCATCACTGATGACCTGCTAGACGTGTGTGGGGATGTCAGTATCTTGGGGGTGTAATCACAAGGGAACCTCTGGACCTTCAAGGTATTCAGTGAATATCCAAGATAAAATACTTTTTGTGCACCATTACACCATGTAATGGTGCACAAAAATCATGGTTTGGTAGTAATGATATGTCTGTGACTCGGATGTGTGTGTGTGTTTGTGTATGTATGTATGTGTGTGTGTGTGTGTGTGTTTATATATATATATATATATATATATATATATATATATATATATATATATATATACATATAAAATCCAGTTAGTCAAGTAAATTCTCTGAGACAACACACCACCTTATTTGCTCCTCATTTGTTGAGCACTATCCCTACTGTTGAGTTTTTCTTTTAACAAAGTTATATATATATATATATATATATATATATATATATATATATATACACTACCGTTCAAAAGTTTGGGATCACCCAAACAATTTTGTGTTTTCCATGAAAAGTCACACTTATTCACCACCATATGTTGTGAAATGAATAGAAAATAGAGTCAAGACATTGACAAGGTTAGAAATAATGATTTGTATTTGAAATAAGATTTTTTTTACATCAAACTTTGCTTTCGTCAAAGAATCCTCCATTTGCAGCAATTACAGCATTGCAGACCTTTGGCATTCTAGCTGTTAATTTGTTGAGGTAATCTGGAGAAATTGCACCCCACGCTTCCAGAAGCAGCTCCCACAAGTTGGATTGGTTGGATGGGCACTTCTTTGAGCAGATTGAGTTTCTGGAGCATCACATTTGTGGGGTCAATTAAACGCTCAAAATGGCCAGAAAAAGAGAACTTTCATCTGAAACTCGACAGTCTATTCTTGTTCTTAGAAATGAAGGCTATTCCATGCGAGAAATTGCTAAGAAATTGAAGATTTCCTACACCGGTGTGTACTACTCCCTTCAGAGGACAGCACAAACAGGCTCTAACCAGAGTAGAAAAAGAAGTGGGAGGCCGCGTTGCACAACTGAGCAAGAAGATAAGTACATTAGAGTCTCTAGTTTGAGAAACAGACGCCTCACAGGTCCCCAACTGGCATCTTCATTAAATAGTACCTGTTAGAGCCTGTTTGTGCTGTCCTCTGAAGGGAGTAGTACACACCGGTGTAGGAAATCTTCAATTTCTTAGCAATTTCTCGCATGGAATAGCCTTCATTTCTAAGAACAAGAATAGACTGTCGAGTTTCAGATGAAAGTTCTCTTTTTCTGGCCATTTTGAGCGTTTAATTGACCCCACACATGTGATGCTCCAGAAACTCAATCTGCTCAAAGAAGTGCCCATCCAACCAATCCAACTTGTGGGAGCTGCTTCTGGAAGCGTGGGGTGCAATTTCTCCAGATTACCTCAACAAATTAACAGCTAGAATGCCAAAGGTCTGCAATGCTGTAATTGCTGCAAATGGAGGATTCTTTGACGAAAGCAAAGTTTGATGTAAAAAAAATCTTATTTCAAATACAAATCATTATTTCTAACCTTGTCAATGTCTTGACTCTATTTTCTATTCATTTCACAACATATGGTGGTGAATAAGTGTGACTTTTCATGGAAAACACGAAATTGTTTGGGTGATCCCAAACTTTTGAACGGTAGTGTATATATATATATATATCATTTTTTCCCAGAAACCATCAATGGTGGTGTTGATAAAAGTGCTCAACAAATGAGGAGCGGAATATTAAGTTATATATATATATATATATATATACGCATACATACACACATACACATATGGTGGCGAAGTGGTTAGCGTGGTCGCCTCACAGCAAGAAGGTCCTGGGTTTGAGCCCCGGGGTAGTCCAACCTTGGGGTTCATCCTGGGTCGTCCTCTGTGTGGAGTTTGCATGTTCTCCCTGTGTCTGCGTGGGTTTCCTCCGGGTGCTCCGGTTTCCTCCCACAGTCCAAAGTTGTGTATGTCAGGTGAATCGGTCATACTAAATTTGTCCCTAGGTATGAATGTATGTGTGTCGGCCTTGTGATGCCCTGGCGGCCTGTCCAGGGTGTCTCCCCACCTGCTGCCCAATGACTGCTGGGATAGGCTCCAGCATCCCCGCGACCCTGAGAGCAGGATAAGCGGTTCGGATAATGGATGGATGGATATATATCATCAACCTATAGGTGTTGCTTTAGTTATCATGAGTAACATTACATCCTGTTAAGAAGACGGGGGTACCCCATTTTGTACAGGAAGATTAATAAAAAAGCCAGCACTTCTAGCAAGAAGTTACAAACTTCAAACGTCTTATTCTAAAATAAGAACATTACATGGTACCAGGAGTGGAGTTCATTATTCCCTTGACTTTGATTGTTCCAATTTTACTGATTTCGCTCTCTGTTAGTGTCATGTATGGAGCAATTTAAAAATAAGGAACTTGTCAGCCTGCTCGTGGGTTTAACCTCCCTTCTTCATTCCCAAGAAAACACACAGATGACGTCATGGCACAGCGACTACTGTGGCCTGTAATCGCTCCTCACTACATCTCTCCTTTTTATTGGTTAGGGGCTCCAATGCTTAAACTGAGATGCACGACTCGTCACATGAACATTAATCTCATGAACATAGCCGTCTTTAGCTCTAGGACTTCGGGGTAGACTGC
Organism: Lampris incognitus; assembly: GCF_029633865.1. Classification (NCBI taxonomy): domain Eukaryota; kingdom Metazoa; phylum Chordata; class Actinopteri; order Lampriformes; family Lampridae; genus Lampris; species Lampris incognitus. The sequence goes on from NC_079227.1 coordinate 11,024,406, forward strand.
CCTCCGTCCACGGCCACGTAGAGCTTATTCTGCCCTCGAAAGTTGCTGTTCCTATTTGGGTTTGTAGAACAGTCAAAACAGTCCTATCAATCAATGTTAATCTAAAATAACTACCAATAACATGACATACAATCAACATAGGACATATGATGTCATATTAGTCTAAATGTAAAATGTCTCATACTCCTATCTTTCCCTCACACAAGCAACTTTATTAAAGAGAGAAAAAAAGTGAGAATTTGAGCGACACTAAGTGTCGAAGGTCTCTATACATGTGAGGAACCCTGACCTCCCGACCTCTGGATGTCACCTGCATAGCCCTGCGTGGAGTTGAATGCTGTGAAGCACACCCCGCAGCTGGATCTGTTTGTGTCTGGTCAGGGGCCTTGACTCTTTGACTGGGACTAACCACAGGAGGCGGACTGCTGGGCAGCTGCGCTGGAGGTCCCTCCCACTGCAGCTGCCACTGGTCTGTTAGGTCAGCAGGCTCTGGAACAGCCTGCAGATGTCTCTCCTGTTGTGTCACATCACTGCACCGTTGTCCATCTTCACCAGGTAAGATCGTGGCTCTCTTCACCTGCCAATATAACTTCAGCAGAGGTTTTCCACTGTTTTTCTCCACCCAGTTTCACTCTGACGTCCTGCCCAGGGTGTAGTTCAGGAAGCAGTTGCACAGAGTAACAGTGGTCATAGACGAACTGGTACGGCTGACTTGGTCTGGATGTCCTTTTGCTGGACTTGATGTCCGCAGTTTCTCTTCCAGCATAGGAAGTGTAGGTTGAGTGTGTCTTCGAGCCATGAGTAGAGCTGGGCTCACCCCTGTTGTGCCACTAGGGGTCGCTCTGTAGCACATCAAAGCAAGCTGTGGATCGGGCTGCATCAGGATGCGCTTGGCAGTCTGCATGGCTCACCCGGCAACACCATTCGCCTGGGGGTAATGAGGGCTAGCGATTGTGTACACAAACTCATACTTCTGCCTGAAGTCCTAAAACTATGTGGATGTGAACTGTGTGGCATTGTCACTCACCAGTTCCAGCGGTATTCCCCATCTCACAAACAGGCTCTTGAGCCTGTTGATGACGAGACGGCTAGATGTTGAAGACAGGTGAGCTATTTCATATCCCAAGAGTAGTAGTCGGTCAGAAAGAGATGATTCTGGCTCTCTAACTCACACAAATCTGCAGCAATGCGCTGCCAGGTAACGGAGTAACAGTAAACAGCGTAACTGTTACCGGTTACTGTTTACTGGTAACAGTTACAGGCAACAAAGTAACACTAAGGAGTGCTTTGCGTCTCTTGAGTGGGTTTGTTTTCAATGCAGAATTTATATGCTGACACAGTCTGTGTCAGCACACGGACATCCTGGCACATGCTCGATACCTTGTCAGTCCTTTGTGTCCCTCATGCAGCTGTTTCAACACATCAGATCTCAGTGCAGCAGGAATGACAATCCTATCCTGGTGTAGCACTAGCCCATCAGTCTCGAGAGGTGGGCTTTTGCAGACCAATATCCACGTAGAGATGCAAACAGCATTGTCTTTGGTGGCCATCGATTCCTGATGAAGCCCATGATAATTTGCAGCTCTCCTTCATGTTGCTATTTTTGTGATGAAACCGGTGCATTGGCTACTATTGACCCCGTGTATGCTTGTACCTCGTGGTCCCGTGCCTCCCGTCGCCCTCGTCAGTCAATGGGCTCCTGGAGGGGGTCTCGGCGATGACCAGCTATTTCCCAGGGATGTGCTCGGCTACTACATGAAATCTTAAAAGGCGCATCAGGAGCTTTTGTCATCTTGGAGGGGCTTTGTCCGAGTCATATGTGTTTATGAGGGGCGCTAGTGGTTTGTGATCCGTTTGGAGGTAGAAACTGTCCATGCCTTCTTACCCATAGCATGCAAAACGTTCACATGCCCACACACCTGCCAAGCATTCTTTTTCTATTTGGGAGTATCGCCTCTCTGAGTTGGATAGCATGCAGGAGCAGAATGCCACTGGCTTTAACGCTCCGTCAGGTCCCTGTAATAATGAAGAACTGGAGCTGGTTCCTGGGTGCTGCAGCTGCCCACTGCTCCTATACAATAGGATGGGTTAAATGCAGAGAAAAAATTCATTGTAAGAATACAATGAGAAAATGAAGTGGCTTGCTTTTGTTCTTCCAACGCCACTCCCAGGCCATAGCTGCTTGCATCTGCGCTAGCGATAGTTTTCCAATTGGCGTCGTAATATGTAAGTGCTGGGGCTGACTTGAGCATGGCTTTAACCTTGCCAAACGCCTGTTCTTGCATGTCACTCCATACCCACTCACTGTTTCTTGAGCAGGCCAGGGATTGGCGGTCAGGCAGGAACCTCCTTACATAGTTGATGAGACCAAGGACCTGACGAAGCTCCTCAACACTGGTTGGACTTGGCATTTGAGTGATGGTTTTAACTTTATTAGGGTCAGGCTTCATGCCCTCTGCACTAATAATATGGCCAAAGTACCGTACTTCTGATTTGCCAAAATTGCACTTAGCTTTATTCAGCTTCAAGCCACTGTCCTTTGTGGTCCTTGGCACAGCATTTAGATGGCTGTTTTGCTCTTCTACAGTTGTTCCAAAGATAAGTATGTCGTCCATCACCACGACAACTCCATCGTGGCCCTTTAACAGCGTTGACATCTATGGAAGATTTCTGGAGCTGATGTGATTCCAAATGGCAGCCATCAGAAGAAGAATCTGCTTATAGGGATGATGAACGTCGTCAAGTTTTGGCTACTTGCATCCAGGGGAATCTGCCAGAATCCACGTTGTGTCAAGAGCGGAGAATACTTTTGCCCCAGCCAGCAGGATGTACTTCTCTTGCTTAACTGCCTTTTGTTCAGACGTTTGAAATCTTCACACACCCGCATTTGGTCATTGTTTCTCTTTTCCACAGGAACCATCAGGGCACACCAATCGGTGGGCTCAATGACCTCCTTTTATTATGCCCAGAGCCAGCATACATTTCAGTTCTGCCTCAACTTTTGACAGGAGTGGAAATGGGACACTGTGGTGTCATCAGAGTGTAGGGCTCAGCATTTGCCTTCAGTTCAATTTTGACGGGGTCTCAGTTGAGCAGACCTATATCCCCAAACACAATGCCAAGTATATCTGTGTCAAAGCATCGACTCATAGGACCAGACCCATCCTCTTGGCAACACTGCATCCCAGCAGGTTGTGAGAGTATGGACCCCTTATAACGGTTTCCCATTACTTGTATTTCTGTCTTTTGCACCGACCTGTGGTCAGAGACTTGCATATACACTGCACTTCGCCACCGGGACTGGTGACGCATGGTTTTGGCCCTGTTGTGACCAATTATGGATGCTGTGGCAGTCTATTAAATGCAGTCTGTGACATTACAGTAATGTCTGCTCCTGTGTCTAGCTTAAATTCTACAGTGCTGCCATTTACAGGTAACTCCATGAGCCACTCATTTTCTGAATCTGGCTGCTCAATTATGGCTGGCAATAGCTTCAGTTACTGCTCCAAGGAAAAACGTCTCCTCTCTGTCTGTTGTACTATTGGATGCCACAGCCACTTCCCTCAGCATTTATGCTTGACATGCGGCCTCAAAATGTCCCATTTTATTGCACTTTCTACACCCTCTATTCCTGGCTGGGTAGGGATGTTTTCCCCGTGTTGTCTGTTACATCTATAACAGGCAATAGGGTGTTTTGACTCACCATGTTCCTTCCTTCTCTGCCGTTGTCCATCGTTGCCGCCCTTCTTGGCATGGAACCGCTCCCTCCCTTGTTTGACAGCGTCCACTGCACAGTCCGCGTGCACTCACCTTCTGCTGCTTGATTTGTTCACTCTGGCGCGCTATCCAAATAGCCCTTTCAAGCAACACATCTGGCTCCAGCTGCAACTCTTGAGAAATGTCATCGTCTGATAAGCCAATAACAATTCTGTCCCTTATTTGTTCGCCTTTAAGTAAGCACGCATCCAAAAGGAAGCTGTGACAATGGCGGACAGGGTGCTGATAAAACGCCCAGGGAGAGCGAGGCGAAACGCCAAGTGGATAAAGCTCGTTCCAGAACCAGAGTGGATCTGGGGTTGCCTCTCACCCGCTGCCGAGCCCTGAAGGAGAGGATGGGAATGAGGAGCGACGCGAAGTTGGCCTGTACACTGGGATGTGTTGGGGCAACTGCGGTCAGGGGGCGTGTCCTTCTGGTGTCGTTACTGGGCGGCGGGGGGGGGGGGGCTTTGAACGTTGTGTTCACGACCCGCAACCGACAAATCCTACTCGTTCTACCTTTAAAGTAAATCCATTTAGCATCCATGTAAAGACTTTTAGAAACTATTATTTGTTTTTCATTTCGTGTCAGAAATGATTATTAATTTCTGCATTAGGTATATTTTACAGCATGATTCTATCAGTATTTGTGCATGAAAATGTCCATTTTTAATATGTCAGTTTTTTGTTGTTTTTACTTTTCCAAATGACTCATTTAGATGTGTAAAATGTATGCATGCTTTTGGTCATGGGTTTTCTGTATGTGTTTGAAGAAGGGAATTTGGAGTTTTTGTTTTGTTTTTTGGCCCAGAATGGCACAAATAAAAGCCTTTTCATTATTGACCATGTTGTCATTGAAGCTGGCCCCAACGTGAGCGTTGTGGAGCCAGTTCGATATCGACATCTTGACAAGATTGACATCTTCAGTTTGTCATTGGAATTTTTTTCACTTTTGAAATTTCATTCCAGCCAACAAATCCAGAACAAACCTTTACTATGAAACTAAATATTGCTTCACTGTTGAGAGGTATACCAAGGATATACTGAGAAAATAAAATGTACAGAGTTTCTTACCAGAGGAAAACGGGTAGAATAAATTCATTTTACTCTTCTGACTTTTGTCATTATGAAGTTAAGTAAGGCCATAGTCGGTGTGAAGTCATTGTGTTTTATGGCGGCCAACAAGCAGCAAGTATTACTTAGAACATCACTTTTCAGTACTGTAAGTAAGACAAGGTATTACACATTTCAATGATTTTCTTACCTGGATTATCGAGCATGCATAAAGACAAGGCGTTATACTCTGAATTGAGCTGGAGTTGAGTTGTTACGCATGTGGATCTGCCCTCTTTCATGTGACACGTTTCATCAGAGGAAACGGTTTCCTGTTACTCGGATGAGTTCAGTTTTAACACCAAATAATTTTGCTTCTGGAATGAAATATATTTGACAAGAGTTTTCTTTCTCTGCCTCTCAGACTCAAGTAAAGTCCTTGCACGCTCCCTATGGATGTGATGACACTGAGGTCAAAGTTCAAGGCCCTAATCTGATGCCCCTTTTCCACTGCATTGGTGCTGGCTCAGCTCGACTCTACTCGCTTTACTTTTTGGGATTTCGTTTTCCACTGCAGATAGTATCCCCTCACGTACCACGTACTATCCCTAACTTTTGCCCAATGGAAAACCAAAAAACCCGAGTAGCGTTGAGTCGAGTCGGATCCATGCAGTGGAAAAGGGGCATTAGTCTCTGAAATGGTGCCAGGTTAAATGTGGACATGCAGCTAAATAGTTCTTGGCATGTACTGATGTGGGTTTGAATTTAGATTTTTAATACGAAATGATGGATTTAAACGACAATACAAAACCGCATGACATAATCGAAGGCTATAGTTTGTAATCTTCTCAAAGGCTCTCCCCAATCTCAAAGGATTATTGGTAGGACGCGTCCCTCATTACTGTATGACATGCCTGTGACAAATTGTTGGAATGTGTGTGTGTGTGTGTGTGTGTGTGTGTGTGTGTGTGTGTGTGTGTGTGTGTTGTGTACTTATCTCTTTGTGACGACCAATTTGAGTTTTTAACCATCAGAGTGAGGACGGTCCTCATTTCTTTGAGGGTGTATTTTAGGGTTAGGACTTGGGGGTTTAGGTTGATGGTTAAGGTTAGAGTTAAGGCCTAGTGAATGAATGTAGTTAATAAGGGGTCCTCACAAAGTTACAGGTACACGTGTGCACGTGTGTGTGTGTGTGTGTGTGTGTGTGTGTGTGTGTGTGTGTGTGTGTGTGTGTGTGTGTGTGTGTGTGTGTGTGTGTGTGTGCATGGGGTGGTTTAGGTAGGCTGATTGGGGATAGTTCCTAGAGATCTTGATCCTCTATTTACCTTGAAGATAAACACTAAAAATATACCCCTCTTAATCTTCTTAAGGGCAGCGAGGTAGAAGCTAGTCTCGTACCATCTGACGGACAACACACACACACACACACACACACACACGCACACACTGAGTCAATCAGTCCCTGAGTCTTAGAGTGCAACTTAATACCTGAGATCCAAAGGGAGGATTTGCCATTTCACTGCTCTGAGTGCATATGTAGTTTCAGCTGCTTGCTGAGGCCTTTCTTAACGCCCGGGGTTTTCTCCTATGGTTTCTCATTTGGAGTCGATCTGCCAGCCCGACTGTTGGGCCAAGAGTCTCCTCAGCCTCAGCCTCAGCCTCAGCATGCCTAACCTGCCCAACCTCGGCACCCTGGGCCGGATCTGCGGCTCCAGCCGCAGCGACGAGACCATCGTGTTGGACCGCGTCAAGCGCAAGAACTCGGTGAGGCGCATGTCAATCATCGAGGACGGAGAGCTGTCCGAGGTCCTCTACCTGATTCCCAAGCAGTACATGATGGAGCAGCTTCCTTTCCTGAACCCCAACGACTACATGCTGTGCGAGAAGATGGTGGGCATACCGCCAGAGCTGTCACTAAGTAAGTAATTTAATCCTAACCTTAACCCTGAGCAAATGGTGCCGCCATTCTCTGAGGTAGGCGTTGTATTTCCAGGATGGTGACGAAAATGGAAATTGGCAGTCAAATGTAGGCCGACCAGCAAATGTCTAAGTGATGCCCTATAGTGAATATGATCAAACTGCTCCCATAGGTCATTGATCAACAAGAAAATGTAGTTATAACTATAGTGAATATGGCTGTTGCTAACTCCCCCTCTCACCTTATTGTGGTCACCGTTGGTCATTGAAGTTAGTCACTATTACGCACTCAGTATTTTAGTTTATTGCAGATATGAGATATCAGTTCTATAAAACTGATTTATTTTTAGATAAAATGGAAGAAATCCTGAAGGGCATACGGGCTTATGTTTTAATGTATTTTGTCTGGTGTAGCACATTTCCCTGTTGGCTCTACAACAAATGGAATAACCCAGATTATCCATATCTACAAATCCACCATGTTGGTTAAACTTTGTGTATGGTGTGGTAAGAAATTAGGGGCCGATTGTCATTGGTCGGTGTTTTTTGGTATAGACGAGACAGAAATGCATTGTGGGTGATATTGGTACCCCAACGTGAGACAACTGTAAGTTCTGTTATCAGAAATTCAAGCTAAGTCGGGGAACCGGCGATGTATAACCCCCCCCCCCCACTTGACATTCATCCTCTGACTTCTCAGTTTCCTTCAAATGTGGTGTATTTGAAAACACCCTAAAAACATCTCTGTCTAGGAGAGAATAGATACTAGTCATGTGTAGAATATGAATAAACTCCATCAGGGCAAAGTCACCGTGTTTTACTAGTATAGTAGAGGAAACAAAACTTTATTAATTTCACTGAAGTTGTTTCCTCACGTGATGTTACTTTGCAAAGGGGTAGGGGGTATCCTCCAGGTTAAGAGGTAAACAATCATATATGATTTGTAAAATAATCAAGAAAATTATTCCACAGGTAATAAATCCAAATGCAAGCTAACCAGTGGTTCTTTTACAAATTCTGATGCAAGTCAGGTGTATTGGCCGTACTAAAAATTGTCCCTAGGTATGAATGTGTGTGTGTGTGTGTGTGGGCCCTGTGATGGCCTGGCAGCCTGTCCAGGGTGTCTCCCTGCCTGCCGCCCAGTGACTACTGGAATAGGCTCCAGCATCCCCGTGACCCTGAGGAGAGCAGGATAAGCGGTTCAGATAATGGATGGATGGATGGACATATGCATTTGTGCTCATCTAGAGTTGTTTAGATTATCATCAGTCATGTGTTTGGGTTGGCTGTACGGTGGCGCAGTGGTCAGCATGGTTGCCTCACAGCAAGAAGGTCCTGGGTTCAAGCCCTGGGGTAGTCCAACCTTGGGGTCATCCCAGGTCGTCCTCTGTGTGGAGTTTGCATGTTCCTCCTATGTCTGTGTGGGTTTCCTCCGGGTGCTCCGGTTTCCTCCCACAGTCCAAAGACATGTAGGTCAGGTGAATCGACTGTATTAAATTGTCTCTAGGTGTGTGTGTGTGTGTGTGTGTGTGTGTGTGTGTGTGTGTGTGTGTGTGGTGGGGCGGGGCGGGGCGGGGCCCTGTGATGACCTGGTGGCCTGTCTAGTGTGGTTCCCCGCCTTCTGCCCAATGGCTACTGGGATAGGCTCCAGCATCTCCAAGTGTAAGGATAAGCGGTTTGGATAATGGATGAATGAATGTGCTTGGGGTTTTAGTTCATATATATATATCTAGCTAGGCAAATGGTCTGGATAATATCCCTGACAGCACAAATGAAGTGTAACTATGCATGATAATGAGTTGCATTTTGTAAAATATGCATTTCTCAGGTTGGAAATCAAGAATTACACCAACCATATGCAGGAGCCTTCTGCCCTATGTTTTGCTGCGGTCATTAGCAAACATCATTATCACATCAGATTGTGGGACACAATTCAAGGGACTTTATTAAGAAATTGACTAATGAATTAATCACAGCATTTACTAAAGGCCACTCCGAAAGCACCTACTTCTACTGGCGACACCTATTGGTCATGTGTATTATGCCAGATGTGACGTAACCGCCTATGGAGAAGGTGGCGAGACCAGATAGAGGACACGAGGAGGGTTGGGCTGCGGGAGAGGGATGGGTCAGACAGAAAGCTATGGAGGGCAAAAATCTGCTGTGGCGACCCCTGAGAACCAGGACACAAACTGAAAGAAGAAGCATTATATCAGATGCGAGCTGATACAGTGACTATGAGGTGTAACCACAGACGTCGTGTTTTCCCTTTATTTTTTTTGTCGTGGGGAAAACTCAAAATATGTGGCTTTATTCACTGATTCACTGAAAGACATCACGGAGATCCTGTTCCGATATTTGCATTCCCTGTCATGAATCTGCCAAATCCTCCATAAGCCTCCACTCCAGTCCTGGATGCGTACGTACGTGTCTCAACTACTTTAGCCAACAGACACGTCACACGTGCAAAAAAAAAATAAATCTAACTATAATATTTTTTTCCTGTGCCAATTGGAAAGATCCCCCTTCCAAATAAATGTCCTCTTTCTGAGCAGTTTCCGTAGATGGGAGGCCGCAGAGTACACGAGTTAGGGGGGGCAACCGAGAGCCGCCACACCCGGGACGCGAACCCATATGTTCCGCACCGCGGGCGACAGCGTTAACCAGTCGACTGAAGACTCCGCCGCGTTAGCCAATGGCTACCCAGCCTATTCATCCGTGATCGTTACAGTACGTTCTACAACTTTTCATCTTCAGCATATTTGCGAAATAAATCTTTAAAAGGCAATTTCCAGACAAGAATTATTCACTCGGAGGTAGACATGTGTAAACTACTAAGACACGTTAGCCCCTAGCTAACGGGTCTGACCCTTTAGCCGAGCGGTTAGTGATGTCGCCTTGTGGTGCAGTACACCCCGTATCGAATCCCGCACCGGGCAAGAAAATAACCGGTTACACATGGAAAAATAAAAACTAATAACAGACCAGAAAATAAAGTTAGCTGACCCAACCGTATTTCAAAGACACCAACTGCAGACCACTGTTGTGTAACTAAAGACATCCAAAACTGAAAATCATCCAAAACAGGAAAGTGAGTTTTTATTTCCTTTAATTGTCTTTTGGAGTCATCTATTGCAGCGACGTCACTGACCAGACTAGATTTGAAGCCGTGGTTTCATCCGATGTGACAGGGTGACGTCATGTTTCCGTCCAACTTTCCAATACATTTGAAGTGAAAAATGAAGCGTCTTTATGCGCGCGTAGTGATCCGGAGAAGGAAATCACCAAGTTGGATCGGTCATCGGTACACAAGGTTTATTGAGGGAGAATGGTTTCATCACTCATCTAAGTGACCTCTTCAGTCTCAGCCAGTGGCGGATCTAGAGATTTTTTTCCTGGGGTGGCAAGACTGTGTCCCGCCTGTGAGGGGGAGGGGGATTCTAAATCGGCGACTTCTGTTTGAGATGAGTTTGGTGCGGGTCTCATTGACCTTCACCATGCATGTACATAAAATATACTTTAAAAACATATTATCTGATTTATAAATGGGGTGGCAAGGCTGTGTCCCAGAGGTGGCAGCTGCCACCCCTTGCCACCCTGTAGATCCGCCCCTGGTCTCAGCTGACTGCAGGTATCCCCACCCTTATGAACGATACAGTTGCATAACGACCGAAACCAACGATCGCTTTCATATGCAAATTGCCGTGACCATTAACCAGAGTTATGGCCATGTGCGACGCCCACTAAATGTATGGTCACAATTTTGTGATATACTGAATCAATTTACTTTTTATTTTCTGGAATATTGTTGCGTTGGGTTTTAGTCTACCAGTACTTTCAGATGAACGCCGCCCTAGTTTTCGCCACAGGGGGCGCTGTCTGAAGGGAGTTTCACGCTAGGTAGCGTAGAAAGCTGTCGTCTTGCTTCAGACGCTGACGAGCAGAGCCGAAGAACATGGCGGCCGTTGTCCCTCGTCGTCATTTCTCCTGTTCCTGGCAGGTTGGTGAATAAACATTCTTGTGTAATGGTTTACGAATACGTCGAACATGGTAGGCCTCTGTTCTGGTGTAAAAAAGAAGGAAGTGTGATTTAAATATGTCGAATGAACAAAAGTTTACATCGCGCTACTCGAACGAACGGTTAGCGAGCTGTACTGGAAGTCAACGAGACAAGATGGCCGCCCGCACTTTGCGCCGTTTTATTTTGTGTAGTTTAGTGGTTCAGACTCGGTCACACGGACGTGTTTTACCAAGTAATGGCTCCCGGTCATGTCTAAAAGGGGTGCACAGGTAACCGCCATGGCAGCAGTCATTGGGAGTATGTTTTTGGTGTGATATTAGCGTGTAAATGTTCGCTAGCTCTGTGCGAACTTGCTCGCCGTTCACTGTGACGTTAATTTGGATTTTCTAAGCTCAGCAAACTGGTTATCTAGCATGTCAAACACTCGTTAGTGTTCAGTTTTACCGTTTTAATGGTTGTAAGAAGCTCAGATTCTTATCCGTCAGCAGTAGTCAGTTTTATTTTGTTTCATTGAGTTGAATGAGTCTAACAAAGACATTAGACTAGCCCTCATGAGAGCTCACGTGTAAGCTGTATTTAAAGCTCAGGTAACTAAATGCATGGAATGTGTAGGCTATTGGTTTATAACTTTTCAGTTTATGGAGTATATGCGAGACCTGTTGCAAGGAAAAGCCAACGTAATTGTTTTTCTAAGATACCAAAAACAAATGGGAGGGGGAAAAAAGGATTTGTTGTTTGAATAAACGATGCAGTTGTTCACGAGTGGGGGTAGGATGGTGCGAGTGATTGACAGGCGGGTTGGTGCAACGTGAGCAGTAATGCGGACATTGTACCGGACCGTTGTGGTGAAGAGGGAGCTGAGCCGGAAGACAAAGCTCTCAGTTTACCAATCAGTCTTCGTTCCAACTCTCACCTATGGTCATGAGCTTTGGGTAGTGACTGAAAGGGTGAGATCACGGATGCAAGCGGCTGAAATGAGTTTCCTCCGTAGGGTGTCTGGGCTTAGCCTTAGAGATAGGGTGAGGGACTCGGACATCCGGAGAGAGCTTGGAGTAGAGCTGCTGCTCCTTTGTGTCGAAAGCAGCCAGTTGAGGTGGTTTGGGCATCTGATTAAGATGCGTCCTAGCCGCCTTCCTTTGGTGGTTTTCTGGGCACGGCCAACTGTGAGGAGACCCCGGGGTAGATCCAGAATTTGCTGGAGGGACTACATGTCCAATCTGGGCTGGGAACACCTTGGGATCCCCCAGGAGGAGTTGGAGGGCATTGATGGGGAGAGGGACGTCTGGAGATGTCTCCAGGTCACAACAGCAGTGAAGGTGGCTGGAGGCTGCAATAGAGGGTGGTCCCCAGTCATCTTGGTTCTTAATGCCATTGGACTCTGGCCACCCCCTGTCAAGGACCGCGTGGTGGCTGCAGGTGCATCAGCCACTCCATGCAAAAAGCTATCCCGCACAGGCGTCCTCCTGCAAGGATACCCACAAGGACCTAGAAGAAGGACAGTTATACTCGACCCCGAGTGACCACCGATGATGATGATGTAACAAAAAGCATCACTATTATGTTTCTACAATTCACATCACTTTTACAAATACCTTCATTTCACATTTCTAGCATCCAACAGCAGAGTCCTCGATTGATACTGTGACTCGCGGATGAACAAGTGCGAGCAAACAGGGTTGATCAGCTGTGCTTAAGGCAAGTTCCCTGAAATCGCATGACGGTTCAGCCCCGAGCGAGTTTTGCAGCTTTGCTTGTATTCGTGTTCGTGTCTAACTGAGGATTACTTACTCTGAGGCAGTGTTTTTTATAGTAGCATGCTAAATAACACAACCGTGACCCAAACCTAACCTGCTGGGCAAATAAAACTAGAACAGCTCCAGGGTCGGAAAAGGATGTGAAAACAGTAAATTGGAAAGACGTGGTGAGAGAGGCAGGCGAGCGAGGGAATGAATGTGTCATGGCCACTCCTGGTTCCAGCCACCCCAGCCCTGTTTCCTGCATCTCGTATCTAGCGCTGCTCTGACACCATCCCAGTCCTGAGTCCTGCCCAGTTTTCCTCTGTTACCCATTTGCTCCAAAGGTGTCGTTGATAATTCAATTAAGTTTCTGTGCGTTTAAATTTGGCTGTTTAGTCAGAGTGTACCATCATTTGTCCTCGTGGGATCCTGATGCCCTTATGTTTCCTACCATTAAACCGTTTTCATGTCTGTATTTGGGTCCTCAATTCCTGACACCCCCCCCTGTAACAGGATGCTGATAAATCTTCAACTGTCATGAATGTCTTGCCGCTACTCTGGCCAAGTGGTCTCCTGTTTTAAACACATACATGTGTTCTGTACATGTGAGCATGCATGTGAGATGATTCCCTCTGTGTGTGTGTGTGTGGGGGGGGGATAAATCAACGCTTCATACGCTAACTCCCATATTTGTCTGGCTTTGGAACACACACACACACACACACACACACACACACACAACAACTATTTTCGTTGCCCTTGTTGGTTCCTCTTCTCTCTTGTTCTCTTTCAAACTCTCAGATTCATTCTCACATCTTGTCTGGTTCTATCTCTCTTTCACTCTCTCATTCTCTCACATTCTCTCTCTCTCATTCTCACATCTCTTGTCCTGTCTCTCTGTCACTCTCTCACATTCTCTGTCTCTCTGTCGCTTTCTCTCTCTCTCTCTCTGCACATTTTGGACCACCCCCTTCCTCCCTGGGCTAGCGGTGCCTCCTCTCCTCTTTGAATTACTGGAGTATGAGCTCTCCCAGGACCACAGACACACACACACTCATACCCACTCATCCACACACATACACACACAGAAGCCAATGGTCGTGGGGAAGCAGAAAGGTATGGGAAAAATGACTTTGGGAATTGCTTGTTTCTTTTTCTGTGTGTGTGTGTGTGTGGGGGGGGGGGGGTGTTTGAGAGAGAGAGAAAGGGTGGACAGATGCCTATACATTTGTGTTAATTGTGTATCTTTTGAGCCATGGGCTTGTCATGACAAGTGCGTGGTCAGCTGATGATAGGTATGTGATGTGGCTTGGTGTCTTAGATGTGATTGAACATGGGACACAGTGTGACTGTTTACCCTTTGATTTAGTATGCAGGTATTGTGATTAAGCAGTGAATAATTAGTCTCTTTGTGACAATGTCGTATTTCCCGTAAGGGAAACATAAGGCAGAGGTGTCTTTGGTTGCACTCCATGCATGGAATGCATGCCCCTGTGTGTGTGTGTGTGTGTGTGTGTGTGAGCAAGAGCGAGAGAAATAGTGTGTGTGTGTGTGTGTGTGTGTGTGTGTGTGTGTGTGTGTGTGTGTGTGTGTGTGAGAGAGAGAGGGAGAGTTAGTCTGTGTATGTGCATGTGTGTATGTGAGAGAGAGTGTTAATGTCGTGTGTGTGTGTGTGTGGTTCTACCAGAGTGTGTTTGTCTGTCGGATAGTTTCTTTTCATATTGTTAAATGGGTGGTTATTGAAAAGTGACCCCTGGTTGGTCATTTCACAGCAGTACCGGTGATGTAATGAAAATAGCGGTGATGTAATGAAAACTGATGCACAGCAGTGGTGGGAAGGTGCCGAGTGCTGTGACTGACAGCTGCTGACACACGTGCCAGAGAGGAGACTGACTTCTGTGTCCTTGAGCTGGTGTTAAATGAATTCATTAGATGCCATCTGGTTCTGGCTGTTGATGAGAAGACTTTTAGGAAAGCATCTGGGGCTTTTTTCTATGAAGCGTTAAAGTTGTTTAAATGTCTCAGGTCTCTGATTGATCCATATAGGCCAGCCAATAGGGGCTGTCACAGTTTAAAGTTGTGTGTGTGTGTGTGTGTGTCAAGGGCTAGGAATGTAGTCAGTGAGGGGTCCCAACAAGTATAGGGAGACGTGTGTGTGTGTGTGTGTGTGTGTGTGTGTGTGTGTGTGTGTGTGTGTGTGTGTGTGTGTGTGTGTGTGTTTGTGCTCGTGTGCTCCCTGTTTTATGTGTCTTGTGTGTGTCTATATTTGTGTCCGTGTGTGTGTGTTTGTGCGAGTTCATATTATTTACATCACATCCTGACGGGATGCTTAACATTGACATTGTAACATAGATGCTTTAGCAGTGGTTCAACAGAGCTAAAGTTAGCTCATCTGAATCACGTTTTAGCTAACCGACAACTCAGAAAATCAAATTGACACATCAGAAACACTTAAAAACTTGTATCCAAAGATTGATTTGTGTGAGCAGTTTAAAGATGATAGAGAACGTCTTACTTGCATCTCCGTCGATGGTGTTTCTGTGAAATCCTACCGCGAATGAAACCACATGGACAACACCAAGTGATAGAGTATGAGGGACAGACTAAGAGAGAATAGTGGTGCAGGGAAGGAAAAAATGTTTTCACAAATTTCTGAAAAATTAGTATTATAATAACAATAATTTAAACATGATTTTAATAATGTTATTGTGTAATGAATGTTATGGTAATTATAATAATGTTATACTTTAAAATAAAATGAACAAAAAAACAAAACCATAACACATCCAAATCTAGGGACAGCTAAACATGAAACTTAAATTGTCTTTTGGTGAGTGAATTAAAAGTCAGGTTCATGAGACTTCACATCCAAAAACACTTTCAGGAAAAGTTTTTTTTTTTAAGTATTACTTGTCACAGTGTTCAAGTCATTTACACCCAGTAGTTGCCCAGTATCACCAGTTCTGCACTCCTCAACTCTATTGACACAGGTGTGATTGGGTTCTTTGTGCCTTGCTCAAGGGTCAGCAGATGTTGATGGAATTTATAGGGTTTGTTATTCGTTTTCCCCGCCCAGATTTGTTGTGTTTTCTAGAATCATACTAACAACTCGACCTGCCTCTTCATCCTCTGTGGTTGTTTTGTTCGAAGAAGACCATCGAGACATTTCTAGATTGTAAACACATAGAGCTCAGCTCACAACAGACTGACCTCAACATCAGACATCCACCTTAACTTTTACCTGAGCAAAGACAGATTGATGGATGGATTGATGGATGGATAGATAGAGTTTATTGTCCTCTGTTAGAGGAAATTTGTTGCCACAACCTGTACACACGGAAGAGCAATTAAAGAAACGTTCAATCAATCAAACATACACAAAAACATAGCCACAAGGAACACAATCGTCATCATCATCGACGGTCACTCAGGTCGAGTATGACCGTCCTCCCTCTGGGTCCCTCTGAGTCCTCAGGTGCGTGTAGAGGCTAATCCTGGAGCCGCATAATGGGAGGACACGTGCACATGACAGCTTTTTACGTGGAGTGGCTGATGTGCCTGCAGCCACCACACGGTCCTTGGCAGGGGGTGGCCAGAGTCCAATGGCATGGAGAACCAAGATGATTAGGGACCACCCATTGTTGCAGCCTTCATCCACCTTCACTGCCGTTGTGACCTGGAGACGACATCTGCCAGTTCCACCATTGAGGTCTTTGTTGGATCACGCTTTGTCTGGAACCTCCTCCTTGACCTATTCATCTTGGGTGACCCTATCAGGAGCCAAGCTCCGGATGGCATAGCTCATGGAATCATTGGTACACACAATCTTCTCCACCACGGCAAGGTGGTGATCCAGAAGAAGACACGGAACACAATATAGTCTGAACAACAGACATATAAATTTAGTGGAGCAAAACAAAGTTAAAAGTAGGGCTGCAACAAATAATGGTTTTCATTCTCGATTAATCTATTGATTAATCATTTAATCAAAACAAAAAAAAATGACATTGTTATAGCCAGTTCCCAGAGCCCAAAATGCTTTCTTGAAACTTTTTAGTTAGTCTAACCAGTATTTATATCATAATGATATAAACTGGGGAAAGGCAAGCAAATGTCAGTAATTGGGAAGCTGTAGCCAGCAAATATTTGGCATTTTTATTTGACAAATGACTAAAATAATAAATTGATTAGTTTTGTGTCAGTTGGCTAATCAATAAAATGACTAATCATTTCAACACTAGTTAAAAGTTCGGTCGATGCTCTTCTTAAATTGGCAAGACAGTGCTTTTAATTCAACAGGTCCCTAAACAGGAAGTAAAAAAAGTATTTCCTGTTTGGAGTAAAACATTGGCCTTGTGTAACCAGGTAGGTAGAACAGACAAAAGTCAAAGGGTTTCTCTTGGATGGTTGTGAAAGATTTCTCCATCCTGAACTGGTCCCATGAAGGAGGCAGAAGGCTAACCCTTGACACTTTTTCTTCTAAGCCCTGGCATTAGAGGGTATTTATTTAGTGTGTGTTACCTTGAGACATTTTGGCCCAGAAGACAGGCCCATTCCCCAGGAGCCTATGACATGAAGTCTTGCATAAACAGATGACCGCTCATCAATTCCAGACCACTCCCAGTTCATATTAGTGGTTTGATTAGATCTGATAAAGTGTCCATTAATTGACCATAAAGGGAAATATTAACAAACTTTGGGCTTTAATACTGTGATGTTATGAAGTTTCCACCCGTCCCTTGTTCCTTTCATTGTTGTTTTTGTGCGGCTTGGCTTGTTGACTCTTAATGTGAAAAGGAATATAGTCCTATTTATGAATGAGTTTATGAACAAAGAATATAGTTCATATGACTCTATGAATAAGTTGGACAATTTTGTATATGGTTCCTATACCCCTGTATTTAATATTCAGTGTTATGGGGAAAAAACACACGTCTTCAGAATAAGTGGGCCAGCACTTTGTAACTATTTATATACTTTAAGTAGAATGTAATGTCAACATTTGCTGAAGATGCTAAATATAGGTGCACTTCACCCCACACAATACACACACACACACACATCATGACACCCTGTACTTGCGGGGACCCCTCATTGACTACATTCATTCCCTAGCCCTTAACCCTAACCTTAACCATCGTAACTACATGCCTAACCTTAACCTAGTCCTAATTCTAACCTTAACCCTAAACCCAAGTCTTAACTCTAGAATAGACCCTTTTCCTAATGGGGACCCAATAAATGCCCCCCAACCACCCACACACATAGATGGAGATTTTCCAAGCTGGAGATAGCAATGACCATGATTAACTGTCCCTCTCAAGTTTCCTTTCTGTGTGCCATCCTTCTAAATCTACCTTACGCTAATACTTAACGCCATATAACACCATATCGGCCGCACCGTTTTCAGAGATGATGAGAAAGACCAAATGTTGCTTGCTAGACACTAAATCCTTTAAAACTTTCCCACCCAAGTACAAATCTGGCTTGAGCATGTTTGATAAGGCAGCCCAAAAGTCCTTTACCCCTTTTTCTTATTAGAGAGAACACAGATGAGATGAAGATGCAAATGTTTTGACTTTTCATATCAAAATTTTAGAGTTCATAAAAGCACAGTGTTTGTCCTTCTGAAAACATCACAAATCCAAAATACAAAGAAATATTGTGCTGTTTTCAGTCATTTCTATTCGTGACCTCCTGTTCACTATCAAAGCTTCAACGCTAACATTTATCTTAACACTAATGCCAGTCTGAGATAAACTCACTTCTGTTGTGGTCTGAGACTGTTGATCTCCTTAAAGTTTTAAAAGGGTCTCAAAGAATTAAACTACTGATGATAACTGAAATGTGATTGATAGTCCTTTGTGTGACATTGGTCAGTTACACCTTGTTGGAGTTAAAGCTTATTTATCAAAGTGTTGATCAGTATTACTTATTATCATTGTTGTTATTAATTATATTATTATTGGGCACGTTGATAGATCACCTGGTAGAGCGTGTACCACATATCAAGGCTGAGTTCCTCCCACAGTGGCCTGGGTTCGAATCCAGCCCGGGCCCTTTGCTACATGTCATCCCCTGTCTTGCCCCTGCCTTTCCTGTCTCTCTCTACTATCACGGTCAAATAAAGTGGAAAATGCCAAAAACAAAAAGATCTTTATCGGATCTTTATCGGACTATCGGATACAAAAGGTTAGCAGCCGACGGGTGATATTCCTTGGTAGATGTTGCAGGTGTTCAGCGATATCCTCTTGAACTTGGAGAGCTGTTTTTTTGGTGGAGACCAACCGTACCAGTTAGTTGGACACTGCAAAGGAATGTGTCAAGCCTTGGTGCTTCACTAAAATGACACTGCAGCCTATTCCTGTTCCAAGTATATTGTTCTGCACTGCCTTGGGTCCAATGAGAAAAGGCCGAGAGAGGACTAGTGACAATGCTTTCTGGGCACTCCACTGATCCTTAACCAGTTACATCTCCGCCAAGCCAACACACATCGGAGAAGAAATCGCTTCAAGATCTCAGTGATGAAACCAAATTCGGGTAGTGAGTTCTAAGTCTAAACTTAATTGGCGTAAAGTAAGACGCTACGGGTCACTTATGATGGTAGGTGTATTTAACTTCACTGATCAGTTACCACCTACCTATAGCTGAGCAGCCCTCTGTCAGAAAGGTACTGTTCCATCACAATCCATTTGTTTTGTTTGAGGTGGACAAGAATTTTCAACCACCAACTGCAAAGAATGCTGGCAACATCTAAGCACCAGTGTACATGAAGCCCTCTATGCATGCTTTTTATAAGAAAAATCCCAAATCCCAGGACTGGTATGAAAAATACATAAAAGTGCTAGATCGTACAAGAGAAACCAAGAGAATAGCATTTCTAGAATACAAGAAATATTCCAACAACAGTACTGTTGCAAATCTACACAAAGCCTGAATCAGCTTCCAAGCCAAAGCAAGACAGTGTACAAAGAAGTACTGGATGGATCTAAGTGCCCAGATTCAAGAAGCATCAAAACTCAGGCAACATCAGAGGAGCGTATGAAGGAATCAAGAAAGCAAAAGGTCGACATCATCATAATCATCTCCCATAAACTCTAAAGATGGTGAAGTGATTCTAGACCTTGAACAGCAGTTAGAACAATGGGCAGAGTACTTTTGAGCTGTACTCCAATGACCAACCAGTCTCGCAAGAGGCAATTGATCAAATCCCTGTCTTCCCTAAACTGCCAGAAATTGATGAAGAGCCAACCATTCAAGATTTTGAGAGAGCTTTAGACAAGCTCTCCATAGGTAAATCTCCAGGAGATGATGGCATTCCACCAGAAGTCAAATGCTGTAAAACAACTGTCCTGAAACCACTACATGATATGCTTCTCAAATGCTGGTCAACAGGTATCCCTCAACATCTCCGAAACTCTAATATCAATCTTAACATCTGCTAGCCCATGCAGACCGGCAGTTCCGATAACACTGAGGGTGGTCAGGCGCTGGCCTCGCCTGGTGTTGGCTGTGTTTTTGGTGTTGTCGTGTGGACTGTGGGGAGGTGTGTCAATGGTGTCTGGCAGGGAGAGCTGGCGTTGAATCAGTTGGGGGAGCCTGGTCTGCTGTGTCCGGTGGGCCCAAGGACCACGGTCCTGCCCAGAGTTGCGCCTGAAGAGGAAGCACCGAGGGTGGTCTGACAGGACACAGAAGTGGGTCAGGCTTAGCTAACTGCTAGCCCATACAGACCCGCAGTTCCGACAGTCATCCTGGCTGGCGTTTGCTCTCTTGGACAGTAAAAATTTTTTTTGTATGTGTTGGATATATGTGCTTTTATAGTTTTGTAATTTTTGTGTTTTTTTTGCAGTTTGGATATGTGTTTTTGTCTTTTTTGCACTGCTGTGGGCTGGGCGAAACGATATTTAATTTCATGTGCATGTGCATGAAATGACAAATGTTCCTGATTCCTGCTCCCTGGTCATCGTCTTCTACAAAAACAAAGGATCTAGAAAAGATTGCAACAACTGCAGAAGCAATTCCTTGCTGAACATCTTAGGGAAAGTCTGCAAGAATAGTCCATGATCGTCTTGCTATCCTAGCAAACAGAGTGTACTCAGATTTTCAGTGTGGTTTCAGAGAAGGCCGCTCGACCATCACTACGATTTTCTCACTTTGCCAACTCATGGAAAAGTGCAGAGAACAGAACATGCCACTTCATATCGCCTTCATTGACCTGACCAAAGCATTTGATCTCATTAGTTCTTGACAAGATAGGATGTCCTCCAAAGCTCCTTAACATCATCAAGTCATTTCATGAAAACCATCTTGGAAAATTAAACTACAACAACGAAACATCAGAGCCTTCCAATATTTGAGGTGGTGTTAAGCAAGGTGATGTTAATGCAGCTGACCTATTTGGTATATTCTTTTTGCCGTTGTTCTTCTAATAACCTTCAGAAAGCTCAACCATCTTGAATATAGTATAACATTAGCTACTTGTTCTGACGGGGGTTTGTTCAATCAAAACTTTCTGAAAGCAAAGTCGGTCTCATTTCGCTTTATCGTAACCTTTAGGAATGCAAGCCCTCTTAATCTGGGTTTGCTATATGCTCGTCACCACGGCAACAAATCTCTTGATTGGCGGATCAGGCAAGTGGCCACATGCCAAACATTTTTCATAAGGCTTGTTTGACCGTGTTCTCCGAGCTTCAAGTTCTATATTATTATGGGATAAAGTCAAATAATTTGCCAAAAAAAACAGATGTACGCTCTACCACTCCACGACAGATGAGGTGGATTTAGACATGGAAAAGATGAAGAAGGGGACGCAGACATAGAAAACTGCATGATAACAGCGAGGGTCTTTATCTTGTGTGTGTGTGTGTGTGTGTGTGTTGTGTTGTGTTGTGTTGTGTTGGCCGTGTTGGACGGGGAGGCGTGTTTTTAAGGTGCCACATTCCTTTCTGTCCTTTCCTTATCTTACCCAGGGACATTCAAGTGGTGACTAGATTGTGAAGGCATCTACTGCCAAACAAATATGAGAGCGATAGAAAGAGAGAATGGAAGATATACATACCCCCCCCCCCCACACACACACACCTCCACAGAGAGGTCAAACATCTCAAACTAGGTCATCTACAGAGCAGACAGACTGCTTGTCAGACAAACGGACAGGCAGAAAGTCAGCCAAAAAGACAGACAGTTAGTCAGAAGGACAGGACAGACAGGAGGACAGATAACCGAGACAGCAGGTGCCACAGACAAAAATGCAGAGACAGACCGACAAGGCAGTTTAATTTTCTGTCTTTATGAATGTAACACACAAACACACACACTCACTCGATCTTGTTTGTCCTCCAGTGGCCCACACTTATGACCCACACGCCGCCTTCCCCCCGCCTCAGAAACTGTCCATCCCGTGTCATAGATGTGGGGAACCCTGCAAGGGAGAGGTGCTGCGAGTCCAGACCAAACACTTCCACATAAAGTGCTTTACTTGCAAGGGTGAGTATCACTACTAGTGTGTGTGTGTGTGTGTGTGTGTCGGTGCGTGCATGTGTGTTCTTGCGCATGTGTGTATGTGAGATTTAAAAGACACACAAACACACATACACACAGAAAATCTCAAGCTGCGGAAATCACACCAGAATGTATTTTTGTTCAAATACTCATACTTCGGCTGCAGTGGGCACTCTCAGACAGCAAAATGAAACTGGGCCAGATCCAGGCCGGCTGTATGACAGCAACTGGCGCGGATCCGCAGAACAGATCCGCCCCGGTGTCTTTTTGCCCCAGTGTCTTTTTGACTTTAGGAGGCCACACTGGCCAGGGGCGCGGGGGGGGGGGGGTCTAGGAGCGGATGTGATTGCTATAATGATCTGCTGGAATCGGCGCAGAGGCGGGGGGCAAAATGAAACTGGGCCGGATCCAGGACGGATGTATCGCAGCATCTGGATGCTGTTACAAAAATGCATGGCCACATTTTCAAGGATTCAAGTACAGTCCACTGAAATCTGTTTATAAAAATATATGATGCGAGAAATAGGGAATTCGGGTGCTGACTCTAGACTCATTTTAGATCCACAAGACCTAATTTAAAAATGGGTTCTGACTTTCGTAAGGAGGCCACACTCTGGCCAGGGGCGCGGGGCGGTCTAGGAGCGGATGTGATTGCTATAATAATCTGCCGGAACCGGCGCAGAGGCGGGGGACAAAGTGAAACTGGGCCGGATCCTGGACGGATGTATTGCAGCATATGGATGCTGGTACAAAAATGCATGGCGGCATATTCAAGGATTCAAGTACAGTCCACTGAAATCTGTTTATAAAAATATATGATGCGAGAAATGGGGAATTCGGGTGCTGACTCTAGACTCATTTTAGATCCACAAGGCCTAATTTAAAAATGGGTTCTGACTTTTGTAAGGAGGCCACACTCTGGCCAGGGGCGCGGGGCGGTCTAGGAGCCAATGTGATTGCTATAATGATCTGCCGGAATCAGTGCAGAGGCGGGGGGTGGTCTAGGGGCGGATGCGATTCCTATGCAGATCTGCCGGACTGTGGGCGGATCTGGCCCAGCGTCTGCTGCTGAAAAGGGAGTGCCCATTTTTATAGTATACTACATGTAAATGTTCATAGTATGGAAAAAAATATACACTAATGTAAACAAAAATGTAAACTATTCCGGAAAAAAATGGTGGCTGTATGGTTAGGTCATGTGAGCCTAATCTATGGTGCACCTGCGCTGGTTGACTGAGGATCATATAGTAGGTTTACAATGCACACTTCACACATCTTAATGGATGGCTGGGACTAAACAGTATGCGCTACTGTTAGTATGTGGTATACTCAGTAAACACGTAGCACAGAGCACAGTATGTGGACCAAGCCTGTGAGAGTACAGGTTATTACATGGGCGACTCTGGGTTTACCTGGAGGCTAAACTTAATAATACAGCAGACTTAAAGGGAGAATTCATAGATGTTCCGCCGTATCTCCCTCTGTCTGTGTCAGGGATAGCACATGACAAACACCTGCAGTTGTTCTCAGTCGTTTCTGTATCTCTGGGGGCAGTGAAACAGAGTTTTGGTCCGGCCGCCAAGTGACGTATCATGGCGTCATTTGGCAGCGGGGAAACTAAATACAGACTAGCAGGGTTTCTAATGCTCTAGTCTGCTCTATAGACGCTGTTCAAAAAACACATCCTCGTAGCTAAGCTATGTTCCCGCTGGTGTATATGAAGTCCCACAACACCAGCACAGAGGATCTTATGGACCACGATACAGAAGCTTATGTGCAATGCATTCTTTTTTGGGTGGATCCCCCCCCCTCCTTTTTTCTCCCCTATTGTACATGGCTAATTACCCCACTCTTCTGAGCCGTCCCGGTTGCTACTCCACCTCCTCTGCCGATCCAGGGAGAGCTGCAGACTGCCGCATGTCTCCTCCGATACATGTGGAGTCGCCAGCCGCTTTTTTTCCCCTGACAGTGAGGAGTTTCGCCAGGGGGACGTAGCGCGTGGGAGGATCACGCTATTCCCCCCAGTCTCTCCCCCCCCCCCGAATAGGCGCCCCAACTGACCAACGGAGGTGCTAGTGCAACAACCAGGACACCTAACCACATCCGGCTTCCCACCCTCAGACACGGCCAATTGTGTCTGTCGGGACGCCCGACCAAGCCGGAGGTAACATGGGGATTCGAACCAGCGATCCCCGTGTTGGTAAGCAACGGAATAGACCGCTACGCTACCTGGAGGCCCTGCGCAATGCATTCTGGTCCATGTAGGCGCTGTGGGAAAGACTCCGAGCAGGACACCACTGATTTCTCCGTCATTATAGTCCACAGTGGGGAGTTTACTGCGTCAGTCCGCTACGTTACTCATCAGTACTGGTTAAACATACACAAAAGCCTCTTTGAAATGTCCCTTTAAAAACGAACAACTGCGTTGTATTTGAACAAGAAAACACCAGGAACACTCTCCTAGCGTCCTTCCTTCACACACACAGCGGGACCAGCAGGGAGCTGTCTGATTGGCCGATTTAGACGGACGAAGCGGCAGGGGGCGGGGATTAAGCGCTGGTCAGGGAGCGGAGAGAGCCAGCAGAAAGTGTTGTTAACACGCCGGTGTCCCGTTAATAACCTTTCTCTGAAACTGCAGTTGTCCCGGCGGTGGACCGAACCCTGCCAGCTCGCCGTTATACACAGAAGACACTGAAGTACGAGATAAAACACAAAAAAAAGCAATCAGAAAAATTAAATAAAATTAATATTTAATGATACAACAAGAAGCCAATTAACAAAAAAAAACAGTATTCAAATTGGCTGTTTTGTTTTTTTTTAATAGGACGGGTTTCCTTCCGTCCTTGTTGCATTTCAAACGTCCTGTTTGTCTTAAAGGTTCCGTTGTGAAAACACTGCAGGTCTTTTTTGCCCCGGGGTCAGTGTGAGACACACTCGGGCTAAATTGGCTCAAGTCAACAAATGGTTCAAGGCAACAAATGTCTCGTTGTCAAGCTCGCTTTAACCCTTCACGCTTCCGGTTCATCCGGCTCTCGTCGAATAACACCCAAAAAAATGCACAAGTTTTTTTTTTTTTTTTAAGACATTTCAGTGCATTTTAACGTGGGACACCAGAGTTTATCTCCAAATGGCAGACTTGAACCGGCGAAGCAGAGCAAATCCTGCCTTTGTGAAATAATTTCAAGCGTCTTTGCTCCGAACACGCGTCTTTGTTCCCTCTGTGCAGTAAACACAATTAACACGCAATGAGATGGAAAAACATGGCGGGCACGTCAGAGTGGATTAGCGAGGGGAGATGTTTACCACAGAGAACAGTGGAGGAGCCTTCATCACCACTACCCGGGATGATCTTTCATCCGCCGAGCGGGCCCTGCGCCGGGCTGCTCCCGTTCCCAGTGTGTTCGCCATCTTTTCCATCCGCATGTCAAGGAAAGAAAAGGTTCAGCTGCGGGGGGAAACACACTTCCACTGGCTGATTTCAAGTGGATGAATAAAGTTGCTGTCTCAAAACAAAACAAAACAAAACAAATCCCCAACACAGAGAGAACAAACAAACAGAACATAGAAACAAGCGGGAGACCCTGTATGTGGTATTTATGTGATATTTAGATTTTGGGATTTTCATTCCACTTTTTTCATTTGCAGCTTCAACCCATGTGCCAGTACGTTTCCCAATGATGCAAAACGGCGAAGGGGAGGGCGCACGCACACACACACACCACATCTCTCTCTCTCTCATTCTTTCTCTCTCTCGCTCTCTCTCCTTTCTCTTCTTCCTCTCTTTCCTTATTCTCAAACACACAAAACACACACACACACACACAAACCACATTTCTCTCTCTCTCGTTTTCTCTTCCTCTCCTTATGCACACACACACACATAAAGATTGGGTTCACATCTGATATGAGCGTGTCAAAATTATCTGGATGAGGAGAAGAAACTCATCTGAATGAATGTAAACACACACAGCTCACATTGTGATCCGTAATCTGTTTTCTGTGCATCGCCTGCATGGAAACCAGATCCAGTCACCATGCAGACACATTGCAGATGATGAACATATATACACAACCGGTGCAATATGCAAATTGCGCGATCAGATTCTTCATTATCCAGACAACGTATCTGGAGTACGGGTGACTTGTTAAAACCAGATGTAAGCATACAAAAAAAGGTTTAACTGGATGCGTGTCTCTCTCTCCCTCTCTCCCATACGGCTGGTCTTGTGTCCTAGTGTGCGGCTGTGACCTTGCTCAGGCGGGGTTTTTCTTGAAAAATGGTGAACACCTTTGCGCGGTGGACTACCAGCGGCTCCACGGGACACGCTGTCACACCTGTGGGGAGTTTGTGGAGGGGGAAGTGGTCACGGCTCTGGGGAAGGCCTACCACCCGGCCTGCTTCGTCTGCACCCGCTGCAAGTAAGAGGACGTAAACCTACATAGAAAACATGCAGTTACAATGTGGTGTATGACTTCCTTTGAACCGTTAGTGTTCACTGGTTAAATTCACCAATCTCATTTTCCATGGAGTGGTGTTTATTTCAATAAAATGCCAAATTGACTTTCATACTGCCCTCTGTTGCCAATTCTGATGTCTGTTGGTGGAAGAAGATTGCCGAAAAATGAGGTATAGTGGTTTCTGAGGCTCAGATGATATACTGAGTCTTTGTGGATTCAGGATACATTGGTGAGCTAAAGCATTATGACCACCTGTCTAATATGCTGTTTGTCCTCCGTGTGCCAACAAAACAGTGCTGACCCCTCGAGGCATGGACTCTACAAGATCCCTGAAGGTGGCCTGTGGTATCTGGCACTAAAACATTAGCAGCAGATCCTTCAAGTCTTGTAAGTTGTCAGGTGGAGCCACCGTGAATCTGACTTGTCAGTCCAGCACATCCTACAGATGCTCAGTTGGATTGACTTCTGGAGCAGTTGGAGGCCAGGGGAACAACTTGAACACTTCATTATGTTCCTCAAACCATTCTTGAACAATGTGTACAGTGTGGCAGGGCGCATTATCCTGCTGAAAGAGGCCATTACCATCAGGGAATACCATTGCCATGAAGGGGTATACCTGGTCTGCAACGATGTTTAGGTTGGTGGCATGTGTCAAACTGATGTCCACATGAATGGCCAGACCCAGGTTTTCCCAACAGAAAATTGACTAGAGCATCACACTCCCTCCACTAGCTTGTCATCTTCCCACAGTCCGTCCTGGTGCCATCACTTGCCCAGGTAAACGACACACACGTACACAGCCATCTACATGATCTAAAAGAAAACAGGACTCATTGGACCAGGTGGCCTTCTTCAACCACTCCAAGGTCTAGTTCTGATGCTCGCATGTCCATTGTAGGCGCTTTCCACAGTGGACAGGGGTCATCATGGGTACTCTGACCTGTCTGCGGCTACACAGCCCCATACGCAGCAGTGTGCGATGCACTGTGTGTTGTAACTTATTCCTCCCTTAAACATCATTAAAATTTTCTGTGACTTGTGCCACAGTAGACCTTCTGTCTGTTCGGACCTGCCAGGATAGCCTTCGCTGCCCTCGCTCATCGATGAGCCTTGGGCACCCAACGCTCTGTCGCAGGTTTGTGGTTTGACCCTCCTCGGGCTACTGTCAGTAGTAGGTACTCACCACTGCTGACCGGGAGCACCCCACAAGCCTTGCTGTTTCAGAGATGCTCTGACCTAGTCGTCTGACCATATCAATTTGGCCCGTATCAAAGCCACACAGGTCTTTACTCCCGCCAATTTCTCCTGCATATGTTGACTATGAGAACTGATTGTTCGCTTACCATCTAATCTACCCAGACCTTCACATGTGCCCTTGTTTGGAGATGATCAGTGTTATTCAGTTCACCTGTGAGTGGTCATAATGTTTTAGCTCATCGGTGTATTATTCAGTGTATTTCATCTCAAGTCATGTTCTGTGAGTTAGGTACTTTTGTGAATAAGCAAAGCAAAGCAACTAACCGCCATAAACTGCAGTGGAGTGTAATGAGACATTCTGTCCAAATCAAACAGAGAAAGACAGATCAGTACAGTTTAGGGGTCGGGGAGGATTGTCTGTAGTCTGATTCTGGTCATCTGTCTGTCTGTCTGTCTGACTCTCTCTCTATCTTCAGACGACCATTTCCCACTGGGGATCGCGTCACCTTCAGCAGGAAAGACAGTCTGTGCCAGCGCTGCGTCCAGCCAACACCGCCCACGCCAAAGGACACCGGCAGCTCTCACAGTGAGTGAAAAACCTCTGTGCCATTAAACGGGACGATGAAACTCAGATGAGAGCGATTACATCCGTAAAGATCTGTATATAAAAACTGCATAGATACATAAGATAACGTAGTCTGTCTGCCTATGGACTAGGTATGTTTTGCTATTGTGGCCGATGTCTGCTAAGTTAAGTTGGTTTCATGTTTGATCAACCAGAAGGAAACTCCCATCCATGTTGGGTTTCTAACTTACTCACAAAGACTGATCTCCTCCATACAATCCTACTATCTGGCTACCATTTTTATTTCTTTCATTTTCCTGTTTGTGCCGCAAGTGAACTGTGCTGGTGGTTTGTTTATTGCTCTGGTTGCTTTTAACATTTAACAACTTTTTCGGATTATTTCATTACATATTTAATTTTATGGTCTGCTTGTAGTATTTTATGGACTACCTATGAACTATTTTTATCCAATCATCGATTGCTGCAGTGATTTGATCACACCGAAGCTTCAGACTATCCTCTCCTGGGAGGCTACATCTGTGTCGCAGGTCTCCACTTCAGAGGCACAGACACTCTCTATATTTTAAGGACTATTAAACCTGCAGTTACATTTTATATCAATGCCATCTCTCACTTCTCCTCCGGACTGCTCTGGATGCCTTTGGCTAAGTAAAAAGAAATCGCCGAACTTGAAGGTCGGATCTCCACGCTCTAACAGATCCAAGAGGATGAGCCACTTCTGGACTCACTGGCTGCAGAAGCCTTTCGGATTCCTGACAACAACACCACACTTCCCTGACTTGCTGCCTCTGTAACCATAGAGCCAGAGCTGCTGATTGTCAGATCGATCAATGAGGAGGACTCTTCGCCCAGACTTGGAGCCAAACCCAAGTCTTGGATTTGGTCCATGTCCACTCCTTCGGAACCCTGGACTGTCATCCAGGGTGACCCCACCAGGGTCTGTCCAGTTGGGTAACAGGTTTAATGTCCTGGGGAACCTGGAGCAACACCTGTTCACTATCGGCCTGGAGCCCACAGCCAGTCCAGCGCCGCTGCCCACAAGGTCAAGTGGTTCCAGTGCTGGTCCCGATCCTGGTTTAGAGAGTGGAGCCCCTAGACCTATTTATGTGTTAAGCCCCAAATCCTCCTGTGGCCATGGTGTTAGGTGGTTCAGCAGGCTACTATCTCTGCACACCTGGCTCTTGTCACCCTGTGCTGCCCACAGCGTATGTAGACAGTTATTTTGAAATGATGGTTTACATCCTAATTGGCTGGGGGCAAAGTTACTATCCTCGAACATTTCATACTGTGTCGCCCACCTAGCTTCCCCTCTCTAAAACAGCGAAAACATCGCCGCAAAGACCACTCGTTCTGACCAGTCCCACTACTACTGACATCTCTGGGGTTCTAGCGCCAGTCCAATTGGTTCCTAATGCTTCTCTTCCTGCTCATGTGGAGCCAGGACCCTCTAGCAACCCTACAAATTTCCCTATTCCTGACACTTCTTTTTTATAATAGGTCAACAAATAGTTTTGGACTTGTTTACTCCTCCTGCAATATAAATGCTACCAGGTCCAGCTGCAACACGGACGGTTCTGTTTCGGTTCCTATTTCACCAGACACCCCCGTCTTGGCCAGAACTATCTTATCAACCACAAACTCTTGTACTGTCTGTGAGCATTTTATACTCCTGTTCTGGCGGAACTCAAGGAATAGTATGTTCCATAATGGCAGAAACGTTAATTTTGATAATCTGTGTTACCCAGAGAGTCTCCTCCTGCTGCTGCGAGCCCTGCATTGTTTAGCCTAAATGCACCGCAGATGCTCAACTCCAGGAAAAGTTTGGGATTTCTACATTTAAACATCAGAAGTTTGCTCCAGCATCAGAAAGTAGATCATGTGAAGATACTAGTGTCTCAGGCAGACTCAGATGTCTTGGTTCTTACTGAATCATGGTTAAAGAAGAGTGTTAGTGTCTCTGATGTGGCAGTAAATAATTACACCTTATTAAGAATAGACAGAAGCCCGAGGGGAGGGGGCGTGGCCATATATATGAAATTCTGTTTTTCTGTCTCTTTGTTATATGCTGTTTCTGTTCCGAATTGTTCCGAGTTAATCACTGTTGAAGTAGTTTTGGCGTCTAATGATTCCCTCAGCTGTCACTAGCTCCATAAATGATCTGATGGATATACTCTCCAAGTATGTTTATAGAGAGGTAATTGTCATGGGTGATTTTAACATTAACTGGCTTTCTGATGCAACTGATTACTTTAAAGAGATCTGTTGCAGTGTTAATCTGTCACAATTAATCACTAAGCCTACTAGACCTAATCTAGTAGGCTCAGTGGGCAGCACAGTGGCCCAGTGGTTTGCGCGGTCGCCTAACAACAAGAAGGTCCTGGGTTCAAACTCCAGGCTGTCCCAGGCCCTTTCTGTGTGGAGTTTGCATGTATTCCCCGTGTCTGCGTGGGTTTTCTCTGGGTGCTCCAGTTTCCTCCCACCATAAAAAAAGACATGCATGCTAGGATTAATACTCCTGCCTGTGCCGCTGAGCGAGGCAGTGGAAAGGAACTGGAGTTGGTCCTCGGGTACTGCAGCTTCCCACTGCTCCTATACAATAGGATGGGTTAAATGCAGAGAACAAATTCGTTGTAAGAATACAATAACAAAATAAAGTTTCTTTCTTTCTTTCTCTAAAAAACCCTCTAAATTCAACGTTATTTGGTTTAATCCTATCCAATAGGAGTAACAAAATTGTTTCTGCTGGTGTATTTGATCTTGGAATTAGTGATCGCTGCCTGGTGGCCTGTATTAGGAGCACTCGTTTAAAGTGATCGCAAACACAAATTATTGTTAAGCATCACTTAAAAATGTTTAATGAACAAGCCTTTTTCAGTCATCTCTATCATAGTGATATTAATTTTACATCTGAAATTCCGGATACTGGATACTACTATTTCACCAAGGTGTTCCTCTCAATCATCAACAAGCACGCATACTTTAGAAAGCACAAGTTAAAAATAAATCAAACCTTTGGTTTCCCCATGAACTATTAGACTTGGAAAGAAACAAAGCTTAGTCCCTTGCTAGACACTCTGGGAATCATTCCAATTGGACTGCTTTTAGACAAGTTAGAAACAGATGCACATACATGGTGAGGAAAGTGAAATCGGAGTATTTTCTGGATTTAGTCTCTAGCTCTTATTCAAATCCTGCAAATTTTTGGAAGTCTTTAAATTCTAATAAGAATAACAACTTTTCCTCAGTTCCTACTCAGGTAAAAGTCAATGACTATTTATTGTCTGACCATAAAGAGATTAGTCTAGATTTTAATAAACAATTTGTAGCAGCTGGTCACCTTTTTTAGGACGGGGGATCAGATCCAATTGATCACAATATAGTCTCTGTTTCTCGCAGCCCTCTGTTTACCCTAGATCAACCCTTCCCAAACTTAAGAATGCCATGGCCTAATTTGAAATCCGAAAATCTTCCACAGCCAATCCAACCCTTTAATCCCAACTCTGATCAATACACGAGACTAAAATGAAGTATTTCCCTATATGTCTTTTATTTCATAAACAGAACAATTCTATCTGAACAGTTCTGTTTAAATGCAAATATTTAATCATAAATATGTTGTGGTAGTTTCACATTTAATAAAAAAATAAATTAAAAACTTTATTTATTTACTTATTATAAATGACCTCTCGCGGCCCACCTGCAATATCTTCATGGCACACCAGGGGGCTGCAGACTACACTTTGGGAATCACTGCTAGATCATCTCTCTTCAAGTGTAGTCAAAGATGCTCTACTTGCCATCAATCCCAGGAAGTATGCTGAAGAGGACAGTTTGGATCCTTTTTTCTTAAGCTCTCGGCGCAAATTATCTTAAAGCAAATAACTCATATTTTCAATTTTTCTCTTTCTGCTGGTATAGTTCCCAGAGCTCAGAAAATGGTTGATGTTATACTCCTATGGGAGGTGACAAGGCCATTCTTAACAACTACAGACCAATATCCAAACTGCATTGCCCGGCAAAGGTCCTTGAATCACTCGTAAATGATCAACTGAAGGTATTTCTCTCCAGAGCTTCCATTTTGAGCCCAGTACTATAACTGCGGTTATAAGGGTTGTAAATGACATTGTATCAGCTTTAGATAATAAAAAGCACAGTGCAGCACTTTTTGTTGAGCTCACTAAAACATTTGATACTCTAGACCATTGCCTGCTCTTGCAGAGACCTCATAATATTTGATTTTATATTGATGCATGTAATTGCATCAGGAACTACCTATCTGAGAGACAAACATCTGTTAAATTGTGTAGCTCTTGAGTTTTTCTGAGTTTTTATCCATAACAAAAGGCATTCCACAGGATTCAGTTTTAGGTCCAGTTCTTTTTACGATTTATATTAGCAATGCTGTTTCATCTTTTTCAAACTGTCATGCCCATCTGTACGTGGATGACACAGTGTTGTATTATGTTGATGATTCCATATATCTAATAGTTGAAAACTTACAGCGTTCCTTCAACATTCTGTAAGGTGCCCTTAAAGACCTAAGACTTGTTTTGAATGCAGATAAAACAAAGTTCATGCTATTTTCCAGAGCCAGGGCTACAGACTAACTGATCTTAATATTTCTACTACAAATGGCCATATGATTAAGAGAGTCTCAGAATACGTATAACTATCTTGGCATCTGAGTTGATGAAAAATTCACATTCAAATTTCCCATAGATAATCTCGTGTGCCGACTCAGGCAAAAGGTTGGTTATTCCTACAGAAATAAAATCAATTTCCCATGTTTTGTAGATAAAGGGTTGTTGAGGCAGTTTTCATGTCAGTCTTGGACTACGGTGATGTGATTTATAGGTGTGCATCCACCTCCCCTCTTAAACTTCTGGAATCTGTTTATCATTCCTGTGATGTCTATGGTACACATCATTGTGTTTTATACGATAGGGTTTCATGGTCTTCTCTCACAGAGAGACGCGATTCCAACTGGTATCTTTTTATCTATAAAGCTCTGACTGGAAAATTACCATATTACCTCTCAGCAATGCTCTGTCACTCACATGGGCTTTATCAGACCTCCTTTACTGGCTGGTTCTTGCTTCATGTTCCACGAGTTAGGACTGAACATGGAAAAACTGCTTTTAATTTTAGTGTACCTGACCCCTGAAACAAAATACAGCGCCTCCTAAAAATCAATACACTTATACCTTTTGGCCATTTTAGAAGGTTGATCTTAAACCTCCCAGCCTCTGCTTGTAATTGTTTTACATAACTATATTTTATTTAGAAATTTAATGATCTTTAATTGTAATTGTTTTACTTGTAATTGTTTTACATGACTATTTTATTTTACATTTTAATTATCTTAATTTATCTAGTGGTGGTTGCCACCTGGACACTGCTTGGCATCCTCCTAATCTCACTCTTTGTGTGTACGTTGTTAATCCATGTGATTTTGTTTTCCTGTTTCGGTGTTGTATCCTTCTCTCTCTGATGTGTGACTAATGTCTTTTATTGTCTCTTCTTCTGTTTATGTGAGCGGTGTGATGCGAATCTCTCCTGTGTGCAAATGTAGTCTGTCCTCCTGCACGGTCTGCATGGTGGTGGCGGTTGTGTGGTTTGGGTCCTGGGCTGTTCCGGTGGCGTCTGGGCACTGTCTGACATCCTCCTCGTCACATTCCTCATGTATCTTGTGATTCCATTGTAGTTCATTTGTCCTCTTTCGGTGTTGTATTCTGTAAATTGTGTTTTATTCTGTACACACAGCATCCACTGCATGTCTGTCTGTCATGGGAGGGGGATCCCTCCTCTGTTTCTCTCCCTGAAGTTTCTTCCTGTTTTTTCTCTCTGCTGGAGTTTTTTTTTTTTGGGGGGGGGGAGGGGGGGTTGTTCGTTGTCCTATGTGAGGTTCTGGGGGCGGAATGTTGTGTTGCTCCCTGAGGCAAGTTTGTGGTTTGTGATATTGGGCTATACAAATAAGACTGACTTGACTTGACTTTGTGGCACGGTGGCTCAGTGGTTAGCACGGTCGCCTCACAGCAGGAAGGTCCTGGGTTCGAGCCCGGGGTAGTCCAACTTTGGGGGTTGTCCTCTGTGTGGAGTTTGCATATTCTCCCCATGTCTGCATGGATTTCCTCCAGGTGCTCCAGTTTCCTCCCACAGTCCAAAGACATGTTGAATCGGCCCTACTAAGTTGTCCCTAGATGTGTGTGTGTCGGGCCCTGTGATGGCCTGGCGGCCTGTCCAGGGTGTCTCCCCGCCTGCCGCCCAATGACTGCTAAGATAGGCTCCATCATCCCGTGACCCTGAGAGCAGGATAAGTGGTTTGGATAATGGATGGATGGATGGATCATTTATCTGGCTTTTTATTAGCTAGTTGTGGTCTGGCCTTTTCTCTGAGTATCTCTTTGTTGTTGTTTTCCTTTTTTTGCTTTTGTAATTGACCTGATGTCAGTGTAAATGAGGGTCTCTCCTCAATGATGTATTGAGTATAAATAAAGATTGAATGAATGAATGAATGTCGGAAGCATCCAAGTGGCTTTGCACGGATTTGAACAAGTATTATTTCACAACACAGATGACCCACGTCAGCCACAGGAAGGCTTCTTATCAGGTGTCTGTTTGTTATTCAGGTGGTGCATGTCTGTGTGACTCAGTGTGTCCTCCTGGTACAGGGTCATCCACTCCTACTAAGGACTGAAGTTTATGCTATCTAACAAATCCAGTCACTCCATCTCCACGGTGGAGAGTCAGGTGGAGTCAATAAGGCTAAATGTGTCAGCGCTGGCTCCCCTGAACTTGACCTCACCTGCCTCACCGTGATGTGATTACTGAGGCAGAGAGAGGTCCCTGACTTAAGGAAAGCAACTCCCAGGAACTCCCCCACCACCACCGCACCTGCCATGATGGAATCTACTTCAGAGGGAAACGGAGGAAAAAATGCTTCTGGAACAGTTCTCCTATTCTGGGAAAAAAAGGCAAAAATCCAGGTTTGAGGGGTCGTTCACCATGATTTTGATGTTTGCGCGTGTGTAACTAGCAAAGATAGACGACAGTACATTGATACCTGAGATGCCAAGTGGTTGCCAGCAGGGGTCGTGTGTGTTTCGGCAGAGTGTAACATCTGGTTGGGGGTGTAATGGCATATTAGGTACTCCGGCAGCCTCAAGGTAAACAGAAACACCCCAAAAAAAACCACACTAAAGAGCTGCAGTCTACTTCACAGCCTCCCAAACTAGAGGCTCATGACTTCAACATCAGTGCGGCTTTTACAGCTTTTGGTTGTGGGTGTTGATACGTAACATGTCTCAGAGTCAATATCAAAACCATCTAAGGTGACATCAGCACATACACACACACACACACACACAGGGCTGTATTCTGCCTCCTAATAGGTGCGTCTCTTTTCCAAATGTGGACCTTTTTATTCCGAACACAGGATACCTTCTACAAGCCGACCTTTGACCTACTATGGCATCGCACACATTATACTTTATAGTAAAGTAAAACCATTAATTTAGTAGATCACTCGGCTTAAACACAATGTGTGGTATAGTGACTATGAAGTAATTTTGTAGGCCAGGTAACTACTGCTTGGTTTCACTGAATACTTTACAGTTGACTTGTTAACATTTTGGACATTTTTGGGGAGGGGGTTTCGGGGTAGGCCATCCTCCCTCCCTTTCGGCTACGCCCATGTGCACAGCCACACACACACACTCGCACACACACACAAATGAAGGATGAACTAGCAAACAGTCAAAGGAATGAAAATGAAAGAACTAATTCTTAAACTTGGTGGACCCGTCTAATAGAGAAAGCCGCTGACATTTCTAATGCTGGTAACTGGTCAGTCAGCAGAGGAGTCACACTTATTGTGCGCTTATTGCTTTCTGTTCATGGAGCTCAGTGCAAAATGTCACAATTTCATTTGGCAGATGCTTTTATCCAAAGCGACATACATCTGAGAGTTAATACAACACGAGCAAGGATAAGGATCTAGTCAGGAGGTGACAACGCAAGTAAGTGTCAAAAAATAGGTTCAAGTCCGATAGGACATAGGTGTCAACGGGCAGTGCACAAAGGGAAGTGGGAAGATGGCGGCGCAAATTCACGTTTGCAGCTGCCTCAACCCAGTACCGGTGTGGGAAGGTGGCGGTGTGAACTTACATTTGTGGCAGCCTCACCCAGTACCGTCCATGCAGTGTCTTTGTCCACATCTGTCCATGTCTTCGTTTGATGCCTGGGAGAGCTGGCGCTGGATCAGCCGGGAGAGCTTGTGGGCCCAGGGACCACAGCCCTGCCAGGAGCTGCGCCCGAAGAGGGAAACACTGAGAGCAGTCTGACAGGATGCGGAAGCGGGGCAGGCTAAGCTAACTGCTAGCCCATGCAGACCGGCAGTTCCGATAACACAGAGGGTGATTTGGTGGCGGCCTCGCCTAGCGTTGACTGTGTTTTTGGTGTCGTCGTGTGGAGTGCGGGGAGGTGTGTCGAAGGTGTCTGGCTGGGAGAGCTGGCGTTGGATCAGCTGATGGAGCCTGGTCTGTTGCATCCGGTGGGCCCTGGGACCACAGCCCTGCCTGGAGCTGTGCCCAAGGAGGAAACAGCGAGGGCGGTTTGACAGGATGCAGAAGCCGGGCAGGCTAAGCTAACTGCTAGCCGATGCAGACCAGCAGTTCCGACAGTCATCCTGGCGTTCGTTCTCGGACAGTAATTTAAAAAAATGTTTTTTTTTGGTAGTTTGATATATGTGTTCTTGTAGTTTCTTGTTTCTGATTCCTGATTCCTGAAAGGCAGTGCATAGGATGCAAAATGACTCAATGCCGTTGGAGCCACTCCGTTCTGTAGAGTTAGAATTGGTGCAGGCATAGAAACATGGCCAACATGTCCTCTCGTCTGACGTCAGACGAGTGTCTGTCCGAGCACGTTGGTCTCTCTTTCGAAACCGTAATTTCTGTCTTGATTTTGGATGTATTTCGCTTCTGAATGTGGTTGTGTATTGTTTGTGTTGATGCTCTTTCCTTCAGCAGACATCCCTCGGAAACGAGTCCTGAGGATCTCGTTGTCACAAGTCAATGAGATGAACCTGAGCAACAGCTTTTGTAAAGCATTACTTGCTCAGTTGATAAAGGGAAAGGCAGGTTTGTTTGTGTAGCACTTTTCCTGCACAAAGGTGATTCAGATTGCTTTCCATAAGGCACAAGAGACACGGGATAAGGTAAATAATGGGGTTTGCCAGAGACATACACTGATATGTGCACACACCACAGACACACACAGTAATGTAGGCTGCTATACAAAGACACAAAGCAGGACATTCTCGTGATTTTCAATGGGCTCTTTGTCGTACGGCTGAACACATGAAACAATGAAAGATGCAAGGTTAATATCTTTGGTTTGGAGGCAACGAGAACCCCTGTAGTTTACTACAGTATTATTGTTAACTGCAATAGTTATTCATTATTTACTAGTTCATTCACACTGGCAGCACATGTTTAGTGAAATACTAATATATCATGCTTATTTATTTCCTATCAGTGTTTGAAGTTTGAGGAAGATTGAAGAGGATGGGTGGAGTAGAGTGTCAGGAGTGATTTGTGACAGAAGGGTACCAGCAAGAGTTAAAGGGAAGGTTTACAAGATGTTTGTGAGACCAGCTATGTTATATGGTTTGGAGACAGTGACACTGACAAAAAGACCAGAGGCGGAGCTGGAGGTGGCAGAGTTGAAGATGCTAAGATTTGCACTGGGGGTGATGAAGAAAGACAGGATTAGGAACGAGTATATTAGCGGAACAGCTCAAGTTGGACGGTTTGGAGACAAAGCAAGAGAGGCAAGATTGAGATGGCTTGGACATGTGCGGAGGAGAAATGCTGGGTATATTGGGAGAAGGATGCTGAATATGGAGCTGCCAGGGAAGAGGAAAAGAGGAAGGCCAAAGAGGAGGTTTATGGAAGTGGTGAGAGAGGGCATTCAGATAGATGGCTGGTGTGACAGAGGAAGATGCAGAAGACAAGAAGAAATGGAAACGGATGATCCGCTGCGGCAACCCCTAATGGGAGCAGCCGAAAGTAGTAGTAGTAGTAGTAGTTTGAAGAGGATTAAGATGTAGTGAGTTTTTAGTAGAATTAAATCAAAAAACCAGAAACAAGCAAATAAAGGTTCACCTGTTACCGTCATCTACTGGTGCGAAATGTGAACTCCACCTCGGATGCAGTTTATTTAAATAAAACCCAGAGTTTGTATGTTGTGTTGTGTGTTTTCCTGGATGTGTCTATGTGCCTCTGTGTGTGTGTGTGTGTGTGTGTGGATCTGTGTTCTTGTACTTATATCTTCATGAGCACCAATTTGAGGTTTTAGCCGTCAGAGTGAGGACGTTTTTGCAAAGTGAGGACATTTTGACCGCCCCAAACGTCTTTAAGGGTCTGTTTTAGGGTTAAGATTTAGGATGAGGGTTAGAATTAGGGTAAGGGTAAGGGTTAAGATTAGACAAGTAGGGAATGAATGTAGTTGTGAGGGGTCCTCACAAAACAGAAGCACAAGAGTGTGTGTGTGTGTGTGTGTGTGTGTGTGTGATTTAAAAGACAGACACACACGCACGCAAACCCATACACACACACAGGAAATCTCAAACCACGTTTGTGGGTTTTTGCAGGTATGCATCACATTTTTACATTTGTGTGCATGTGTGGTTTCCGTGTGTGTGTGTGTGTGTGTGCATGTGTGGTTTTTGTGTGTGTGTGTGTGTGTGTGTGTGTGTGTGTGTGTGTGTGTGTGTGTGTGTGTGTTTTCAGACTGCAGGGGCTGTGATAGGGAGATCATAAATGGTCAGGCCCTGCTGGCCCTGGGGGGACGTTGGCACCTCGGCTGCTTCAAGTGCAAAACCTGCAGCAAAGTTCTGAGTGGAGAATACATCAGCAAGTGAGTCTCTCCTTCCAGAAGCTCTCCTCTTCCTCTCCTCTTCCTCCTCTCTTTCTATCTGTCTGTCTATCCATTTCTCGCTCTCTCTCTCTCTCTCTCTCTCTCTCTCTAACACTCTTTCCTTCTGTCTGTGTTTATTCTGGTTGGGGGTTGGGGGGGTAGTAAACCAGTATGGACCCCAGGAGCGGGTACTATGCTGCCGAAAGCCACTTTAACAGGT
This sequence comes from Lampris incognitus, assembly GCF_029633865.1. Taxonomy (NCBI): domain Eukaryota; kingdom Metazoa; phylum Chordata; class Actinopteri; order Lampriformes; family Lampridae; genus Lampris; species Lampris incognitus. The sequence goes on from NC_079227.1 coordinate 11,063,768, forward strand.
TTGGTCACATGGCGGTTTGGAGCCGGTCTGTCCAGTCGGTGGGAGACCCGGCTTACTGCTGACAGCAGAATGTGATATACCAGTAACATATTATGAAGCCTGTTTACATGTATGAGGGAAAAACTACTTCAGATGTTTATTAGAAATACTTTTCAACACCTTCGCCACTCAAACAAACCATCCGACACATCTTGATCCATATCTGACATCATAACCATTTGCTCCTTTGATGTTTGATATTTTGCGATAATTCTGCGAATTCTACCTCTGTGGTTTTGAAATACAGAATATGTTTCCGTCCAGTCCATCCTGTTCATTTCTCAGGTAAACTAATTGTTTTTTCCCCCCCCCATCCCGCTTTAGAGCCGGCGTTCCGTACTGTGAGAGAGACTACCAGGTCCAGTTTGGGATTCAGTGTGATTTGTGCTTAAAGTTTATTACCGGAAAAGTCCTTGAGGTAAGAAGTACTTCCTGTGACCAGAACTCTTGTGAGTATTATATTAGTTGTGTGTTAATAGAAACTCTCATTGGTATTACATTATTAGTATATAGTTAAACAATAAAAGGCTAATCTGTCTCCCAAAAAAAGAACTGAGATCAGTCCACAAGTGCAGCTATTTCAACTAGTGAAAATTTACTAGAACAGCGCTCGTAGAATAAAACTACGTCTTAATTCTTGCAGATTGTTGGTCTGTGTAACACAAAGTGGACTCAAACAACCAAACAAATGGTACCATACAAGATTAGCCATTTAAAACATGACCCAGCCACAGAAAAGCAGAATTACCATCTACACCAATACACACAGTCCTTCAGCTTAATAGTAGGAGAATAGCAGGCATCCGGGTAGCGTAGCGGTCTATTCCGTTGCCTACCAACACAAGGACCGCTGGTTTGAATCCCCCTGTTACATCCAGCTTGGTCGTGGCTTGGCCGTGTCTGTGGGTGAGAAGCCGGATGTGGGTATGTGTCCTGGTCGCTGCACTAGCACCTCCTCTGGTCAGTCTGGGCGCCTGTTTGGGGGGGGGGGCTGGGGGGGAATAGCATGATCCTCCCATGCACTACGTCCCCCTGGTGAAACTCCTCACTATCAGGTGAAAAGAAGCGACTGGCGACTCCACATGTATCAGAGGAGACATGGTAGTCTGCAGCCCTCCCCAGATTAGCAGAGGGGGTGGAGCAGCAACCAGGACAGCTCAGAAGAGTGGGGTAATTGGCCATGTACAATTGGGAAGAAAATCCCCCCCCCCCCCAAAAAAAAGAAATAATAGGGGCATGGGAGCAGAGCTGGCAGGGTTTATGGTTCAGTTCCCAGTGGAAGTGGCTCATGGTGAAATGTATGCATGTCTACCATCTGATTTCCAAAAATCCCCAGCCACCCAGAAAACCAGGTGCTCACTCTTATCAGTCGCAGAGGTCAGAGAATCACTGCGCAGAGTGAACACACGGAAGACTGCCGGACCGGACGGCATACCGGGTTGGGGAAGAATACCGGGAATGTGCTGACCAGCTGGCTGAGGTCTTCACACCTGTATTTAACCTCTCACTGTCCCAATCTAAAGTCCCGGCATGCTTTAAGACCACCTCTATCATTCCTGTCTCCAAGAAACCAACATCCACATGTCTGAATGACTACCGACCCATAGCACTCACCCCCATTGCCATGAAGTGCTTTGAAAGACTGGTTCTGGCTCACATCAAAAACATTATCCCTCCCACATTCGACCCACATCAGTTCGCCTACCGTCCCAAAAGGTCTACCGAGGATGCCATTGCCACTGCCCTGCACGTTGCTCTGACCCACCTTGAACTTAACAACACATACATCCGGATGCTGTTTATAGATTACAGCTCTGCCTTCAACACTATCATCCCCGCCAAACTAACCACCAAACTCCTCTCCCTTGGCCTCAATCCCTCTCTCTGTAACTGGATCCTGGACTTCCTGATCAACAGACCTCAGTCTGTTAGGTTAGGTGACCACACCTCCTCCACCCTGACCCTCAGCACAGGTGCCCCTCAAGGCTGTGTTCTGAGCCCCCTCCTTTTCTCCCTCTTTACCCATGACTGCCTGCCAACTCACCCTTCAAATGTTATAGTTAAGTTTGCAGATGACACCATAGTTATTGGCCGTATCACCAACAATGACGAGATGGCCTACAGAGACGAGATTGAGCACCTCACATCATGGTCTACAACCAACAATCTTGTCCTTAATGTGCAGAAGACAAAGGAGCTGATTGTGGACTTCAGGAGGTCTAGAAGCTGCAGCCACTCCCCCATACACATCAATGGGGTGGAAGTGGAGCGTGTTTCCAGCTTTAAATTCCTTGGAGTCCACATCAGCGAGGACCTTTTGTGGACATTAAACACCCAGGCCCTTGTGAAAAAGACCCAACAACGCCTGCATTTCCTGGGGAGGCTGGGGAGTGCCCGTCTACCCCCCAAAATTCTCACCAACTTCTACCACTGCACCATAGAGAGCATCCTGACCATCTGCATCTCAGTGTGGTGCGGCAACTGCACCTCAGTAGACCAGAAAGCTCTGCAGCGGATCGTCAAGGCGGCCCAGCATATCACCGGTACCCAGCTCCCAGCCATAAAAGACAATTATCACAAACGCTGCCTTCGAAGGGGTCTGAGCATCAGCAGAGATACCACCCACCCCAACCATGGACTGTTCTCCCCGTGCGCTCTGGGAGGCGCTACAGGAGCCTCAGAGCCCGCACTACCAGGCTCAAAAACAGCTTCTTTCCACAAACTGTTGCCCACCTGAACCTGGCTACCCACTGAATGTCTGTAGATATTTTTAAATATTTTATACTCCAGCTCTTTTTTTTCTCTTTTACTTATTTTTAGCTTTTGGTCTTCATGTGTGTATATCTTATACTGTGTTTGTCTGTGTCTGTCTTGCACTGTTTGGTGAAGCCACAGCCCTCATTTCATTTCTAACATGTGCCTGCACATTGTTTTTAATGACAATAAATTGAATTGAATTGAATTGATTTGGATTCTCTATCTGTAGGCAGGTGACAAACACTATCATCCGAGCTGCGCACGATGCAGCCAATGCGACCGAATGTTCGCCGAGGGGGAGGAGATGTACCTGCAAGGTGGGTGAGAGAGCAATGACACACACCCCTCCCCCCCACCGACTTGCTGACTTGGGGTGGTCGACATTCGGTTTACAGATTAAAAGACTTACTTCACATCTTTATGACCAATGTGGGCTTGCTTCAGACTGTCCCATTCACCTCTGTGATAATGTACCTGTAGGCCTGAAGAGACTCAGAATAATCACATTACCGAGACTTTCTGAAGGAGGCACGTGATTCCTAATTCACACCACATTTGTCTGGATTTAATCCACTAGAAGTTGAAAATAAAGCAAATAAATGTGTTATGAAGAGCAACAAACAGAAATTGCTAGCTTTTTTAATGTGTGGAGTCTTATTAAAGGAAGTCAACATGTCATGTCCCATGCCAAATGCCTGTTTGATCACGATCTATCTTTTTACACGTTCTGTGTGTTTGTCAGGAAGTAGCTGTTGCTATAACTTGCAGATGTGTGGACTCAAGTCATATGACTTGAATTCGAGTCAGACTCAAGTCACAAATTTGATGTCTTCAGACTTTACTCGACCAAATTGAAAAAGACTTGGATCTTGGCTTTGACTTTAACACATATACCTCCTGACTTGACCTGGACTTGAGTCTTTTGACTTGACAGACTTGATACCTTCTCCAAACCCAAAGATAAAATGCTTTTTAAACGTGGGCATCCAATCAATTCTTTGTTTCCTTAATCACAGATCCACTTTGAATCAGTACGTAATATATTCAAATTCAAAAAGCATTCATGTTTGTGAGTTTAGTATATCAACTATTACTCTGTCCTTAAAATTTTGAAATGGCATAAATTTGATGAAAAATGCATAATGACTTATTTAGGACTTGAAACTAAAGTTGAGGACTTGGGACTTGACTACCAAAATTCGAGACTTGGGACTCAGAAAAAAACAACTTGGTCCCACCTTGTTCAATTCATAACGCAAGAAAAATGTGCCAGTTATTGCGTTATGAATTGAATTTGAATTTGTTATTTTGACACCTGTAACTATCATTTGATTTAAATGTACTTTTAAGAGAATTGAAGCAGTAAAGCATAAGACTCGCTGAGCACTGAGGACGACCGGAGAAAGTCAACCTCATGAGATCACTTGGAGATTGTGACATTAAAGCGATGAGATCCATGTCTGACCCCCGACTGACATCTTTGGGTTTTGTATTCAGATCAGTTTTTCACAAACTAGGACGGGAAAATCAGAGACACCAGTTGTAGGGTTTTCAGGCGAGAGATAACCGTGTTGTTTTTCCTATTTAAGATGATTGAGAAATCGCTTTGAATTACATTGTAGAGTTAAGAAATGCAGATTTCTGTTTCAGACGAAGAGGCGATGGAGAAGAAGAGATGTCATTTTGGGTTGTGTTCTACTAAAGGTCTCTTCCCCCCCCAGGCTCGACGATGTGGCATCCAGACTGCAGGACCAGCAGCCGGGCGGAGGAGAGGCACGGGGTGAGTATTCTCATCTCTGTCTATTATTTTGTATTCATTTAACCTTTATTCATGTAGTGCAGGTTGACTGAGCACACATGCTCTTTAACAGCAACGCCCTGTTTCACATTCATACAGTTGCACCACACACAGCACAGACAAAAGGCCATTAACTATGCATAGGTAACTGAGTAACTTATGAGTAAAATGAACGTAATTAAACTATAATAGGGAATTAGAGACTTCTTTGTGCCTCTAGTTTACTTCCAGTAATTATCTGTTAAAGTTGAATATAAGTTGAATATCGAATATTGTGCTGCTATCTTTACCATAGCTTTACTGTAGTTATGATTCTCAACAGGACATCCGATATTCACCTTATATTCAAGTTTAACATATAGGGACAGGCATGGGTGCAGGTCCATGAATACTGGGATGGCATCCAGCGCTTTACCTGTGCGCCCCATCCATAGGGTTAGTGGTTGGGTCAGGAAGGTCATCTGATGTAAAATTTTGCCAAATCAGTATGCGGATTGAGGCCTGGATTAACAACGGCCGCCATTGGTGCTGTGCCCTCAGAAGGTACCGATGAAAACTGTACAATCCACTGTGGCGACCCCTGAGAAACAGCAAACAAGCTGACAGAAGAAGAAGATTCAAGTTTAACAGATAATGTTTATCCCTGTTACACAAACGATTCAAAATACTTGTTTGGCACAATATGATTTGTGAATTTATCCCGTAGAGTTCTTGATGTGGATTATATTTAACAGCATATTATAGTGACAAGCAGGCAAAGTTCCATCCATCCATCCATTATCCAAGCCGCTTATCCTAATTGGGGTCACGGGATGCTGGAGCCTATCCCAGCAGTCATTGGGTGGCAGGCGGGGAGATACCCTTGGCAGGCCACTAGTCCATTACAGGGCCAAGCAGGCAAAGTTGAGATATAGAAATTTGCCTATTTTACCCCTATCTTACTCAATAATTACCACTCTTCATCATTTACATCTATTTTAATCGGCTGTTACTTGGTTATTTCTGCATAATGAATGGCCTGAAATGCACAAGCATGGACTTCACTGACAATACTTGCTTTTCTGAAACAGAATGCTTTGTGTGTAAAGTACTAGCCGGTCTCTTTTTTTAAAAAAATTTCATGACATTTTCATTTTAGCAATATATGTTCAACAAAATCTTCTTCCCTTCGCTTAGACGTCTCAACCTGCCAGAGCAAAAACACCCCTTCTTGACTTCTTTTACCCGACGTCTGAACTGCAGGTTCATTCTGTGAGTCGGCCGGTCGAACTCCTGAGTGTGCATGCTGCTTAAGCTAACTTCACATCACCTGTCTAACGTTAAAACCCCATGAACCATCAGATGACGCCTCACACACAGATTATTTAACTGGATTCAATACTGGAGGAAGCCTGGAGGCTGAAAATGTTCATAACTCCACAAGGGAAGAGCGGTGTGTGAATCACATGATGATGAATTTTACAACAATATGAAAGTACGGGGCGTCTGGGTAGCATAGTAGTTTATTCCATTGCCTACCAACACGGGGATCTCGGGTTCGAATCCCCTGTTCAGGGGGTAGGGGGAACTGGGGGAGGTAATAGCATGATCCTCCCACACGTTACGTCCCCCTGGTGAAAGCCCTCACTGTCAGGTGAAAAGAAGCGGCTGGCAACTCCATATGTATTGGAGGAGGCATGTGGTAGTCTGCAGCCCTCCCCGGATCAGCAGAGGGGGTGGAGCAGTGACCAGGACGGCTCGGAAGAATGGGATAATTGCCAAGTACAATTGCGAGAAAAAGGGCGGGGATCCAAAAAAAACAACATAAAACTACTTAAAAGTACTCAAAAGACTGTACTTAAAAAGACCAGAGGGTGTGCTCCAATTATCGGGGCATCACATTGCTCAGCCTCCCTGGGAAAGTCTACTCTAGGGTGCTGGAAAGGAGGCTCCGACTGATTGTCAAACCTCGGATAAGGAACAATGCGGATTCCATCCTGGCCGTGGAACAACGGATCAACTCTCTACCCTTGCGGAAGTGCTGAGGGAGGCATGAGAGTTTGACCAGCTAGTCTACATGTGTTTTGTGGACTTGAGAAGGCTTACGACTGTGTACCCCGGGGCACTCTGTCGGGGGTACTGCGGGAGTATGGGGTACCAGGGCAGTGCTACAAACCATCCGGTCCTCGTATAACCAAAGTGAGAGCTGTGTCCGCATTCTCAGCACAAAGACAAACATGCTTTCGGCGGGTATCGGACTCCGCCAAGGTTGTCCCTTGTCTCCGTTTGAATTTTTTTTACCCCCCCCCCCTTTTCTCCCCGATTGTATCCGGCCAATTACCCCACTCTTCTGAGCCGTCCTGGTCGCTGCTCTACCCCCTCTGCCGATCCGGGGAGAACTGCAGACTACCACATGCCTCTTCCAATACATGTGGAGTCTCCAGCCGCTTCTTTTCACCTGACAGTGAGGAGTTTCACCAGGGAGTTGAGTGCATGGGAGGATCATGCTATTCTCCCCAGTTCCCCCTCCCGCCCCGAACAGGCGCCCCGACCGAACAAAGGAGGTGCTAGTGCAGTAACCAGGACACATACCCACATCCGGCTTCCCACCCGCAGACATGGCGAAATTGTGTCTGTAGGGATGCCCGATCAAGCCGGAGGTAACACGGGGATTCGATCCGACGGTCCCCGTGTTGGTAAGCAATGGGATAGACCACTACGCTACACTTCTGATTCTCTTTGTGATATTCAGGGACAGGATCTCAAGGTGCAGCCAAGATAAGGAGTGTGTCCATTTTGGGAACCTCACAATTGCATCTCTGCTCTTTGCAGATGATGTGGTTTTGTTGGCTTCTTCAGAACGTGACCTCCAGCGTGCACTGGAGTGGTTTGCAGCTGAATGTGAAATGGCCGGGATGAGAGTCAGCACCTCTAAGTCTAAGGCCATGGTTCTCTACCGGAAAATTATGGATTGCTTCCTCTGGGTTGGGGATAATTTGTTGCCTCAAGTGAAGGAGTTCAAGTAACTTGGGGTCTTTTTCACAAATGAGGGGAGGATGGAGCGGGAGATTGACAGGCAGATTGGTGCAGCATCAGCAGTAATGCGGATGTTGTACGGGACCGTTGTGGTGAAAGAGGGAGCTGAGCCGGAAGACACTGTCAATTTACCTGTCAATCTTCGTTCCAACCCTCACCTATGGTCATGAGCTTTGGGTAGTGACCGAAAGGGTGAGATCGCAGATACAGAGGCTGAAATGAGTTTCCTCCGTAGGGTGTCTGGGCTCAGCCTTAGAGATAGGGTGAGGAGCTCGGACATCCAGAGGGAGCTCGGAGTAGAGCCGCTGCTCCTTTGTGTCAAAAGCAGCCAGCTGAAGTGGTTTGGGCATCTGACTAGGATGCCCCCTGGGCGCATTCCTTTGGAGGTTTTCTGGGCAACACAACTGGGAGGAGACCCCGGGGTAGACCTATAGCTCGCTGGAGGGACTACATGTCCAATCTGACACGGGCGCCCAAGGCTCATTGATACACAGGAGCGAAGACTAGCCCATCTGGTCTGATCCCACAGAAGAGGAAATGTAGCTCAAATTGCTCAAAAAGTTGATAGACAGGTGTCAGAACACACAGTACATCCCAGCTTGCTGCGTAGCCACAGACCGGTCAGAGTGCCTATGCTGACCCCTGTCCACAATGGGAATGTGAGCATTATAAGTGGACCATGGATAAAAGAAGTTGGCTGGTCTGATGAATCACATATTCTTTTACATCATGTGGACGGCCAGATGCATGTGCATCGTTTACCCAGGGAAGAGATGGTATCAGGGTGCATTATGGGAAGAAGGCAAGCCGGCGGAGGCAGTGAAATACTCTGGGCAATGTTCTGCTGGGAAACCCTGGGTCCTGGGATTCATGTGGATGTTACTTTGACATGTACCACCTACCTAAACACTGTTGCAGACCAGGTACACCCCTTCATGGCAACGGTATTCCCTCATGGCAGTGGCCTCTTTCAGTAGGATAATGCACCCTCCACGCTGCAAAGATTGTTCAGGTATGGTTTGAGGAACATGAAAAAGAGTTCATGGTGTTGCCTTGGCCTCCAAGGTCTAGATACTGACTGCGTTAAGGTTGTGGTGGGTAGACAGGGGGGACAGACTACCAGTTGCCGAACAGGAATACCACCGAATATCAGTTTCATGAAAACCATTAACATCACCATTTTCCTCTCAGCTCACCAGGTCTTCCACAGAGAGCCTCTGCTCCAGACCAGGTTCAAGTGTTCCAGGGTCACCTGGTAGCACTATCTATGTAAGTACTGTGGCTTTTTGTGAATACTTGTCGAGACCTTTTTAAGAGCAACGACCTTTGAAAACATGGGTAAGCGGTGCATTCGGGTTAGTGGGCGAGTTTGGTTAAAGGAAAAGATCGTGTAAGGAGAGAGAGGAAATATTTGGAAAGGTGCTCAGACATGGTAGAGGAGTTTTTTTGTCCACGACTTCTGGATTCAGACATGTCCTTCTTTTCCTTTGTTTCCTGAAATCTGTCCTCCTATCCCCTTTTCCTATTGTCTGAATGAATAAAAAGATACCATTCTGGGTGGACTGCACACTCATTTATAAAATAAAACAAAAACAAAAAGAACGTTTTTGAGAAGGCTTACTCTTAGAGTCCCTTAGGCCGAAGATGTACAGAGGATCCAGTAAAGTGGATTATTTGAAACATATGGGCTAATACGTGTGCCATAACAGTGTGTCATTTTTATTGCTCTGGTGCAACCTGCTCAGAATCTTCCATGGCAACAGGATTCTCTGTGTGCTGATTGGCTCTTTATTTGTCCTCTGTTTTAAACAGGAGGGTCCCGCCGAGACAGTGTCCCTCTTTCAAGACATTCCCGACTTAGGTGTAGAATAACAAATAGGAAGAAATCCAAAGGAATTGAATCAAGTGCAACTGGACTTGGTATATATCCGTGAAGACGTTTCGCCTCTCATCCAAGAGGCTTCATACCAAGTCCAGTTGCACTTGATTCAATTCCTTTGGATAACCATGACCTGGATGAATGAGAGCATTCACAGACAAATAGGAAGAAAATTTCTATTTTTTAAAAAAGGGCTTTTAAAAACTTTTTTAAAAATATATATATTTTACCTTGACTGCTTGGAACTTGGAGCGCTAGTTTTCACTGTGCTGAAACGTGCAGATGAAACATTTCAATATTGTGGTTGAACGCTGTGTCAGGAAACACGCCCCCCCGCCTCCCCAAAAGTGCTGAAATAAAACCAGAGCCGTCTCCTTTCTCTCAATTCACAGACTTGTCATGTGGCAGTTTAGGTTTTCTGTCTCCAGTGTATCGATGGAGATCAACCACATATTGAACTGTAGGTCCTGGTTAGCTTCCACAATCAATTTGAATGTGCCAGTAATTCAGATTGACTTTGATGGTCGAGGTGTTCCCAGCGTTCCCAGTGTTCCCCGAAAACCCAGTGTTTTAATTTTCTTATAAATCCTCATCTATCCCTCTATAATCCATGACTACCTTTGTCCAGTGACATGAAATAAACTTAACCCCCACTGACCCACCATTTAAGTGCCAAAATGAATCTTATATACATCTATCAACTTCTAAGCCAGGGCGGCACAGTGGCGCAGTGGTTAGTGCGGTCGCCTCACAGCAAGAAGGCCCTGGGTTCGAGCCCCAGAGTAGTCCAACCTTGGGGGGTCGTCCCTTGTGTGGTGTTTACATGTTCTCCCCGTGTCTGCATGGGTTTCCTCCGGATGCTCCGGTTTCCTCCCACAGTCCAAAGACATGTAGGTCAGGTGAATCGGCCATACTAAATTGTCCCTTTGTGTGTGGTGTGGGGGGGTTGGCCCTGTGATGGACTGGCAGCCTGCCCAGGGTGTCTCCCCACCTGCCGCCCAATGATTGCTGGGATAGGCTCCAGCATCCCCGTGACCCTAATTAGGATAAGTGGCTTGGATAATGGATGGATGGCACCTCTAAGCCTGAGAAACATGAAAAACACTTGACATGAAGAATCCAACGTTTGAAGTAGCTTCATTCGTGCACCATTATATTCTTGCTTGAAGATTACGTCTTCACCCCTAAATTCTGACCAAAGTGGGACGGTGGGTGTAACGTTTTACCCGCTCTTCTGACGGGATGTGGCGAATGACCTTTGACCCCTCAATATGCCCTAACCTCCAGTCTCCTCCACCCTTCCCTCCCTCCCCGTCTCTCCCTTCCACCTCTTTTGCTTCAGGCAAAAGTAGACAATGAAATCATTGACTACCGCGAGTTAGCCGCCCTTCCCAGAGTCAAGGCTATATTGGACATAGAGCGTCCTGATATGATGTCTTATGGGTGTGTGAACGACAGCTCCTCCGTATTGGACAACAAAGGGAGCAGACAGGACAGGCGAAGCCCCACAGAGGTAAACGGCCGTCCCAGCTCCTCTTAAAGACAGATGACACATTCTGACGGGCTTTGTGGTTGTTTGTCATCGTTTTTCTGGCTTTGTTTGTTTGTACATTTGCGGCACGGTGGCGCAGTGGTTAGCACAGTCGCCTCACAACAAGAAGGTCCTGGGTTCGAGCCCTGGGGTAGTCCAACCTTGGGGGTCATCCAGGGTCGTCCTCTGTATGGAGTTCACATGTTCTCCCCGTGTCTGCGTGGGTTTCCTCCGGGTGCTCCAGTTTCCTCCCACAGTCCAAAGACATGTAGATCAGGTGAATCGGCCATACTAAATTGTCCCTAGGTGTGAATGTGTTTGTGTGTGTTGGCCCTGTGATGGTCTGGCGGCCTGTCCAGGGTGTCTCCCCGCCTGCCACCCAATGACTGCTGAGATAGGCTCCAGCATCCTGCGACCCGACTTCGGATAAGCGGCTTGGATAGTGGATGGGTGGATGGATGTTTGTCTGTATGTATGTTTTAATTTTAGCCTAATGCACAAATCCCTTATTTTCCTATTTCATTTTCATTTATCCTTTATTTGTGCAGGTAAAATCACATTGAGATCAAAACATCTTTTGCAGAGGCGAGCTGTTAACACACGTTACATGCACAAAGTCGGTTATATCAAGATAAGACAGTCGACACCAAACAAAAGACCAATTCAAAATCATCGTTCAGCTGCTAAAAAGCAGGCGCAGGACTCACCCACACAAGTCAGTTTCCTTCTTCATATTTCATTTCTCTATTGGTTCTGACTTTCAATAAGCGGATGAAGCACCAGGGAGGCTCCAAGTAAAAACCAAAGTGTTTTCTGCAGAACATGAAAGTAGAGATTAGACAGAGCGGAGACTGTGGATTATATATGGGATTAGTTTTAAAACAAAATGGATATTGACCAAAAGGTTGTTTTTTTTCCCCCCATTAAAGTTGGTTTTGGCAGCCCCCCCCCAACACACACACACACACAACACACACACACAGAGTCGGATCTAAAGGGCAAGATATCAAGTAAGTCACAGACCTTACACTTGGATTTTCATAATACATTTGCGGATTTTTGTATTTTTATGGATTTAGCCCATACTCATTGCAGAAAAGGAAAAACCTCAGGCAATACAATAAAGAATTTGTATTAATTTATTGTTATTAATTAGTGGTTACTTATTGTCTTAGCCCCCAAGATTTTTTAAACGGCGAGGTATTACCTTCACAGCTAACAGCATATCAGTTAGGAATAGCAAAAGCTACTTATTTTTAAAGCGTTACCATTAACAATAATTTGGCCACTTAGATTCTTATTTGCATATAAAACTTGCACGCTGCAGACACTTGCATTATAAAAATATATTATAAAGTAATATGGTCATATCCGACAATGCTAACATGAAACGGAAATATCTTATTTCGTTTTAAGAGTCATTTACTCATCAAAAGTTGACTGTGTCAGTGATTAAGATAAAGCTACTTATCGTTGTTAGAGAATATTTATATCGTTAGTTATTTTTAATAGAATGTGCTAAATGTCTCAGTCTTGACCTGACATCTTTTACAGTGTAACTCTTCACATAAGCTCCTCTTCCTCAAACTCACTCCTGCTTGACTTCCACTATGACGAGTTATTCACAGTAAAATGGATTCACAGCACATTTAAAACCATTTCTTTTTCTCTTCTTTCATTTTAGTCAGCAGGGAACTTATCTCCTGCCCAGCCTACAGAGGTAAATATTCTGTACCGTCTTATTGCCCACCCACCCTTGGTATGGAAGCCATGTTATGTTATTAGCACAAAGTAGTAACTCGGGCTGAAGTGGATTTTTCAAGACAGAAGGCCTCATGATGACTTTGGATGTGTAATCTGACACTGTGAATTTGTTAAAGTGAAAAATTAGAGAAATCAACATCAGAACCACTAAACATTCTCAGCTGTCCAAAGTTGTTCCCACATTAGCAAATCATGCTAACCTTAGATAGCCTCAGCACAAATGCCTTAGCACGATGTTCTTCAATTTTGGTCCGACCACGGTCCGTTCTCAAAATGAGACAATCAGTGGCAGCTGGCCAGTACAGGGCGCTGGGGCACGCCCACCCTTCAAATAGATGAAATCTACTTAAACATGTTAAATATAATTTAGTTGTATAAAGCAAATAATTATGAAATAAAAGTGTTTTTCAGTCTGTCAGCAGCCATTAAGTTTTGGTTCCAAATGGTATTTGGTTGATTTCTGTCTGAATACATATACTTCCTGGGTGAGGGGTGTCAGCCAAATGATCCCTTATGTAAGCCCTCAAACTTTTGGCGAGCAGGTGACCTGAGGCTGCTGTCTAATTGGTTTCTTCAGATTTTCCATACTCCCACTGTTATTGGCAGCAAATTGGTATTGTTTTAATGTTTTTTGATCTAATGTGATTGGACAATTCTCGTGGCTGTCAATCATGTTCACACCCACCACAATGCTTCATCTCGACTGTCAATCATCCACCGTCTACGAACCCTGATAAAACCTATAGGCTACATTGTCCTTCTGAATAACTCTGTGACTGTGTGGACATTGAAGCAGCTGTCAGGTGTGCTGCGCCAAGGTAAATTGCCTCCCTAAATTTTTAGTCACCAGCTGCCACTGGAGACAATAATGGGTAAATACAACACGGTCAGCCTGAAAACGGTTCTTGCATGAAGCTCAGGTTGTCTCATCAGATTGTCTCTTCTTGTCACAAGGTGCCGAATGACACAAGTAAGTGCCTGATGCACAGATCCAGGAGCCAGGGGTCTGAGGCGTCTCCTGCCGTGTACAACCGCCACAGCTACACTCCCAACGTGTTGTCGTCACCACAACACTTCCACCGACCAGGTGAGGGACACCACCGGATTTAACGCATTCCACCATGTTGCTGTAAACGGGCTTCTGTAGATACACCTTGGCACGCCTGCAGGCTGCAAGCTCCTGTCTTCTTCCTGAAGTCGTCTCCATTCATATTCTGCTGCCCATGGTTTTAGCATGCTTTGCGGTTTCATACTTCAACGTCTCTATTGTTTTCTGTTCTGTTCTATTATTTTCTATCCTACATTCAGTATCCATTATCCAAACCGCTTATATTGAGTGAAATAAAAGATGTGCATGAAAATAAGGCAATATCTTAATTGTAAAATCTATATTTACATTTCCCCTGCTGCTGGGTGGACTCAGTTTAATCACAGGGATCATTAGTTTCATCTTTAATTAAAGTGGCCTGGTTTGATTTTTCAAGATAGTATTCAATAAACGCCAAAAGCTGACGTGTGAATGTGTGTGAATGTTGAGATGACTGTTTTTCCTTTTCTCTGGCTTTGTTATTTGTCTATTTTTTAACACTTCCTATGGCCTTCTGGTTCTTTCTGGAAAAGCAGTGATGATGGCTCTGCTCACCTCTCAATTCCCCTCCTTTTTCCCATTTATTTTGTTGGCACTCATCTCTCCACAACCACCTCCTCCTTCACCACCTCCTCCTCGTCACGTCTTCCTTCACCTCTTCTTCTGACCCTTCCTCCTCCTCCTCCTCCTCCTGTGGGTGATTGACAGGCATGACGCTCTGTTCTTCTTTACCGCCCGGCAGCAATGACAGCCCCCCAACTTCTCTTTTTAGTCACCACTTCCTCCCTCATACCGGAGGTAAGACCCCTCCTCCCCCACACCTCTCCCACCTCCTCCCATGACCAACGCCGGTGTCCATCTCTCTCCCATTAGTCTACAGATCACCATGTTCTGGTCACTACTTTGTTCTGTGTCAAACTCTGTATAATCAGTGGTTCTCAATCAGGTCCTCAGTACTGATAGTTTTCTATTCTACCAGGTAGTTCATTACATTCACCTGTTGTTCCTGGTGTAATAGCTCCCTGATGCGAGGCTGAATAACTGGAGTGGGACAGGATACACACCGAGGCTTAGGGTGGAGGACAGAACAGAGGGGATAGATGTGAGCTCTGGTTCCCGAAAGAGACAACACAGGATAGATAGCCATCATACAGGAAGTGATGCCGGATAGATGCAGTTAAGACGTCTGCAGTTAAGATGTCTGCCATGGCAGCAGCTGTTTACACATCCATGACCCCTGTACTGCCTCTCTGTGTTTCTCTGCAGATCAGAGCATCAACATGTACAGGAGGCCTCCGATATACAAACAACACGGTACGGTATGCCCATTTCCTCATACAAACTGCTCACATTGGTAAAGGAAATATGAAACAAGTAAACACTGTTGTGTCAGCGGCCATGGTGTTAAATTATGTGTGTGCACGCACACGCGCGTGTGTATGCGTGTGCATGTGTGGAGCACTTTTTGTTATCATGTATTGATGCATCCGTTTTATCTTATATCATCAGTCGATTATTTTTAGTTCATACCTATATTATTATCACGCCCAACTAATGTCCCACCTGAATAAGTCTAAAGTCTGAATCCTCTATGACAGGGATAGGCAACATGGTCCAGAAATGTCCGGTGTGGGTGCAGGTCTTTGTTCCAACCAAGAAGTTACACATTTGAGTCTACAAATCAAGGTCCTTAGCAAAGACTGTTGGTTTTTGCTAAGGACCTGATAGAATCAGGCGTGTAACTGCTTGATTGGAACAAAGACCTGCACCCACACCAGACATTTCTGGACCATGTTGCCTATCCCTGCTCTATGGATTAGTTACATTATTTAATAGCCGTCCATCAACTCACCAATATCCAGCTGCTGTCCAGTCGCTCATCCATTGGTTTCCTCTCTCCCCCGATCCAGATTCAGCTGCCAACTTCACCCAGAGCAAGTCCACCGGTGACATCATCACATTGGCCAAGTTCCCCACCGCCTGCACTGTGACGCTGGACGCAGACCCACAGACAGTGATGGACGCCTGGCCCCGTCCTCCTTCTGCCACAGCGTTTGGTATGCTCCCTGCAGGGATGGTCAAGTCAGGATTAACACTGAAGAACACACACATATTTGAACAATCACACTTTTGTAACGTTCATCATTTCAGTTGTGCTGACTTCAACGATATCTCCTTGATTTCTGTGACTATGAACTTTGGTCCGGTAGTTGAACCCAAAGAACTAATTAAATTTCTTAAAAACAAAAAAAAAAGTAGTTAAAATTTCCAGGTGCGTCCGGATAGTGTAGCAGTCTATTCTGTTGCCTACCAACACGGGGATCGCCGGTTCGAATCCCCGTGTTGCCTCCGGCTTGGTCGGGCGTCCCAACAGACACAATTGGCTGTGTCTGCAGGTGGGAAGCCGGATGTGGATGTGTCCTGGTTGCTGTACTAGTGCCCCCTCTGGTCGGTTGGGGCGCCTGTTCGGGGGGGGGGGACTGGGGGGGAATCCTCCCACGCGCTACGTCCCCCTGGTGAAACTCCTCACTGTCAGGTGAAAAGAAGCGGCTGGTGATTCCACATGTATCGGAGGAGGCATGTGGTAGTCTGCAGCCCTCCCCCGGATCGACAGAGGGGGTGGAGCAGCGACCGGGATGGCTCGGAAGAGTGGGGTAATTGGCTGGATACAATTGGGGAGAAAAAGGGGGAAAATTTTTACAAATAAATCAATAAAAAAATGAACGTGTCCAGATGAACTGATTCACCTTTCTGGGACATAAAAACGATTCTTATAAAACAATGAACAACAGAAGAAAAAAATACAGAAAGAGGAGAAACTGTTGAATAGTTTGGTCAGGTGGTTGTTTTGATTCGTTGCTCCATGATGTTTTCACGGTTGAACGTTTCCTGAACCTTGGTGTTTTGGTGGCTGCTGTCTGTCAGGCTTGGTGGGGAGGACCCGGTCCCCGCATGCAGGGGAAGACCACTGGAAATGTCGACAAATGCACGAGGAGCATCTCACCAAGGTGGGTCAGCCATGTTGAATTGGACGAATTTTGTGTGTCCACATACGCTGTCTGGACAACGAGCAAGCTGATCGCCCTTTGTGTTTATAACTAAGAAGAGGGACACACACATCCCAATGTAGTTAGCAAGGGCTCACGATCAGAGAAACTTCATAGGGCAATAATAAGAACCATCTGCCCTCCAGTAGCTCCCAACTGTAACTCCATTCAGTAGAGTGATTTTTGTCTTGTCTTATCTTATCTTATCTTTACGTGACCCAATGCTACTGTAATTCAAAAGCACTGATATAACTTACTGACATTAAACTGTTTTTATATTACTGCAACATTTTTTTTTAAAAGATTTCCTCTGTTCTGGGAAAACTGATCATGAGGGAGGACGAGGAGAAAGCGGTGAACAGGGAACGCTGCTCCTGCATGGGGTTTGATCAGTCCTCACACTCCATCCACACGACAGGTAAAAGAAACGAGAATTTATATATATATATATACTACTACTACTACTTTCAGCTGCTGCCATTAGGGGTTGCCACAGCGGACCATCCGTTTCCATTTCTTCCTGTCCTCTGCATCTTCCTATGTCACGCCAGCCACCTGCATGTACTCTCTCACCACATCCATACACCTCCTCTTTGGCCTTCCTCTTTTCCTCTCCCCTGACGGCTCCATATTCAGCATCCTTCTCCCAATATACCCAGCATCTCTCCTCCACACATGTCCAAGCCATCTCAATCTTACCTCTCTTGCTTTGTCTCTAAACCGTCCAACCTGAGCTGTCCCTCTGATATACTTGTTCCTAATCCTGTCGTTCTTCGTCACTCCCAATGAAAATGTTAGCATCTTTAACTCTGCCACCTCCAGCTCCATGATGATTAAAGTAAAATGTGATATTTTAAAATACTAGTGCTTAAATTTTTGTCTGAATTTGAGGACAATTTCTAAAAATCCATCAGAGGTTATTTGTTACTCTTAAAAACTATTGTTCGAGAACTCAGAAAATAAAAACACAGTATTTAGATGTTGTCTGTAGAGGAGTCTAATGGTTTAGGTCTCACTTATCACTTATTTGAAGTATTCCACATTTGTGTTCCTGCATGTAGTCAGTAGCGTACCGTGGGGTTTCAGTCAGGGCCTTCAATAACGAACTGCCCCCCCACACACACACACAAGCACTCAAGTTTCTCATATGGGTGCTGATACAGCCAACACAGCCATATACAAAGAACACTATCACACCTTCTCCTGGATCACCACCATGTCATGGTAGAGAAGCTTGCGTGTACCAATGATTCCAAGAGCTATGCCGTCCTGAGCTTGGCTCCTGGTAGGGTCACCCAAGGCGGCTAGGTCAATGGGGAGGTTCCAGACGAAGCGCCATCCAACAAAGACCTCAGCGGCAGAACTGGTGGAAGATGTCTCCAGGTCACAACGGCAGTGAGGGTGGATGAAGGCTGCAACAGAGGGTGGTCCCCAATTGTCTTATTTCTCCATGCCATTGGACTCTGGCCACCCGCTGCCAAGGACCATGTGGTGGCTGCAGGCACATCAGCCACTCCACGTAAAAAGCTGTCACGCGCAGGCGTCCTCCCATTATGCAGGTCCAGAATCAGCCTCTACACCCACCTGCGGACCCAGAGGGAGGACAGTCATACTCGACCCCAAGTGACCGCCGATGATGATGTCACTATCACACACTATATGCACTACTGGATCAACACCAACAAGACAGCTGATCTTCAGCAACCACCAGCTTCCTTTGTCGCTCAGCAACCAAATTGCACACGCAAACCACATGGCACAAAAACAAGTCACAAGTTTCCACAGTTGATGTAGCGTTCACCAGTCACCCGCACAACTTCAACAAATTCAATAAAGTATAGCCACAATATTATCAGTGTGCCGCCTTCAGTTCAATAAGAAAAATGTGCACACCAACCTGGAGTTGAAGTTCCACCTCACTTGAGAGACTCGTGGCAGCATTCTCTCACAAAATTCATCCATTAATTTAGTCCGTTTGGGAGAACATGCACAAAAATGCAGACAATCCTCCCACATAAACAAAAAACATGAAGTAGATCAGCAACAAGGTCATCAGTAGCTGTGAATGTGGCGGCCATTGCACTTAGTTTGCTCACAACCCACCAAAGGCTCGAGCTCAAAGTTGATGACGACACCGGGGCTAGCACCGATACATCACAGGGCCCTGGGGCGTTCTGTCACTACACAACAGCATTTGATTGGCTGATGTAATCAGTTTGCAGTTTCGGGCTTCAAGATAAGGCTAGCAGTACCACTAGTGCTGGTCCAAGGAGCTCTGATGTGTGTTTAGATGACAAAGGAAATCCCTGCTCAGCCTCAGAAGAAAACAAATAATTAAATTCAGACACATTTCAGGCACACTTCAATTTAATGATGAAAAGCAAATTATGGTTTTGATTTTGGCAGAGCCAGCAGAGAAGGCCCTGATGGCCCTGACAGCCACCGCTGCATGTAGTACATGGTGTACTTTTACAGAGCCGTATGAGGGCACCAGTTAAGACTTACTAACTCCTATAATAATTCCACAATTGTTGTTTTACTCTCACCTGTGTTCATGTACTGCCTGGGTTTGACTTCAGTTGGAGAGGTTACAGAATCTGTGTTCTGTTTAAATGTCTCATAGATCCAAATTTCTCCCCAACCAAAACCACCCCCTCGCCGGTATACGGCCTCCTTCAGGTAAGACAGAAAATCATTTTAACCCTTTACTCTCTTTATTGCTAATTATTATTACTTTAGATAGATTTATTAAGGTGGCACAGTGGTTAGTGCAGCCGCCTCACAGCAAGAAGGTCCTGGGTTCGAGCCCCGGGGTAGTCCGACCTTGGGGGTTGTCCCCAGTCATCCTCTGTTTGGAGTTTGCATGTTCTCCCCCTGTCTGCGTGGGTTTCCTCCGGGTGCTCCGGTTTCCGCCCACAGTCCAAAGACATGTAGGTCAGGTGAATCGGCGGTACTAAATTGTCCGTTGGTGTGAATGCGTGTGTGTCGGCCCTGTGATGGACGGGTGGCCTGTCCAGGGTGCCTCCCCGCCTGCTGCCCAATGACTGCTACGACAGGCTCCAGCATCCCTGAGAGCAGGATAAGCAGCTCAGATAATGGATGGCTGGATGGATTTGTTAAACCCAGTCCCCATGTGTGCTGTTTGGAAATCTGAACCCCCGGACAATGTTTGATAATTTTCTTGATACTTTAATTTTTACAAAAAATGTATGTAATTTTTAATTTCTACCTGAGTGCTGACTTCTATCATTCAGCAACATGAATAGCAAATGTAAATCACCATAGACTTAACAATCAAATTCCTACAGGAAGTTTGCCGTCATGCGAGACTTTTGAAATAATAATAATAATTATTATTAGGGAACTTTAACATTTACCAGTCATGTTGTGCTTCAGGATTGTCGACATATTACACTATAACCTATTAACACAGACTGGGTTTTTTTCTCCACCTCACCGTAATAAATAAATATGTGAAGTTGGCTCAGTTCCTTCTTAGCTGAAAGAGCAGAATTTCAAAATGGACGCCCCACTGGAGGAAACCAGGTTCAGACTTTGAACAGTTTAAAGACAAGTCTTTCAAGGAACCATGGGACAATGTTTACATGATGACTTAGTTGGTTTTTAATATGTCTGCCCCTTATAAAGCCCCAGTTCACCCAGTACACCCAGTACAAGAGCCACGGGGACCTGAGTGATGGCGTCAAAGGTACGAATGCGCACAATGTCACTGTTTCAATACACATAATTGTTCTTCATAATTTTATCTCGGTGTTCCATCATATTTTAAATAAATGTATAAACAGTATAAATCTATATGATGATGTAATAAAATATTTATATAATTAGATGTATTTATTTAGTATTAAAGTATGAATTTGCTGTTTTTCTTTTCTCCACTTCCTCTTTCTTTCAGATTTTAAGGTACGTGTGGTGAATTGCACATTTTTAATGCCTTCCTGCATTCTGGGTAAGCCCTGTAAACTGTTTTACTGCTTTCTCCGTGTGTGTGTGCGCATGCGCACAAGACTGCTTCATAATAAAGTGTTTTCCTATAAGTCCTTAGTTTCAGTTTAAATCGTCACCAAACTTGGGAAAATACACACGTCAGGGCACTAGCTTGTAAAGTTTGTCCTGTCGTTGCCCTGTTGTTTTGACTGATAATCTGCTTAATGTGAGAGTCAGTTTGTGGTGTCTCGTCTCTTGGTGTCTTCATGCAAGCATGGCAGTTGACATGTCCCATTTCCTTCTGACTGGTTCGTTGTGCAGCACACCAGTGACGAGCAGCTCCTGTTAACACGAACAGACAGAGGAGGGTCCATGCCCAATCTGCTGGAGCCAAAAGCAAGTATTACTAATGTAACGTTTAACACTTCACCTCCCCTTTTTCTCCCCAACTGTCAATTGTACCCATCCAATTACCCCACTCTTCCGAGCCGTCCCAGTCACTGCCCCCCCCCCCCCCCCCCGCCGATCCAGGGAGGGTTGCAAACTACCACATGCATCCTCCAATACATGCGGAGTCTCCAGCTGCTTCTTTTCACCTGACAGTGAGGAGTTTCACCAGGGGGATGTAGCGCGTGGGAGGATCACGCTATTCCCTCCAGTCCCCCCGAACAGGTGCCCTGACCGACCAGAGGAGGTGCTAGTGCAGCGACCAGGACGCATACCCACATCCAGCTTCCCACCCACAGACACGGCCAGTTGTGTCTGTTGGGATGCCCGACCAAGCCGGAGGTAACACGGGGATTTGAACTGGCGATCCCCGTGTTGGGAGGCAATGGAATAGACAGCTACACTACCCGGACGCCCCCATGTTTAGCACTTTTAAGATTTATTTTTGCTGTTTTATCATTTCAACACTGCTAATATTTCACATGGCTCCTCGTGGGGCTGTGGCAGGTATCTTTCTTTGAAACGTGTGTATGGACAGAAATCAGTGTCGCTGGAAATTTAATTTGAATTGCAGCAATTTTGAATTGGGGAGAATAGCATGATCCTCCTACGCGCTACGTCCCCCTGGCAAAACTCACGGTCAGGTGAAAAGAAGCGGCTGGTGACTCCACATTTTTCGGAGGAGACGTAGTCTGCAGCCCTCCCCGGATCAGCAAAGGGGGTGGAGCAGCGACTGGGATGGCTAAGAAGAGTGGGGTAATTGGCCAAATACAACTGGGGGGGAAAAGGGGGGGGGTCCCAAAAAAAAAGTAGATAAAAAAGAGAGCCGCAAGATGGTAGGCTAACTGTGCAGGTGTGCCACCGTGCAATTGGATAGATGAGAACAGGTGACGTGATCAGCTGATATCTTAGTTGACCACCCCATGACAGTGAGTGGAAATATGAGTGAGCGTGCATGAGAGATCTCTCTCTCTCGCTCATCATTAGCCACTTCTCCGGGGTCAGGTCACGGTGGCAGCAAGCTAAGTAGGGCACTCCAGACGTCCCTCTCCCCAGCAACGCCCTCCAGCTCCTCCTGGGGGATCCCAAGGCGTTCCCAGGCCAGATTGGACATGTAGTCCCTCCAGCAAATTCTGGGTCTACCCCAAGATCTCCTCCCAGTTGGTCCTCCTGGACCAGTCTGCGATGCCAGAAGTCGGGACGCTCCGGTCCCCGCCTTTGCCTGCCGTCCGGCCTGCATTGCACCCTACCCCGGTGTTCACCCCCACGGGTGGTGGGTCCATGGGGTAGAGATGAGAGTGGCAGGATAAAATAAGAAACATAGCTACAGATCTGTGCATGCAAAAGAGTCTTCCTGACTGAACTTTTGCCAAAGCTCTGTTACAGTAGATTACTACAGATGTGATAAAGGACTCAGTTCAAACAATGAACTAATGCATGAACCCGTGTCCAGATGAGATCGATGTCACGTTGTTGGCACTGACACGTCAGTGATCTGGTGACAGTCTTGCTGACCTTTCTGCAGACTATGGAGAACACAAGCCTCCTCCATCATGAATCTACCATGTTATTTAATATCACTTGAGAGTATTTCTGTTTTGCATTCACCTCATGTAGTATTCTCCACCTAACCATCCCTCTCCCATGTCAAGGTGTACCCGTACCACATGCTCATCGTCCCCAGCCGAGGACATGCAAAACTTCCGAAGGCCGTTGACCGAACGAGACTGGAGGTAAAACAAACTGTTGGTTCAAGTATTCGTACAACATCATACAGCTCAAATAGCTTTACATTTGTCATAACTGAAATAAAATAGATTGTCCGTGACAGTTATGGGAAATCCTGCAGAATGTAAATGAAATCCAGTAAATGTAACACGGCGTATACTTAATAGGAGTGTGTTCAGCCCATAGAGTCATTTTAGTGTCGTTTGACGATTTTTGTGTTCAGTCCTGCAACACTTGTGCAGATACGACTGCACTGCTTTTAGTCAGTTTTATGCTCTTTTAAATGAGAACACAGCCCATTAATCTGGTATTTCTGTCCTTTTATTAAGACAGTCGGAATGTGAATGTGTAAAGGTAAATTTACCGTACTGCTTCTTATGTACACCGATACTACCTGCTATCTAACTTCCACTGATGTAGGTATGCATATATATATATATACATATATATATATATATACACACACACACACACATACACACATAGTATATATATATATATATATGCATTGTATATTCATATTACCCTTATTTACATTTTGTGTCTCGTCTATTTTTCCATGTGAGCAAGTCAATTTCCTGGCATGGAAAACTAACTTAACAAATACAGCATTTTCTAAGCGTGTGTGTGTGTGTGTGTGTGTGTGTGTGTACAAAGCTCACAGTACATAGTACATGAGGCTCTGTACATAACACAATGCTGGCGTTAATACAGATTTTTGTTCTTCACCTCACGCTCTCTCTCACTCGCTCTCCTACTCTCTCTCGCTCTCTCTCGCTCGCCCATCTACAGCGCCACCTGGCTCCCGATTCCTTCTTTGAGATCTTTGGCATGGACCTGCAGGACTTTGACAAACTCCCACTTTGGAAACGCAATGACATGAAGAAGAAAGCCAGGCTTTTCTAGACCCTCCATCAAATGCAGGTTTTAATTCGTGACTCTGTCGACCCAGAGTTTGCCCATCATGCACTTGTGCCTATCTAGCAAGTGGTGCCTTGCTTTGGGGCAAGCCTGTGACGAGCCTGCAGAATGAGAGGTGTTTGTAAGTGGTTCTCAGGTCAGAGCATCAAAAGCTATGTATATATACTATGACTTAAAGCCCCTGAAAATGCTTTTTCCCCTCGCCCTCTGATAAGTACAGCTTATTTCTCTGTGACTTCATTGGTTGATTATATTCTGAGGATGGACAGCAACCGGAAAGTTCCCACTGGCATTGCTTTTCCCTGCATCGACCATGTTTCGTTGATTAACAGGAATTCAATGGCATCGGACGGCACAAATATACGAGGACGTGGGTTCAAACTGGCCGGCCATGGACACTCAGTTTTCCCTGGACATGCCCTTCACCAGTGTTGTTGTGATTTCCAAAAGATTATTCTAGATAGCGATCTTAATTAATCCTCATTTTATCCAATGTAACCCCCTTTTAAGTTAAAGGATCGCCAGAAGCACTGTCTAGTTTTTGTTTGTTTGTCTGAGCCAGGCTTCATTACGTCCTCCACAGCAGCCCCTGTCTAGAAATACGTCGGTCGAAAAACGAATCTCGAAAGTTTCTGTAAAACTTTGTCTGTGGTGTTATGGGTCAGATTTGACCCGGCAGAGAGTTCTGGTTGTGATAGTGTGGCAAGCAGCATTAAAAAAAAAACCTGTTTCACCCAAACAAGTTTCTTCCTTACCTCTGTCCCTCCATGTCTTCCTCTGACAGGCCGAACGCCACCACACCCGGCCGGGGTTTTCATTATCTCAGCATAGCTGGTCTGACATGGCTGAGTGTCTTCATGGACACACCGCCACATACCAAATCCTTCTCACATTTTAAATGCTGAGGCTGACGGTGGTGGTGAGGGTCAGAGACAACAAACCCGTCCGGCCACGTTGGAGCAAAGGCGACGAGGCCTCTCTTTACTCCACCTTTGCTCTCGGTGAAGAAGCCGCAGAAATGCAAGATGGCGCTTTATTAATCCTCAGAGAAGAAAATCCAGATGTCACCGCGGCATAAAGCGTGATGGATGTAGAAGACACCCATCAAACATGATGTACACAGTAACACACAGCCGGGGCTCCCACACATCTGGAAATGTTTAGCTGCTAGACGTATGTTTCCAGTTGTGGAAAACATCTGGAAACTGATGAAATTGATCAATTATCCTGGAAATATTATTGAGGTCATGAATTATATGTAAAGTTAGGTTTAAAGTCATATTTCTACCTGATGAGATGGCGTATTTCTAGTGACATTTTTATCTCAGATGACACATTTTCATCCATATGTTTAGCTGGGATGTGACGTCAGTGTGTGAAGTTTGGGTGGTTTGTTCAGCGAGCAGCTAAAAGTCCCACAGTTCATGTAGACATCCACTGATAGTTAATACTGAATAATATGACCTTCCGTCAGCACCGCCTGCCATGCATATACAAGCAAACCACAGTTTCACTGTCTCACTGTGTCCATTTGCAACCGGTGAGCACCACTTTCAAGATATGAACATTCAGGACCAGGTTACTGCAAATTTCCACATGTGAATTCCTATTGACATACACTGGAAAGGGATGTGTTTGTTTGCAATATAAAGGACTGGGCAGATAAACAGTCGCACAAAGCTCTGCTATGAAACCCGTCAGATGTGGTCTGGCCTGTCAGAAAACAGGCCTGTTTTACAGTGTAAGATGCAAATTTCAAGAGTCTAAATGTAAAATAATATTTCATTTAAAGCCACCAAACACAAACTGGTTTAAACAGAACAGGGTACCCAGACCAGGAGTGGAACAGTTAAAGTGTGTTTGCCTTGGTGACTAGTTAGAATACCAGTTTTTGATATGAAAATTTCAATTTAAGCCAGATAATATGCACATTTTTGATAGCGGTCATTCAGTTTTAACCATTTAAAATGCCAATTATCAGTACTTGACACATCATTGTTGACTAGTTGAAACTTACTTTCTCATATCCGCAATAGGCATTGTAACTGGATGAAATGAACTGTAGCTAGTTGTAATTCAGTTTCAATTCTTTTGATTCTAAATCGTGGCAACACGAGATTTTCGCCACATACCAGCGGCCAGCAGGTGGCGCCCCGGAGCCGTGTAAGTAGTTTGAGCGGGACGGCGGCGGAGGGCTGTTTTACATGAGGGGCCTCAGTGCCGAGAGCTGCGCATTAGCCCCGCAGGCGTCGTGGCGTTCACAGACGCGTGTGAAGGGTCGGGGCAGCGAGTCCCGCGGAGAGGTTGTTCCCCGGGGGGTTTGGTAGCTCGCCATGCCGGTCGAGTTCTCGCCCCCTGGCTGATGTGAACCACAGCAGGCCATTACAAAGCACACGTCTAACGGTACTGCGTGCTCTCAGGCAGGACTGGCCACTCCATTCACACTCAGGATTTCCCCTCGCAGTCACTTTTCCAGGGAGGAAGAAAGAGGAAGGTGATACTTGGATGTGTTCAAACTCACGACCTGAGCTGTGAGCTATTCACTTTGCTGTATGCGCCTCCCCCTCCTCCCCCGTTGTGTTTATGTAGTAATTATAATAACGATACT
Organism: Lampris incognitus; assembly: GCF_029633865.1. NCBI lineage: Eukaryota > Metazoa > Chordata > Actinopteri > Lampriformes > Lampridae > Lampris > Lampris incognitus. The sequence continues at coordinate 11,090,337 of NC_079227.1, forward strand.
AAATCTTCTAGGGTGCATTTCAAGGTTGGGTTGTTGGCACAGAGGTGAGTATCTTGATCCTGTATCATCGCCACATGAGTAAGCAGCCCAGCCTCGCGCTTCCCTTATCTGCTGAGTCATTGGTGGAATGTGAGGGCGAGCCCCTCTCACACCTACCGCACATCTGACCCCACGTCTGATATGCGGAGTAAAACTTTCATGACGAAGTCGCGCTGGTTCCGTCTCTTTATCGCGCACCCAGGCCACCGCAGCCATGCCTGGAACCCCTTAACGCGAACCAGCGTTAAAACGCCCTTGATAAGAATAACAACAAGGATATTGTAGCCTGCGTTTGATTACAGTTTGGGGGTCTGGATGTTTCAGCTCGCTGCTCACCATTATAAGAGACTTGACAGTTTGAGCAAATTTATACCAGTGTACTTTATATGTGATTCTATGTGACACTGTCAACAATTTTTTTAAATTTAAAATTGTCGGAAATATCAAAATCCAAGTCACCCAGTTTCATACCGATGCAACATAACTGAGTACAGACTGTACGTCAGGGGGAAATAAAGGCACATTACGCACGCAAGGACTGACATGAGCGCGCCAGGTCTCATTCATGAATGCGCCTCTTTGCCGTGATTGGCTGGCTGGCTGGCTTGTTTAGTGTAGCGATGTCTTTCCGCGATGTCTTTCCATTTTTCTGTTTCATTTCCGAAAATATCACACGTGCGGGCAGATTTGCGATAACGGCGCTTGTGGGGCGGACAAGACTACCCGGAAGTCGGCGTTTGTTGTCATGACGTCGAGTTGATTTAGAGAGAGAGAGAGAGCGAGAGAGAGAGAGACCTTTAAAGCCCACCTACCTCGATCCTAATCGGAGGCCATTTCCGAGATTTCCTATTGGCCACGTAACCACGCGGCGGACGTGTACCCATTTCTGTTTGGGTACCGTACCTGTCCGTCACCTCCGAGCCCCGCCCCTCCGCCGACTGGCCGTCCTGCAGGAGGATTTTCCCCCAAAACACCGACGACCGGAGCGTCCGCCGCTCCGCAGGCGCTGTGATGTGTGGAGCCCAGACGCGGCGGATCCCACGGCGTAACTACCGACCCCGGGTGGCGTTTTTGGGAAAGTTGCAAGACGACAATTCGCCCCGAGCGATCCGAGGAAGAAGCAAGCGGCGAGCAGCCGCGAACCCCGCGGCGCTTGTGTGAGAAAGTGGAAGGAAGTGCTGGTTTTGCCCCCCTCCGATGGAGGCTGACGGGACCGTCTCGGTGCGCCAGAGGCCGGAATGATCACCTGTGAAACGCCGCAGTGTCCGCGTCTCATCTGCGCCGAACTTCAGCGGGGGCTACGAGCAAGAGTCGGAATACGTCGACTTATTTTCTAGCCAACTTTCTGTCGTCATCCGAACCCCATTTATCCTGCGTGGGTCCGTCCGAAGGGGGAAAAAGTTGGGAAATCGACGTCAGCTGAGCCGAGCTGGGTCCGAGGGAGGCAGGATGACTCTCATTGATGTGACTTAGCTCCTCTCTACTCCCGAATAGGAGGCCAGATTCAGCATCCGAAAAAACAACAGACCCCCACCTACTTCTCCCTCTGGATGGATTTGCTGCAGAAAGCTGGGGTTTTTTTTCCTCATTAGAGCATTTTGACATTTTTCACCCCATTTGGGGTAGCTTCTTTTTTTAATTTTTCGAGTTTTTTTTTTTACCCAAGTGCCACTTTTTATGTGTGTGTGTGTGTGTGTATATATATATATATACCAACCATGTCCTCTAAAGACAATCCTTGTCGGAAATTTCAAGCCAACATTTTCAACAAGAGTAAATGTCAGAACTGCTTCAAACCCAGAGAGTCGCATTTGCTGAACGACGAAGACTTAAACCAGGTAAATACGAGTAGTCGCCGCTCGTGGCGGTTCATGCTCGTGACGCCTCGTGCACCGCAGACGACTCGCGAGTAAAAAAAAAAAAAGCCTCGAGTTTGATGGACGAGCTGCTGTCTGACGCGTGTCACACGTAGGCCGAGTACAAAGGTGAGCTTAACGAGGCTCAATTAGCTGCCGGCCCGAGGGCGCCTAGCGTCCCGGACTCCTACACAGATAGGCGTCCGTTTAGAGTGTTAAACGGAAAGTCATGTAAACCAGCCATGGCGCGTGCAGGGTTTCGCTGCGCCGCCTGATCCCGCTGACTAGTCCCCCCCGTCCGGTTGGATGTGTGCTAGTCGGTGGAATTTTTGGGGTTGGAAAGAAAACGTACATACACGTGGCTTTCCATGGCGGGACACCACAGGGGTTATACTATGGTGACCCCCCCCCCATTGCCCACAAGGTATAGCTGAAAAAGCACAGGAGAACTGACGTTCAGCCGTATGCCATGGAGAGCCACGCTTCCTGGTTGAAGGTGTGTTAATGATCTAATGATCAGCTGATTTAGGGCTGGGTTTGAAGGAAACCCTGCGTGTGTGCGCAGCTCTCCATGCAGCTCCATGCACAGCTCTCCATGCACAGCTCTCCGTGCAGCTCTCCATGCAGCTCCATGCACAGCTCTCCGTGCAGCTCCATGCACAGCTCTCCATGCAGCTCCATGCACAGCTCTCCATGCAGCTCTCCATGCAGCTCCATGCACAGCTCTCCATGCATGCGTGCCTGGCTCCTCTCGCTGACCGCGTATTGTCACCTTTCTTGTGCACAATCATCAGCTAAACAAAGATTTGAAAGCTGATTTCAGCCTAGTAATATGCTCACTGTATTAATGAACTGTAGTGTTGAGGACTGATCTGTAACACACACACACACACACCCTTGGGCTATTGATAGGTTGTGTAATAGCAGGTAGTATGGCAGTAGGCTTCCGCTGTGACGTTTGTTAAGCAGTTTAAAGGACAGCAGGTCAGGAGTGACCTGGCTTCGCCATTTGACAGTTTCCGCGTGCGCGGCGCACACGCGCACCTTGTGAGTGACGCCTCTTGCGCAGGTGATTTCTCCGAAGTTGGGCGGGGCCTTCGGGGAAACATTGCATCACATTTTTTATAACCCCCCCCCCCCCCGCTGTGATCGACTGCTCCTTCTGGAGCAACAGAGACCGAGTCTGCGGTTTATTGTCTGGTCCTGGTGGACTTGCCTGACCTACAGGCCGGCGGCTGCAGCCTCTGAAGTCTACACACTTGAGGTTTATCATTTACCCTGCGACTGAAGAGTCACGTTGCTCATTACCGGAGATCACTGCTACACACACACACACACACACGCACTCATTCCAGGCATACTTTCAGCCTCGGCTCGTCATCCTTCCAGTATGTGACCCGCTACGAGGCTGCCTGGCTTACTCTGCACAGCACCGCAGTTGCTGTGATGGGGAAACGCATGCAAATGATTGCATTTAACCAGTGAAGGGTAACGGATGACCTAGAAACATTTTGTGCATCCCCCCGCCCCCCCCCCCAGGAGTGCACGCCACAAAAGCCCCCCACCCCCCACCCCCCCTCCTCCCCGTCTGGCCTGATGTGGGTAGACAAGCCAGTGTACACCCTGCAATCTCTCTTTTGTGTTTTTTAAACGCTCATTTTCCACACCCGTGGAGGTAGGTCTTCCAGCTGACTGCCGAACCCCCCCCCGCCCCCCTTCATCCCCTACTGCCATTTCCACTGGTACAGTGCCGTCATCAAATCACGCCGGGTCTGTAATCTCATCAGTAAGTCGTTACGCCTGAGTTTACCATGTTGGGGTGGCTGTAGTGTGGCAGC